>NW_027507764.1:526669225-526671725 GCF_037356315.1 Lithobates pipiens
CATTCTTCACAATTTTTTAAGGAAATTTTCTGGTAACCAGTACCTGCAGCCTATTGGGCCTGAGGCCGGACTCAGGCTTCCAGAACTGACAGGGCTGGATCATACCCTTCCTGGCTTAGCCCCCCAAACAGCACGTGAGGTGCGTGACCACTATGTCAGCTATTTTAATGGTAGGGGGGCTATTCCAATGCCAGCTGACCAATAAAAAAAATATTTTTCTTGAAATATGTCTTGTCTGTTCAAATTTTTAAGTTTGGTTCTTGTTTGCTTTTCACGTTGCTTGTATCCTACATTGACCTAATTCAGGGATATGCAATTGGCCAACCTCCGGCTGGTGCAAAACTACAAGTCAATCATGCCTCTGGGTCTCATGCTTGTGGCTGTCAGTCTTGCTATGCTTCATGGGACTTGTAGTTCTGCAACAGCTGGATTTCCACTAATTGCATATTCCTGTCCTAGTGCATTTGTATAGCAAAGTGGTTTTTGACAATAGGAAATAAGGCCCTTTGTGACAGAAAACACAAAATGACTTTACAAACTAGTATTGAGTATTGAAAGAAGTAGACACACACATTTTTTTATTTTATTTTTTTGATTTTTTAATAGTGCACGTTCCAACCAGTGCCTCTTATTTAGATCTTTTTTTTTGTGTTTTTTTTTTTTAATTTTTTTTTTTTTTTTGTGAAATTGGTTTTTAAAAATTATTTTTTTTATATATTTTTTTTGTTTTTAAAAATTATTTATTTATTTTTTATTTTTTTTGGTAAACATATAAATATATCAAAAATACAATTATCACAAAAATTTAAAATAATAAAATCACATTTTTAAATATTTACATAAAACAAGGGGTAAAGCCAAATTTTGAAGATGCACACCAAAAATTGGTAATGTCAACATGTGCTATGTACCATCATGAGTGATCAATGGACGTGTTTGGTGTGTGCAATCCCTTCCTCTCTCATACTAGAAGGAGGAAGGGTTTGCAAACACCAAATGCGTCCATTGCGATCCTCTGATGGCACATAGCACATGTTGACACACCGTGTGCATCTTCAAAATTTGGCCTCTAAAAATCTTGTAAAAACCTTAAAAACTTTTGGGCAAGGAAATGAAGGACATGATCGATTGTGGTTTAGGGGAAAAGGGGCTTATATTCTCCCTAAAACATCGATCATGTCCTTCATTTCCTGCCTCATAGGGACCAGCTGTTGTTGAATGCCCAGGATTCGTTGTTGCGTGGCCAGGATTTCTTGTTGCATGGCCTGGATGTTGCTCTCCATTAAGTCGATCCTGGCATTCCAGGCCATGATCTGCCCTATCAGCCTCTGAGCACTGTCCGCTGAAAAGGGCTCCGCAGCTTCTCCTACCACCACCAGATCATCACCTAAAAACATGTGTAGATAAAAAATTGGTTAAAATATACAGCCATTAATTGTTTACCTTAAGCTGGGTTGTCAGACACTCACTTTCACTTTGTGGGGTGTGTAACGCCACCTGCTCTTCCTCCTCCACATCTAGCCCTGGGCTGGGCTCATCCAGTGGAGCTACGGAGCTTGGTCCAGCGGAGGATACCGAACTTGGCTGCTCCCTCGAGGACACTGGGCTGGGCAGCTCCAATACTGGCGCGGGGCTGGATGGCTCCATCACCAACACGGGGCTGGGGCTGGGGCTGGGGCTAATTGCCCAATCAGGCTGGCGAGGTCGGGGGGTCCTGGGCTGCTCCGCCTCTTGTCTGAGTCTTTGTTTCCCTATGAGAATGAAAAAAAAAAAAATACTTTTAAGCATAGTGATATTTGAGTTCAGAAATTTGAATATGAAACATTGGTTTGAAGTGGTGTAAAATTATTAGCTGGTTATTACAAGATCCTAGTTTAATACATCCTTAAAATGACTTTTTTTTAGTTAGGCTGTGTTCAGACTGCTGCGATGTGTGAACGCTGCAAATCTACTGTGGTTTCACGCATCGCATGCGGAGTTCGCACTGCCCTATGTGACCTGCTGGGAGTATCAGTGTAAAGTTTTATTGACACCTCCAAATTAGTTATCATTTCACAGTGCAATCTTTAAACTCGGACAGGAATCGGACCACATGGTGTGAACACCCATGTGATCCGATTTGGCTGTGGACTAAAAAAAGGGCCATGTACAAGTTTGGGCCGGATGCGATGTAAATTCAGCCATACTACATGCATGGCTGAAATCGCATCACACAGAGATCACATGTGATTTGCACTGCAGTGCGGTGCAAATCACATTTGATCTCGTACATTGCAGCAATGTGAACCTAGCCTTTAACCAAACTGTGATACTGTATATCTTTTGTCCAAGTTTCACAGACGGACACACTCGAATCAACGCCTGGAGTACCTGTGTGTGATTATGTCAAAAATGTTCTATGAAGGCCCAAACTACACTTATAAATGTTTCCTAGTCCAGATGTTGAACCAGCATTTTATCTATCTATCTATCTAATTTTTTTAATTGAGTCTACATTGCA
>NW_027507764.1:526676725-526946178 GCF_037356315.1 Lithobates pipiens
AATATAGACATATTTTAGTTATTGATTGCTTTGTTTTTTTACACAGGATGAGCTCACCCAGGAGGAGGCCGGGACCAGTGGTATGGAGGAGGAGGCCGGGACCAGCCACACGCAGGAGCTAGCTGGGCCCAGCAGGAGTAGGACTGAGAGCCAGGTCCCTCCCCTCAGCCTAGCCAGCAAAAGGCCCAGGAGGATGTGCCGTACAGAGGAGGAGTCCTTGGTGCTGATACAGCGAGCCACCCAGATTTTGTCCAAACCCCCCAATCCGCAGGAGGCCTATGCCACTTATCTGGCTAGCAAGCTCCAAGAAATGGACAAACCCCAAAGAAACATGTGTGAGGCAATCTTCTTTGATGCCATACAACTGGGTCTGAAGGGTGAGCTCACACCACGAAGCTCTACAAAACAGACCCTACTGCTCCTCCTCCTCCTCCTCCTCCTCCTCCTCCTACCACAACTCCACCACCAGAGGCACAGCCTCCAGCGAAGCGTGGAGGGAAGGCTAGACAGAAGAGTCGCAGGTGACTGCCTGGCTTCAGTCTGCTCTGAAAGAAGACGCAGGCTGTTGTAGTACCACAGTCTGGGGACATAGATCTCATCTGCTGCTGTTCCTGGTCTTTGGGATTCTAGGACCTGGTTGTGCTCCCTATGTACATGCTACGCAGGTTCGGAATTTTGGTGTCCACTCACTTGATGTGTGCCTGGGGGACCAAAGGCTTCACTAACGTCAAAATTGTCTCCAGTGTTGCCTCCCTTTTGTTTTTTGTTTTTGGTTCTGAGGAAAAATAAAAATTTATTATTTCAAAAAAATCTTGTATGTTTTCTTTTTTTTTTTTTTATCAATATTTTTGTATAATTTTGGGTTAAAAAAACAAAGTTTATTTGTGAGTAGGCAGATACATGTCAAAAGACTCTGGGGGTTATTTACAAAACACATGTTCATGTAAATATGCTAACTTCAAGTGCAATTTTTAAAGCACTGCAAGTGCACTTGGAAGTGCATTCGCTGTAAATTTGAGGCTTAACATTTGAAATGAGGGGAAGCTCTGCTGATTTTGAACATGCAATCATGTGTAGGCTAAAATGATGGTTTGGGTATCTATCTATCTATCTATCTATCTATCTATCTATCTATCTATCTATCTATCTATCTATCTATCTATTTATCTATCTATCTATCTATCTCTACTTGCATAGTCCTGCTTGGCCCAAAAAAATGCAAGTCCATCTTGTTTCAAACCCCCCACCCAAAAAAAAACAAAAAAAAAAAAAAAAAAAACAATAGTAGTTCCAAAAATATATAGTAATAGATTTTTTTTTTTTCTGAAATAAATAAATAAGCAGCATGACGAATATGCTAGCTTCAATACGAACACTAGTTTTACAAGACCGAGCGCTTCCGCCCTGTAAATTCTTTCTGAGTATGCGCGGAACTTAGTTTGACGAACAAGCCTACACACGGGCGGACTGTTCGCTCAAACCAAGTTTCAGCGGACAGTTTTACGGAAATTCCGAAAAACTTTGTTCGTCAGACTGTCCGCTGAAACTGTCCGCTGAAAGCCCACACACGAGCGGACTGTCCGCTGAAACACTGTTCAGCGGACAAAGTTGGGCGAACAGTCCGCCCGTGTGTACGCGGCCTAAGGCTTTGAATGAATGAATGAAATACTTGTATAGCGCACAATGCAAACTGAATCGCCTCTAGGCACTGTGGCGAGCTTTGATCATCTGCTAAAAGAGGAAGGTCTTGAGTTTTTTCCTAAAAGCCAGGTGATTTTCTTCCAGGCGGATGTTGGTTGGTAGAACGTTCCATAGCCGAGGCCCTTGGACAGCGAATCTCCGATCCCCCTTGGATTTATACCGGGCTTTGGGCACGAGGAGGAGGTTTTTGTTGGCTGACCGAAGACTGCGGTTTGGTGTGTAATGATGTATTTTCTCCATTAGGTATTGCGGAGCTTCTCTATGCACGCATTTGTGGGTGAGGCAAAGGGTCTCGAACGTGATCTGATTTTTTACGGTTAGCCAATGTAAGCTCCTCAGCGAAGGAGAGATGGATTCCCAGGGTTTTTTTCCTGTTATCAGCCTTGCTGCCGTGTTTTGGATCAGTTGTAATCGCACAAGTTGATATTGTGGTAATCCTATGTAAAGCGAATTTGCATAGTCCAGTCGTGAATTAATGATTGTTCCAACTACCACTGCTTTGTCATTCTTTGGGATAAAAGGGATGAGTCTGCGAAGCATGTGCAGCAGATGGTGAGATCCACTGACTACAGATCCTATTTGCGCATCCATTGACATTTGTGCATCTAAAAAAAACCAGAGACTCTTCGCTTTGGTCTTTGGGGAGATAGTCTGCCCAAAGACGGTTGGTGGAGACCAGGAGGTTTTGGTTGCGGGCTTATGATTTGGGTGTAAGATGAGAAGCTCTGTCTTTGATTCGTTCAGCTGGAGGGAGTTAGTGGTCATCCAGTCCTCTATTGATTTGAGGCAGTTTTCAAGTTGTTGTTGGTGATCTTTTTTTCCATTGATCCGGAAATAAAGTTGCGTGTCGTTAGCGTAAGAGTGGAAGCAGACATCTGAGCATCTGATGATTTGAAGGAGTGGGCGAATGTAAATGTTGAAGAGAACGGGTGACAAAGGAGAGCTTTGAGGGACTCCGCAGGTGACTTCCCGAGTTTCGGAGAGGAATTTTCCTAGTTTCACTGTCTGTGACCGATTTCCTAGGGAGGACGCGAACTATTGGAGATCTATGTCTTGGACTCCGGCTACTTCTGTGAGGCGGACGAGTAGAGTATTGTGATCTACTGTATCAAACGCTGCACTTAAGTCTAGCAGTACGAGGAGACACGGCTCTCCGTCATCTGCTGCTTCGAGGGCGTCATCCCAAATCTTGAGGAGAGCTGTTTCTGTTCCATGACCCGGGCGGAAGCCTGATTGCAGCGGGTCCAGGAGTTTGTGAGTATCCAGGTGAAGTTGTAGCTGATGTACTACAGCTTTCTCCATGATCTTCGAAATGGTGTTGAGGCTCGTAATTGGCCTACGGTTGTTTGGATCCTGAGGGTCCAGTATTGGTTTCTTGAGCAGAAGTTTGACGATGCCTTGTTTAAGGATGCTGGGAACAATCCCTTCGTGGAATGATCAGTTTATGAGGTGGGTTATGGTTGAAGCCACGATGTCGGAGCATTCTTTCAGTAGTTTTGTGGGGATGATGTCAATAGGTGAGGTACTGTCACGCAGTTTATTCATGATGTTTTTTGCGGTGTCTACGGTAATTGGGGATAGTGAAAATTTCGGCAGTTGCGGTATGTTGGTGCAGACATCCCCTTTATGTATTTGCTGGCTGAGGTCGGATGTTTTCTTCTGACAAATTGTTTCCCTGATGGTTTTGACTTTATCGATGAAAAAATCCGACAGTTTGTCACAGTAATCCTGGGATTCACTTTCTGGGGGTTCTAGGCACACCGGATTCATTGCCGGATTCATTGATTGATTAACCAGTTTAAACAGTTCCCGTGGTTGGTTTGCGGCCGTTGAGATTGTATATGAGAAGTGGTCCTTTTTGGCTTTGAAGATTGCTTTCCGATAATTCTCTGTGAGACCTTTGTAGTTAAAGTGGTTTTCCTCAGTGGGATTTCTTCTCCATGTTCTTTCCGCTCTTCTGCGTTCTTGCTTTAGTACGGCGAGGGAGCTATTAAACCATCCAGAGTTTTTCTTCCGGATGAGAGCCCTGCGTTTTGGTGCTACCGAGTCTGCTGATTGCAGCAATGCCCTGTTCAGGGACTTGAGTGTTTCCTCCATAGAGTGGTTTAAGGTTATTGTAGTTATCTTGTTGGACAGAGTGGATTTGAAGGATTCGGAGTACAGTTTTTTATGCGATCTGGTCCAGTGCGTTGTTGTTACAGGATTCAGTTTTTCATTGGTGATGTTGGTAGCGATTTTGAATTTGATGGCGTGATGATCCGTCCATGGCAATGTTATGTTGTCGAGTATGTTGACGTCAATGTTCTGTTTGAAAATGAGGTCCAGGGTGTGTCCTGACCCATGCGTGGGAGTCTTTATCAGTTGCTGGAGACCCAGTTCTTCTAGTTGATTGATGCAGGCAGTCGCGATGGGGTCTTTGGGCTCGTTTGCCCAAAGGTTGAAATCTCAGAGTGCCAGGAAATTTTTTAATTTTAGGGTGTGCATTGCGAAGGATTCCGTGAGGGGTGAAAGAAGATTGGACTTTGGTCCCGGTGGTCTGTAGCACAGTAGAATATGAGTGGTGTCATGGGGTGTTGGTTGAAGATGTAGCGTCAGGGTTTCCATAAAAGGCACTGGGTTCTGAGACGATGGTTTAGTGAGATCCAGGTGACCTTTCAAGATCACTGCTAGGCCTCCTCCTTTTTTCCCTATCCGACGTTCGGTTAGGATCCTGTAGTTTCCCGGCACCAATTCGATGAGGATGGTGTTGCAGTCAGAGGTTAACCAGCTTTCGGTGATGAAGAGGCATTCTACATTGTTCTCGATGATGAAGTCGTGTACTTCCAGTCTATGTTTGACTGCAGACCTGGCGTTAATCAAGGCGCAATCTAATTGTAGAGGTCGAGTAGATGTCTTCCTGTGGTTGGGAGCTGCTTGTCGTCCGTTTTTTAATAGTTGTTCTCTTTGAAGTATTTTTTGTATGGAATGGCAATGTGGTGTTGATGTTCCTTAGTCTGTGCAGAACTTCCGCTGAGTATTTGAAGTAGCACATGGTTTGTGGATGCTGTTGATGGTACTATGGGCCTAAGATGATGATCCTGATCAGGGTATTGGTCCTGAGGAGGGGCTAGGTATCAGACTTGCCGCCGTGCTTGAGGCTATTAGCGTGCAAGTTGATCAGGGGATGCCTATATGGATGCGGAAGGAGTTGTTGTATTCGGTTGCTGGCTGTTCCGGCTACCTTTACTTGAGGTGAAGGTCTCCGCTCAGCAAAGAAGTCTGGCTGTGATCTGGAGTAGTCGTCCTAGGATAGCGTGAAAAATGGAATGGAGGCCGGAGGTAGGGGTATGCTAACCTACGGTTGTTCCTGATTGTTCCAGAGGAAGGCGAAAAAACCCCTGGCAGTAGCAGCCAAACGCACCAGTGGGGCAAAAATTCCTTCCTGACACCCGTAGGCGGTTGGACGGAGTCCCTGGAACAATCACTAGGGGAGGGGGGGGGAGTGGAGGTGCGAGCTTACCTGGCTGCGGGGGTCCCCACTAAACACTCTGGTTCCGGTGAATCTGGCTTGCTGTCAGCCTGACGTTTCTGGAGAGCTGTCTGGTTGCCCCTTGCAGTGGGATCTTTAAAATGGAGGGGAGGATGGAGGTAGGATAGAGGTTAGAGACTCCTGTCTTAACTCCTGTTTTCAACTCCTGGTTATTAACTCTCCACTTTAGTTCAAAATTCCACTTGTGTTCACAAAATCCACATGCAAGCCACCATCAGGGAGCAAGCTCCTGGAGGAGTTTGTATAACTAGAAAAAAGAGGAAATAGAACTGCGCAATCCCTAATGTTTGAAATTAAGGTGTAAAAACCAACAATGAAGTGCAGGGGTGCTCAGTGTTACACAAAATATTGTCATAAACCCCAACATTGAAAATACATTAACAACATATACTAATACAATGCAAAAAAAATATATATAGAGTAGCACCACGAAGAAAAACTGGGCATATAGCTCAGAAAAACGAAGAGGAAAAAACTCTAGAATTGAGTTTCCTATTAGTTCTGTGGGAACAGGGACTATTGCGGTATCAAATTAAGTTGAAACAATCATTAAAATTCAATTACATTTTATTATAATTCGATCCATATAAAAGGTAATACATAGACATTGGTGTTACAGAACCACATTATATTCAATCCAATCAAAGGACAAAATAGGTTCAAAAACATGGTCTTAACATTTCTAAACACAAGGGTTTTTTTACGGAAGTACAGAGATGACGTATAAATCCGACCGGTTTCGCGGCACTAAGAACACCGCTTCCTCAGGGAACGCCACTTTATAAATCTAGTACAAAAAGATAGATATTTAATAATACCATACACAATATTAATAAGATTTAAAGAGAAAGAAATGAACAACAATACAATCAATAGCCGAAATTAATAATCAATACATCAAAAATTCATTAGAAAAACAGTGGAGGATCATGACTCACCCCTGGAGCTCCCAACCCACAGCAGACAAGCGACCTACTTCGAGACACCCTCAAAACAGGGTGCCCCCCCTATAGGCGGACACGGGGGGCAAGGTGGAGAGACTCTAATCAACGCATAAAAGGACTGAAAAAGAAAAGTAGGTGCAATGGTCCATTTAAAAGATGTTCAATAGGTGAAAAGTATGTATCAGAGACCATGGGCTAATAGGATAGAACAAGGTTGATTAGTTAATGAATAGATGGACAGGTAAAGTCTCTCATACCATAGAAAGCACCCGGTGAACCATGGTCAGTAAAAATATATGTGCACCTCAAAAAAGTATAATTATTAGGCAAAAGACATACCCCCAGTCAGTCAAGTAATTAAGCCAAGACTTATAAAGTGTAGATCCCGAGAGATTTTCTGTAAGGGATATCCACGGCTTCAAAAGTAAGTTTTACTCTAGTTAAAGGTTTGAAGACAAACATAGTCAGTCAGCAAACGACCAGTTCTGCCGTCAGATAAAAATATAAGTTGCATACAAAGTCTAGTGGGGGTATTACCTTTGGCTCAATGGTCCTGTGTGTAGGTCATCTCCACGGAGGCACCGCTCTGAGGATTCAAATCCCGAGCGCGCCATTTAAGCCCCCGACCCGGAAGTACTCAGGGCGCAATTGGGCTGGCAACCTGTTGTGGTTTATATTTCTTCTACACCTCTCACTCCGCTGCAGATATTTTATACAGCGGTGTGGGTGAGCGCATCTATCAATGATAATGCGCTGGTTGCCTGACCCGGACTGATCCTTGTTTGGATTAGGTGACGGTGGACGGGGAGTGCGTGTTATGCAAATCCCCGCCCAGTCACGCCTCCAGACATTCCCCCTGGTCCACCTTCTATGGGGGACCCGTTACCAATGTGCACAAGCGAATTCCGCGCATGCGCTGTGACGGAGGGACAGCATTAAGGAGCGCACAATTGCGCCCTGAGTACTTCCGGGTCGGGGGCTTAAATGGCGCGCTCGGGATTTGAATCCTCAGAGCGGTGCCTCCGTGGAGATGACCTACACACAGGACCATTGAGCCAAAGGTAATACCCCCACTAGACTTTGTATGCAACTTATATTTTTATCTGACGGCAGAACTGGTCGTTTGCTGACTGACTATGTTTGTCTTCAAACCTTTAACTAGAGTAAAACTTACTTTTGAAGCCGTGGATATCCCTTACAGAAAATCTCTCGGGATCTACACTTTATAAGTCTTGGCTTAATTACTTGACTGACTGGGGGTATGTCTTTTGCCTAATAATTATACTTTTTTGAGGTGCACATATATTTTTACTGACCATGGTTCACCGGGTGCTTTCTATGGTATGAGAGACTTTACCTGTCCATCTATTCATTAACTAATCAACCTTGTTCTATCCTATTAGCCCATGGTCTCTGATACATACTTTTCACCTATTGAACATCTTTTAAATGGACCATTGCACCTACTTTTCTTTTTCAGTCCTTTTATGCGTTGATTAGAGTCTCTCCACCTTGCCCCCCGTGTCCGCCTATAGGGGGGGGCACCCTGTTTTGAGGGTGTCTCGAAGTAGGTCGCTTGTCTGCTGTGGGTTGGGAGCTCCAGGGGTGAGTCATGATCCTCCACTGTTTTTCTAATGAATTTTTGATGTATTGATTATTAATTTCGGCTATTGATTGAATTGTTGTTCATTTCTTTCTCTTTAAATCTTATTAATATTGTGTATGGTATTATTAAATATCTATCTTTTTGTACTAGATTTATAAAGTGGCGTTCCCTGAGGAAGCGGTGTTCTTAGTGCCGCGAAACCGGTCGGATTTATACGTCATCTCTGTACTTCCGTAAAAAAACCCTTGTGTTTAGAAATGTTAAGACCATGTTTTTGAACCTATTTTGTCCTTTGATTGGATTGAATATAATGTGGTTCTGTAACACCAATGTCTATGTATTACCTTTTATATGGATCGAATTATAATAAAATGTAATTGAATTTTAATGATTGTTTCAACTTAATTTGATACCGCAATAGTCCCTGTTCCCACAGAACTAATAGGAAACTCAATTCTAGAGTTTTTTCCTCTTAGTTTTTCTGAGCTATATGCCCAGTTTTTCTTCGTACATACTAATTGGGACGATGGTATCTTGGTGACTTTAGAGGCTATCTATTATCTATAGAGTAGCACCAATTAATGTAAACAAGCCCTAATATGATAGATGCTACAATCTCAATGATTCTGGTGCTCCAAGAGATAATATAGTAACTTTTATAAAGTCCTGGTGAATGAATTCAAAAACACCAAATGTCCACAGTGACTTGTCCAAATTCCAAACAAGGTGTAAGCGTGAAACAAAAATTAAAGTGCACCACCACCGTGTAGATAACAATAGCTCCTTACCAGATACCCCAGTAAGGAGTGCGTATCGTAAAGGTCAGGACAAAGTATGCATCAAACTCGGATCTTCAACGGATTGGAGACCACGGGCGCCGGACTCAAATGTGTTTCAACCAAGAGGCAAATGGTCCACCATAAGAAGGAAAAAACACTCCGAATAGTGTAACACCATTTATTATAAAATTAAACATAAAAAGAAGTGCACTTACAGAAGTAAATGAACACAGGGCATATCGTCAATGGAAAAGCGTCGGCCGATCGCGAACTCCAAACGATATCCTTATTCAGTTGCAATTTCTGATGAGGCAAAAAGCGTGTCACGCCACCCAACGCGTTTCGTGAAAAGATCACGTCGTCCTGGGGTATGGGTGACACGCCAAGATGCCCCAAATATATATAGATAGTGGCCCAAGTCACCTCCTCCATAGGACCACTCAGCCGCACTTCCGGGTGTAGGCCGGAAGTGACGCGTATGGGTCAATCATTAGAATGTTAAAAAGGGCCATAGCATACCACAAAATAGGGAATGGAAACTTTAATAAAGACAAGAAACACGTCCTCCTCGTGGGGCCATTAGCCTAACAACAAATATACTGAAAAACGAGGCAAACAAGCCTCCTTATTCCCGAGGCAGAGCCAAGCCTCCATATCGCCGCCACTGGAGTGCGGGGTCAGGGGTCGGAGCGACGGAAGTGACGCGCATCGGCGTCGTCACCCGTCTCTCTCCAGTGAGCCGACAACCCGGTACCGCCCCTCCCGTAGCGCGATTGGATGAGCGCGCCGCATCCCCGCCCACCGCGGACATGCGAGCGCTTCAACCTGGTCTGGCCTCGTTCTCACTAGATGGATAAGGCAATTGTGCACGCGTGCGCAATGCCCTGACAGAGCCTCGTATCACTATGTGGGTAGAGCGGCGGCGGGACAATCGCACGCACGCTCGCCCCGCTGGAACCAAGCCTCATTTCCATTGTGTAAATACAACAGAAATGGGCATACAAAACTCTTCCCCCCAATAACAAAAAAAAAGGGAAGAAGAGTAAGGGAAAAAAAACTACCAACCACCTAACTAATACAGACCTAACCCCAACCTTTAAACAGACAGGACCTCCAATGTCCATATATTCAAACTCCCAAAAAGAAAGACAAAAAAGGGAGGAGGGGACTTGTTCCAATATTAATAACAATAACAATAAATTGGATGCCATCCCCAAACAGACATATAAAACATGAATATGGTATTCCATAAAAATCCATGTATACGTTCCCCCAAATTATACATCTTACAGTCTAAATGATAAACCAAATAGGGGAACTATCATACACCCACAAAGTGGGTGGGATGTGCACAGATTTGGTCACAGGTAAAACACATAAAAACGCATATATCTAAATAAAAAAGGGGAATTGCATAAAACCTAATTAAAAATTAAAATAAAATAAAGAAAAATTGAAGAGAAAATGCTTCATTGTAATACACATTATGCGTTATTTATAAACGCATTCACATCGGTGTCAATATTCATGCCAAAAGGTGCGTAGGTTTTCAACTTATGTATCCAAAACATTTCTAACCGTGAGATCTCCCTCACCAAAGCTCTTTACGATACGCACTCCTTACTGGGGTATCTGGTAAGGAGCTATTGTTATCTACACGGTGGTGGTGCACTTTAATTTTTGTTTCACGCTTACACCTTGTTTGGAATTTGGACAAGTCACTGTGGACATTTGGTGTTTTTGAATTAATTCACCAGGACTTTATAAAAGTTACTATATTATCTCTTGGAGCACCAGAATCATTGAGATTGTAGCATCTATCATATTAGGGCTTGTTTACATTAATTGGTGCTACTCTATATATATATTTTTTGCATTGTATTAGTATATGTTGTTAATGTATTTTCAATGTTGGGGTTTATGACAATATTTTGTGTAACACTGAGCACCCCTGCACTTCATTGTTGGTTTTTACACCTTAATTTCAAACATTAGGGATTGCGCAGTTCTATTTCCTCTTTTTTCTAATTTATCTATATATAGTAATTTTTTGGTACCGTATATACTCGAGTATAGGCCGACCCGAGTATAAGCCGAGGCCCCCAATTTACCCCCAAAAAACTGGGAAACCTATTGACTCGTGTATAAGCCGAGGGTGAGATATGCCTGTCCATCCCTGTGTGTGTGTCCATCCATCCATCCATCCCTGTGTGTGTGTCCATCCATCCATCCATCCCTGTGTGTGTGTGTGTCCATCCATCCATCCATCCCTGTGTGTGTGTGTGTGTCCATCCATCCATCCATCCCTGTGTGTGTGTCCGTCCATCCATCCATCCATCCATCCATCCCTGTGTGTGTGTCCATCCATGTGTGTGTGTGTGTGTGTGTGTGTGTGTGTGTGTGTGTGTGTGTGTGTGTGTGTGTGTGAGGCCTTGTGTGTCCAGCCTACCTGTGTCCCCAGCCTCCGTCCGGTCCCGAGCCTCCGTCCGGTCCCGTCCCGTCCCGAGCCGAGCCTCCGTCCGGTCCGGTCCGGTCCCGTCCCGAGACTCCGTCCGGTCCCGTCCCGTCCCGAGCCGAGCCGAGCCGAGCCTCCGTCCGGTCCCGTCCCAGGATCACCGCTCTTCGTCGGCGCCCATTTTCCTGTTCAAATGCCGCGCCTCCCTGTCTGTGATAGGCGGAACACAATTTCCCAGCAGTCTGTGTTCCGCCTATCACGGCCATCCTTTCATCCTCGTCCGTAGTACGAGGATGAGCGGATGTCCGTGATAGGCGGAACACAGGCTGCTGGGAAATTCAGTGTTCCGCCTATCACAGGCGAAGGCGGAGCCGGAGGCGCGGCTTTTGAATTAGAATAGAATGGCCGCTGTCTGTCTGCTCGACACGCTGATCGAGCAGGCAGACAGCGATGACTCGAGTATAAGCCGAGGGGGGCACTTTCAGCCTCAAAAAAGAGGCTGAAAATCTCGGCTTATACTCGAGTATATACGGTATATATTTTGAATTGCTGCATGACACAACTTCCTGTTTTTTTCACTGTAGCGCAGATTTCTTTCCTTTTCTAAATTTACTTTCCAAAAAATAAATTTTGCTGCTTCAGTAGTCAGGTTCAGTCCTGCATCATGGATATTTTTGAATTTAGAACCAATAGGGTGATAGACACTATTGGAGTTTTCGATTCCTCACCCGGGCCTGTGGGCTCAGACATCAAAGGTCTGTTCACTAGACTAAAGAATCTCACTACTTCTGAGATCCATGCCCAATGGGACATAGCCTTTTTTGAGACATATCTCAGGGAAAATATGGTCCCTAGGAGCCTTAGGTGGGAATTGAGCCCACATAGGGATGAACCCAACCTGGAGGGCTGGCATAAATTTTTTAATGATTCAGGTCTCTGTCTATTGCGATTTCTAGCCCAGAGAAAGAGCGAGAAATTAGCTCGCCTGGATGAAGAAATCAAATCTATTAGGGAATTACTATTACCTTTTAGTACAAGCGAAGAGTACAAGGAGTACTCTAAGAACCTCCTTAAGACTCTTGAGAAAGAGGATAAGGATCAGAAAGCAAAAAATAAAAAAAAGTACATTAGGGACAAGGAGGATTACCATTCTGGTGTGGTTTTTTTATTGCAAAAAAAAACTGGCCATTGAGAAGGAACAGATGGACACTCTCCCCCAAAATGTCCCGAATAACACGCAGAGGGGCTCCTCTGATGATGCTTTTAGGGGGAATATGGTTCATTATCCCACTGATTGGTTGCAGGGACCAAGTGAGATGCCGGATAGTCAAACTAACGCTGGTAGATTCCCACAGCAATCATCAGGGGGTACTCCTCTACGGCCATTCCCAGGACCCCTGGGAGGACCTCTGGGGAGTGGCCATAACAATGTCAAAAGAAATAATAAAAATAAAAATAAGAACTATAAGGGTTCTTATCAGAATAACAACCAGAGATCTATTCCTAGTCAGAGACCAGGCAATTATGGAACTTAGGGTCCCATCCAAGGTTTTGACCAGGAGAGATCGGTCTATTCCAACGGTCAGAGACCAGGCAATTATGGTACTTGGGGTCCCATCCAAGGTTTTGACCAGGAGAGATCGGTCTATTCCAATGGTAGAAACCCGACTTACGAGGTCCCGACTCAGAATCGGTTCTTCCCATTGTCCGATTTTGAAGCCCCCGATAGAGGGAGAGGAAATGAGGACAATTTTCAACAGGTACCCTTCTCTAACAGACCTCATGATGTGCAGCACGATATAGGATCCACACCCTCCCAGTTTAATCATGACCCCAGGAATAACCGTAGGTGGGATTTTCCCAGGGACAACAGAGGCCTGAAAAGGCCTATAGAACCAAGAGGGGAGTCAGAGGGGGGAGGCGCGCACAATCAATTAAAGCGAAGAAGGCCCTAGGTGAGGGTATCTTTAATCTCAGCACGCAAGCACTCTCTGATTCCGAAAAACGACTTCTGGACAAAGGTCTGAAGTTTGCTCCCCCTAGGAGTATTAGCAAATTTCAGACCTACATGGATGTGCACAAGTTTGTACGCAGTCTCAATATCAAAAGGTATATGTTGGGTAACCCCATTCGAGGGACGAATGGGCCTAGTCCAACTTTTCAACACTCTGGCCTTGCCAACGCTTCACTTTTTAATCCCCCTGGGACATTGGCACCTAACATCAAAGTTTTTAAGGACATGGTGTTAAAAGATCTTGAAAAGATGAAGGTGAAGAAGTACAAACTAGAGGGTGATTTACAAAAGGGTTTGGATAGCCTTTGTAAGAATAAGTCCCTTGTTATCAGACCTGCCGATAAAGGGGGAGGGATTGCTGTCCTCGATAGAAGCGACTATTTGAAAGAATTACATCGGATCACTGATGATAGGGAGACTTATAGTGTACTTAACAGGGATCCAGTGACCAAATACAAAAAAGTACTAATTGGAATAGTCGAGGAGGGCTTCCGTAAGGGGATCCTCACAGAGAAAGAGAAGCTTTTCCTAGTACCCATAGCTCCGAGGACACCAGTCATTTACTATCTCCCCAAACTGCATAAGAGCACCACTTGCCCCCCTGGACGCCCAATAGTCAGTGGCATTGACTCGGTGACGTCCAGGGTGGGCAAGTATATAGACTATTTTCTCCAACCTCTTGTGCGAATGATCCCATCATATGTGAGGGATACCAAACATATTCTTAATATATTGGGCACTATTAAACCAAAACAGGGCTTGTGGCTTGTGACGGCTGATGTCACATCGCTATACACTATTATCCCTCATGACCTGGGCTTTGAAGCTGTTAGATATTATTTGGAACGAGATTCCAATTTGATTCAGATTCAGATTGATTTTATTTTGGAGCTTCTAGAATTTGCTGCAAGGCACAATTATTTCTGGTTCGACAACCAGTTTTTCCGTCAGGACAAAGGAGTTGCCATGGGGGCTAAGTATGCCCCCAGTCTGGCTAATCTATTCATGGCCAAATGGGAGGAGGACGTGGTCGATGCTCCCAGAAGGTCGGAGATAATGCTCTGGGCACGATACATCGACGACGTCCTCCTCCTATGGGATGGCGATGAGCAGGATCTCCGGGGATATATGGAGGAGTTGAATAATAACACCAGAGGTATCAAATTCAACTATGAAGCCAGTCAGGAAGGGGTGAATTTCTTAGATCTAAACATCAGGGTGGACAGAGATAACTTCATCACCTCCACCTATTTCAAGCCCACAGACAGGAATTCCTATATCCCTTTAGGAAGCTGTCATCAGGATTCCTGGTTAAAATCGGTCCCTTTGGGGCAATATTTACGCCTTAGGAGGAATTGTACGGACATATCTATGTTTGATGAGCAGGCCAGGATTTTGTCCCAACGGTTCCGTGATAAGGGTTATGCAGTGGACTTATTATCTGAGGCATACCTCAAAGCAAGAAATAGAGAGAGATCAAGTTTGCTAATAGAAAGGGAGGACAACAAAGATAGGCATCAGGTGACCCTCCCTTTTGTCACCACCTTCTCGATGCAACATCAGAAGGTTAAACAACTGATCCGTAGACACTGGCATATCTTGACAGGGGATCAAATCCTTGGGACTGTCCTACCTGAAGTCCCTAGGGTTATTTTCAAAGGGGCCTCCAATTTAGGCAATAGGATTGCCCCCAGTGTGCAGAATCCCCCTGAAGAAAACAGATGTTTCTTCCAGAACCTTAAAGGGTTTTATAGGTGTAAAAACTGCCAAGTTTGTTCCCACAATGTTAGCAAAAACTCCAAGATTCCGGATTTTGTCTCCACCAGTACCCAGAGGAGATATACAGTTGAGCCGTTCATCACCTGCTCCTCTGAAGCAGTTGTATACCTCATTCAATGTCCCTGCGGACTTCAGTATGTAGGGAGAACTAAGAGAGCCCTAAAAGTTAGATTGAATGAGCATATTGCCAACATCAAACGGGGTTTCGATAAGCACCCCTTATCAAGGCATTATGATGAAAAACACTGTAGAGATCCGTCCAATACATTGTATATGGGGATCGATAAGTACAAACCGCACTGGAGGGGCAGAGCTTTGGTGAGGGAGATCTCACGGTTAGAAATGTTTTGGATACATAAGTTGAAAACCTACGCACCTTTTGGCATGAATATTGACACCGATGTGAATGCGTTTATAAATAACGCATAATGTGTATTACAATGAAGCATTTTCTCTTCAATTTTTCTTTATTTTATTTTAATTTTTAATTAGGTTTTATGCAATTCCCCTTTTTTATTTAGATATATGCGTTTTTATGTGTTTTACCTGTGACCAAATCTGTGCACATCCCATCCACTGTGTGGGTGTATGATAGTTCCCCTATTTGGTTTATCATTTAGACTGTAAGATGTATAATTTGGGGGAACGTATACATGGATTTTTATGGAATACCATATTCATGTTTTATATGTCTGTTTGAGGATGGCATCCAATTTATTGTTATTGTTATTAATATTGGAACAAGTCCCCTCCTCCCTTTTTTGTCTTTCTTTTTGGGAGTTTGAATATATGGACATTGGAGGTCCTGTCTGTTCAAAGGTTGGGGTTAGGTCTGTATTAGTTAGGTGGTTGGTAGTTTTTTTCCCTTACTCTTCTTCCCTTTTTTTTTGTTATTGGGGGGAAGAGTTTTGTATGCCCATTTCTGTTGTATTTACACAATGGAAATGAGGCTTGGTTCCAGCGGGGCGAGCGTGCGTGCGATTGTCCCGCCGCCGCTCTACCCACATAGTGATACGAGGCTCTGTCAGGGCATTGCGCACGCGTGCACAATTGCCTTATCCATCTAGTGAGAACGAGGTCAGACCAGGTTGAAGCGCTCGCATGTCCGCGGTGGGCGGGGATGCGGCGCGCTCATCCAATCGCGCTACGGGAGGGGCGGTACCGGGTTGTTGGCTCACTGGAGAGAGACGGGTGACGACGCCGATGCGCGTCACTTCCGTCGCTCTGACCCCTGACCCCGCACTCCAGTGGCGGCGATATGGAGGCTTGGCTCTGCCTCGGGAATAAAGAGGCTTGTTTGCCTCGTTTTTCAGTATATTTGTTGTTAGGCTAATGGCCCCACGAGGAGGACGTGTTTCTTGTCTTTATTAAAGTTTCCATTCCCTATTTTGTGGTATGCTATGGCCCTTTTTAACATTCTAATGATTGACCCATACGCGTCACTTCCGGCCTACACCCGGAAGTGCGGCTGAGTGGTCCTATGGAGGAGGTGACTTGGGCCACTATCTATATATATTTGGGGCATCTTGGCGTGTCACCCATACCCCAGGACGACGTGATCTTTTCACGAAACGCGTTGGGTGGCGTGACACGCTTTTTGCCTCATCAGAAATTGCAACTGAATAAGGATATCGTTTGGAGTTCGCGATCGGCCGACGCTTTTCCATTGACGATATGCCCTGTGTTCATTTACTTCTGTAAGTGCACTTCTTTTTATGTTTAATTTTATAATAAATGGTGTTACACTATTCGGAGTGTTTTTTCCTTCTTATGGTGGACCATTTGCCTCTTGGTTGAAACACATTTGAGTCCGGCGCCCGTGGTCTCCAATCCGTTGAAGATCCGAGTTTGATGCATACTTTGTCCTGACCTTTACGATACGCACTCCTTACTGGGGTATCTGGTAAGGAGCTATTGTTATCTACACGGTGGTGGTGCACTTTAATTTTTGTTTCACGCTTACACCTTGTTTGGAATTTGGACAAGTCACTGTGGACATTTGGTGTTTTTGAATTCATTCACCAGGACTTTATAAAAGTTACTATATTATCTCTTGGAGCACCAGAATCATTGAGATTGTAGCATCTATCATATTAGGGCTTGTTTACATTAATTGGTGCTACTCTATATATATATTTTTTGCATTGTATTAGTATATGTTGTTAATGTATTTTCAATGTTGGGGTTTATGACAATATTTTGTGTAACACTGAGCACCCCTGCACTTCATTGTTGGTTTTTACACCTTAATTTCAAACATTAGGGATTGCGCAGTTCTATTTCCTCTTTTTTCTAATTTATTTATATATAGTAATTTTTTGGTATATATTTTGAATTGCTGCATGACACAACTTCCTGTTTTTTTCACTGTAGCGCAGATTTCTTTCCTTTTCTGAGTTTGTATAACTACCTTTTATACACCTGTGCACAATTAACCCCTCCCCTAAATTAGCAGGAACACCTGTGCTTCCCTCAAAACCCTGCTGTTGATACCAGAGGGAGATGAATGAAGATCAGAGGCCACCTAGGACACAAGTCTCCCTAAGGAGATGTCCCAGTAGGGAAGCAGGAGGCACCTAGGAAAAAATACTCATGATCAAAATACTCACGATCTTGCAGCAGAGTACATCACAAGGCTTTGTCCACTTTGGGCATACCCACTCAACAAGCAGGTTTTTAGAGACTATGTCGCAGTCACTGAGACCTGTACAGCACCCTACGGCTAACCCAATGCTCCGCACTTCGTGCCAAGGTGGGCAGCCAATACAGGGTCAAGTGCCCAAAGAAACTTCCGGCCTGGCCCCAGGTCTTCTCTGGCCGGGTCTGAGTACAGTACCACAAACTCGAACCATGGGGCACCAACCTGTAAACCCCTTATTGTTCCTAATAAGTGTATATTGACAGTTTGTCACATCCTACCTTGAGAACTCTCCTTATACTTCATCTCCACCTTCCACTGACTTATTCTAGTATCATACATACATTTTATATGCAGAAAATATTGTATAATCAGAATATCAATGTAATTGGTTCAGTTATTCCAGTGGGGTGAAGGCAGCTTAATGTGTTTCACGGATTTAAATTAGCTTGCTTCATCATAATAACATCAGAGGTGATTAATATTGATATGATCTTAAAGCGGAGCTCCACCCTAAAGTGGAGCTTCCGCTCATTGGAACCCTCCCCCCCCCCTCCGGCGCCACAATTGGCACCTTTCAGGGGGGAGGGGGGTGCAGGTACCTGTACAGTACAGGTATCTGCACCCACTTCCGGCATAGATATCTGCAGAAGCTACGCCCCTTTCCGCAGAATCTACACCCCTTTCTGAAGGTCCCCCGCTGTCTGCTGGGAAACACACGGATCCCAGAGACAGCGGGGACCATCCTTATTGCGCAGCGCAACTCGCGCATGCGCAGTAGGGAATCGGGAAATGAAGCCGCAAGGCTCCACTTCCTGATTCCCATACCCAAGATGGCGGTGGCAGCACCCGAGAGACGATCGAGAGATCGGCTTCGGGTGCCGACATCGCGGGCACGCTGGGCGGGTAAGTGTCATTATTTTAAAAGTCAGCAGCTGCAGTTTTGTAGCTGCTGGCTTTTAAAAAAAAAAAAAACGGCGGACTCCCGCTTTAAGCTGCATTGCAAGATGAAACCATAGAAGCCTCAAGGGAGCAAATTCAGAAGCAATAGTTGAAGAACGAGTCAACAGGATCAGTGGTGTTAATACATCACATGCATTAATTTAGGAGGATAACAGTGTATTATAATTAAGTATCCATTCCATAATCAAACCATCCCTTACCAAATGATTTTAATTATAGAGAACCCATGAGTATTTACTTACTTGTTTATTGATATAGTGTTGTAACAATGTCCACCCTAAAGGGCTGACCAGCAGGAAAATACATGGAATGCTGTTACCAATGCCCTCTTTGTCACATATTGATCAATTCATGAAGAGTTAAATAACGGCCAATAAAATGCCGTAAGACAGCACTTGCGGTAAATCAATTTTGAAAGCACAATTCACTAAGAATTTAGTATTAAATAAGAAATGTGGTATTTGTTCAACTGTGCGGTAATTACTTTTTTTTTAATGCTGTAATTTATCACATTAAGTTGATTGCTAAGGAGCGGGTCGGGAAGCTGGCTACCATGTCCTTAACAACGCCTGACTCATCTGTCCTCTACTGACAGCTGAATGTAAAAAGAAACACGCCGGCAATTAAAAATTATGGGGGAAAAAAGGGTGGGGTTCCCCCCCAAAATGTAAAAAAAAAAAACAGTATGGGTTACCCCCAAAAAATCCATACCAGACCCTTATCCGAGCATACAGCCCAGCAGGTCAGGAAGGGAGGGGGGGAACAAGTAAGCACCCCTTCCTCCCCAAAGCAGCTTATACTCATGTTGATGGGGACATTGGCCTCTTCCCCACAACCCTGGGCGGTGGTTTTGGGGGTCTGCGGGCGGGGGGGCTTATCGGAATCTGCAAGCCCCCTTTAACAAGGGGTCCCCCAGATCCAGCCCCCCCCCCTCCCGTGAATGAGTATTGGGTACACAGTACCCCTACCCTTTCACCAAAAAAAGTGTAAATGTCGATAATGACAGTACAAACGTTTTTGACAATTCCTTTATTAAAAAATAAAGAACTGTCCCCAATGTAGATGTAGATCCATAGTAAATCACGAAGCCACCGCCTGTCCAGAATTTTTGGCCCTAGCTGACAGAAGGCTCCTTTGAGAGCTCACACAAGCCCTGGATTTTACAGCGGCCATGGAGAAATGTTAAGTGTTGATACATGCTGGTTTTATCAGGAATCATGTGATTGCAATTCTTGGTGGCACTTTTATATTATTTTACCAGTAAACTGTATTACACTAGGGCATGTGCTGTGTGCTCTCTTTCTCTTGTTTAGTAAATGTGAAGACAATATCAGGTAGCAGACTTACAAAAAGCTTGATGCTCAATCGTGCAGAAAATACTGTAACTCTAGATGGAATAGTCCTTGATGGGGAACCTTGCCCTTGATACCATAAGGCCTGAGAAATAAGCCAACGACCCCACTTAGAAATGGATCAATAGGCAGCCTGACCCTTGTAAGGACTCTGGGGTAGAACAAAGAGGGGATTAGACTGTCAAAACAAAGTGGTAGACTTCAGATAGATTCCATGAGATTGAGCCACATTAGAAACAAAAAAAAAAAAGGACCAATGCCTCAACAATTTATCCTGGTAAAAAAACAAGAAAGGTTCCTTGCAGGGGGGTGCAGCAAAGAGCCCAAGTATAGAAAACCAAAAAGACAACCTTGCATGTAGGCAGCACAGTGGTATAGTGGTTAGCACTTTTGACTAGCAGTAAAAAGTGTCACTGGTTCGAGTCCCAACCACAACACTACCTGCCTGGAGTTTGCATTTTCTCCCTGTCCCTGTGTGGGTTTCCTCCGGGTACTCCGGTTTCCTCCTACACCCCAAAGACATGCAGGTAGGTTAATTGGCTTCTGTCCAAAATTGGCCCTAGTATATGAATGGGGACCTTGGATTGTGGGCTCCTTGAGGGTAGGGACTGATGTAAGTGTGCAAGGTACAGGGATAGGGACAATTGTAGACACTCACTCGGGTTGAACTGGATGGACTGGTGTCTTTATTCAACCTTACTAACTATGTAAGGAGCAACAAGGGAATCTCCCAGGGAGACTCAAACAGAGACATATGAAGAACACCAAATTAAGGTCCCACAGAGGAAAAGGGGGCCGCAAAGACAGAGCAATCCTTATGACACCCTGCACAAAAGCTTTTATCAAGAAATGAAACAAGACAAGTCTCTGAAATAAAAACCAGTCAAGGCTGACATCTGCTCCTTGTTAGTACTCAAGGCAAGAGACATCTCCACACGTGGACTGGAGAAAAGCCAAAACACCCCCATGACAAACTGTTGGGGATTAAACTTCTGAGCCTCATATCAGGAGATAAGTCTTCCATATAGGATTGCATACCTTCTGGTGTTTGACTTTCACGCCCTGCGAAGAGTGGAATTGGAGTCAGAAGCACCCCTATCCCCTACCTATGTATGCTACTATTATTTAGTCGTCTGCCTGCCCCCCTGGCAGTGAGACATTGAGGGCAGGCAGATAAGTATGGGACAATAAGCTGAATTGTCCAAAGCTCCAGGCTGTTGATCAGAAATCTTCGCTTCTCTATCATGATTTCTGAACCAAGAAGTTCCCAAGAAGCACCTTCCAAGTCTTTGGAAGAAAAGGCTTTCTGCCATCTAGAGTTTGTGTGGATATTCACAGTAGCCATAGGCTCCTGCTGCTGTCAGTCGGATCCTGTAAGGATAAAGTGGGGGGCATGGCCTAGTCACACTGTGTGTGGCTATGGACACTAAAAATGCAGTTAGGGACTGCTTTGTGCAATATCACTGCACAAAGCAGGTAGGTATAAATCGCTATTTTAGGGGGAAAAAAATGCCTTTAGGAAAGGGTCCATGTACATTGGATATAAAAAGTCTACACACCCTTTAAAATGTCAGGTTTCTGTGATGTAAAAAAATGAGACAAAGTTAAATAATTTCTGAATTTTTTCCACGTTTTCAATGCCTTGAAAAAGTATTCATACCCCTTGAAATTTTCCACATTTTGTCATGTTACAACCAAAAACGTTAATGTATTTTATTGAGATTTTATGTGACAGACCAACATAAAGTGGGACATAATTGTGAATTGGAAGAAAAATTATAAATGGTTTTCAAAATTTTACAAATAAATATGTGAAAAGTGTGGCATGCATTTGTATTCAGCCCCCCTGAGTCAATACTTTGTAGAACCACCTTTCACTGCAATTACAGCTGCATTTTGGGAATGTCTCTACCAGCTTTGCACATCTAGAGTGAATTTTTTGCCCATTCTTCTTTGCAAAATAGCTCAAGCTATGTCAGATTGGATGGAGATGAGTTTGTGAACAGCAATTTTCAAGTCTTCCTATTTTGGGGTCCCATCTTACTCTATGCTAGTCAAGCACAGTGGTTTAGCTGACTCTCCTCATGAGGTCTTTTCTCTCCTTAGGGGAAGAATATATTAACTAATAGTACATATCCATTTGTATTTACAGTATATTTCTGTACCCAACTCCTGATGAATGGTACATAGCCATAAAACACTTTGGGTTTCCATGGGGTGCTCAGTAAAGTCTGGCTCATTACCTATTCACTGGCATACATTCAAAATTCATTGAGTACTATGTAACTATTAATGTGTATGTGTATCTTTTTTTTGGTTTTTACAGCAACTCTGTTGCATATGGTGTGCCGATGCCTGTTATTGGAAATATCTTGTATTATATCTACAATTAATCATGCTCAAGATTGATATCATTCATCATATTGCCAACTGCCATTTCTATGACATGTGTACATATTTGTATTTATACAATTTTATCAATATTTATTACTTCTCATGTGCTGCCAAGCTGACATATATGTATCCATTATGTTCATGCCATGTGTGCATGTGTATGTATATTTACTTGTTTCATACTATTGTAACAAATAAATAAGATTTACTAACCACTCTACCTCCACAAGTCAGTGGCCTCATTCAAAGTCTCACATTCCTTTCTTATTTACATAAGTCTTGCTGCAGTTTCTCAATTTGATTTAGGCTAAATTTTGGTCTCATCTGACGATAGCACCTTCTTCCATGTTTGCTGTGTGCCCTGCATAGCTTCTTGCAAACTGCGAACAGTGCTTCTTATAACTTTCTTTCAACAATCGCTTTCTTCTTGGCACTCTTCCATATAGGCCAGATTTGTGGAGTGCATGACTAATAGTTGTCCTGTTGACAGATTCTCCCACCTGAGCTGTGGATCTCTACTGCTCCTCCAGAGTTACCATGGGCCTCTTGGCTGCTTCTCTGATTAATGCTCTCCTTGCCCGGCCTGTCAGTATAGATGGACGGTCATGTCTTGGTAGGCTTGCAGCTGTGCCATACCCTTTCCTTTTTCGGATGATGGATTGAACAGTGCTCCATGAGATGTTAAAAATTTTGAATATTTTTTACAACTTTATCCCTGACCTCTCTGGTGTGTTTCTTGGTCTGCATGATGCTGTTTGTTCACAAAGGTTCTCTAACAAACCTTTGTAGGCTTCACAGAACAGCTGTATTTATACTGAGATTAAATTACACACAGGTAAACTCTATTTACTAATTAGGTGACGTCTGAAGGCAATTGGTTCCACCAGATTTTAGTTAGCGGTATTGGAGTAAAGGGGGCGTTGGAGTATTGGAGCAATGCACATGTAGCGGTGGCTCCTGAAGAGCACGCGCTATGCGTTTTTCTAAAGTTAAAGTTGTCTAAACTGCAGTTTGGTTTGGGTACAATTATCTAAATTGGGCCTCGGCATCAGTCTGACTCGACTGTGAGATGTTCAGCCTGGCCACAGGGGGCACAGTCTCCTCTGGCAGGCATGTAACTGTAGTCTGGTTAGGTGTTTAAGTTACTCTCCTGGAGCCCGCCCAGTGGGAGTGGCGCTCTCGCTGTGCTTTCTGGGAGAGGGTATTTAAGATGCAGACATCATGTGGTTCGGGGTTCTGGTCCAGAATGATGTGTTGACTTCATGGTCCTGGTCCTCCTGACCAGCCCCCAGAAAGGCTATGGCCTGGGGTGCGTCTCCATCTGACTTTAATGTCTCAGGGCTGGCTAGCCCGAGGCAAGGAAACTAAAGGAAGGATTCTGAGGTGGTTGGGTGCCGTCTCCGGTTAGGAAGAGACCCAGTGTACTTCAAGCATTCCAGGAGAGGACTCTTCAGAAGAACACCACGTATGGGTTGGTTTTCTTAGGAAGGGCTGAAGTAGCCGAGAGAATCCGGTCTGGTGGATTTCGCCAAGCAGGCTGAGAGATCCAGGTATCCCACAAGTGTCCTCAAGCTTAGTTTTCCTACGGGTTCTACAACGTCTGTGGCAGAGACATTATCTTGTATGTTCTACAACAACGTCTGTGGGAGAGACTTGTTCCTGAGTAAGCACCATGTTGGCTGCTAGGCCTTGTGAGAGAGGGACTGTCCAACCTGAGTGATCATCCAGTTGCGAATAGCTATTCTCTGGATGCAGTCAAAGTAAGCAAGTTTTTTTGACTTTGATACTAAGAGTACCTGAACTTCCTTTCCAACCCTCTGATCCCAAGTTGAAAGACTGTTCAATTGTCTGAGTTTTTCAAATAAAATCCATTCAAGTGGATCTATTGTCAGTCTCAAGTTACTGGGCCATCTACCACGGGACATCCCCTAAACGTGCAACAAGGAGAACGGAAGGTAACAGTAAGCCCAAAAATAACCAGCAGCTCCTTCGGGGGTTAGTGCTACATGTGTGGGCTCGCAGTCCGGGATTTACCATTCACTCGCAAAGAACTGTGCACGTGGTAAAGCAACGACAGAGGATTGTGTTTTTGAACTGCACCATTAGCGCCATCTTTACTCAGACTTTCACTGAGGTGTTTAAGAGTGGGAGGAGCCTTTTCCGAAAAGCCCGCGAAGTTATGCAGCCCAAGCATTCCAGTGGGAGAAGTCTGAGTTGTTCTTTCCTGCACGAGGCACAGTGTGAGAGTGTGTTGCAGAAGGAGGAAGAGACCAGTTGATTTTCTCTCGGAGTGTTGGAGAGAAGATTTTTCCTTGAGAATGTACCGTGCTTCAGGTATGCAGTCTATGTCAGGACCCAGGATGGCTATTGCAAGGGGTTCCGCAGGTATGCAGCTGCCCGGTGCTGTGCCCACAGACATGGGCATTCGCCTGCTGCCGCAGGGGCGGTTTATACTGTATACTGCTGGAGATATCAAGGGCCTTGGCATGTTATGCGCAAAGTGCGATGGCCTGGTCGCCAACCCTCGACCGTTTGCCAGATGCAAGAGGTGTGGAGAGTACACCTTTAAAGTGGAGCAGTCAGTTGCATTACCAAGGGTCTACCGTGTGGACTGGGCAATGGGCGTGACAGCCGAGGAGTCGGCCATCTTCGCCCCTTTGGTGAGGCTTTCCACTGCGGTGACACCTGTCGTCATTGACATCCCTGAGAGAAATGCCACTGCATCTACCACTGAGACTGCCGAGGAAACTACTTTGGAGCAGATGGACACTGCTTCTACTACTATTACTGAAATAACTATGCCTCATTTGGAGAAAGTGGGGAGTACAAAGTCTTCTCGGAACCGACATGGAGGACCGCCACAGAGTCCAGCTGGATCTAATCAGCATAAGAAGGTTGCTTCGGGAAAGAGTCTGACTGTGCGTACACTTTTAGGGAATTATTTACCAACAAAGGAATATCGAGATTTGGAGTTAGAATCTTTGTCGGATACTGAAGATGATGACATTTTGGGGACAATGTCTCAGGAGTTGTTGTGGGCTGGAGGGGATAATGTAGCCACCACTTGTACAGATGTTTTGGATTGGCTATCTTTAACCTCAGGGGATGGAACACTGAGTGCGGAAAACACGGTAAATGTGACTCTCCCTAAACCCATGAATTTTCCCACACTTAAAAGGGACTCTGCCACGTTGGTACAACGGTCCCCAAACTCTTGCATCCCACCCAGGGAAGGAAGTGCCCATGCATTACCAAAACGTGCAAGGTCACAGAGACTCCTTCACAAGAGAGTAGCTAGTGAGTACGGGTTGGAATTCCCCTATTTTCCAAGGGACATTATGACCATTATTGAAAAGAGCCATGAGACCTGGTACGAGGACGATGTTTGGAGCTATTTAAAAGTACCAAAGCCGCTTCGGAAAAAGGCTTTTACACCGGAGCTGTAGCAACGGTTTATCGGATGTCTACGGCATTGGAGCTACGGTCGGCACATTTATGAGGACAAAGTTGTGATTTGTAGACCAGATAAAGACAGTGCCGTGTACTTTGTCACTAATGTGGATGCACGGGGGAGAGATTTACCTTTGCCTGATCCCCTTTTCTACTGGTGAACTGCTCCTGAGTCAAGACTTTGAAATTTGCAAAGAGGGTTTCTCTTGGTCTTTGCCTCTTTGCAATTTTTTCTTGAAACTACTGAACTATAAGGTAGTTAGGCAGAGCCAGTTTCACAGAGAATGGAACATCCACCGTGTCAAGAACACTTAACCTGTTTTAAGTAAGAGACTGCACTTTAGCGACGCATACCCCTAGGTGGCATGAATCAGCACAATTAGCACTGTTTTACAAGTAGAAAAAAAAAAAAAAAAAAAAGGGGTTTAGAGGAGAGGAATCCATGGAGATTGGATGGAATCCTGCCTTCTAATGGTCTGTGTATAGTGTATTGTCTGTATGTTTTCTTATTTTTTAGGATTCACAGAGGAGCATCTATCAAACTGCCGGAGAGTGGGTGGGTTAGATAGACAGGCTTGGGCGGTAACCTTAATATATGATAATTTTATGCTTAACTATGTCTTTACACAATATAGAAAGTTTATTGTTTCCTTCCCTTTTTCCCCATTCCCACCCAAAACATTCAGGTACTCTAATGCCGCGTACTCACGATCAGAGTCCGCCAGACAATCCGCCCGTATGTGGGCTCCAGTGGACTTTTTTTTCCCAAAAGTCCGGCGGACTTAGAAAGAAGCTTTGACTCAAAATTGTCCGCCGGACTTGGCAGTCGGCGGACAATCCGGCCGTCTGTGCACTAGTCCGCTGGACTTTTGAAATGAACGGACTTGCCCACACTTGGAGGAAAGTCTGTTCATTTTGAACGCGGCTCCAGGTAGACGGGGCTAGCGAAGGAAGTCAATGTCGCTGCCTTCGGCAGCGTGATTGACACCTCGCCGGCCCCGTCACCTGGTATGGACTTAAAGCTGAAGCCTATGCTGAAAAAAAACGGCGCCCCCCCCCCCCAAGGTCTATATCAGACCTTTATCCAAGCACACAGCCCGGCCAGTCAGGGAAGGGGGTGGGGATGAGCGAGCGCCCACCCTCCTGAGCCGTACCAGGCCACGTGCCCTCAACATGGGGGGGTACTTTGGGGAAGGGGGGCCCCGCGGCCACCCCAAAGCACCGTGTCCCCATGTTAATGAGGACAAGGGCCTCTTCCCGACAACCCTCGCCGTTGGCTGTCAGGGTCTGCAGGCTGGGGGCTTATCGGAATCTGGGAGCCCTCTTTAATAAGGGGCCCCCCCAGATACCAGCCCCCAACCTTATGTGAATGAATATGGGGTACAATGTACCCCACCCATTCACCTGGTGAAAAAAGTGTAAATAAAACACAACACAAGGTTTTAAAATAATTTATTGCACAGCTCCGGTGGTCTTCTTCCATCTTGGGGGGTCTTCTCGACAGACTCCTCCGCTATCTTCTGCTAGCTCTTTTACTAGCGGAGGAGCCCGGATTTCTTCTTCGTCACCGCCTGGGGGTCTTCTTCCTCTCTTCGGTTCTTCTTGCCGGGTCTCCGCTTTCTTCTCCTAGCTCTTTTACTTGTGGTGGCCCGGTCTTCTGTCACTGCCGCCTCTTCTTCCGACTTTGGGGGTCTTGTCCCATTTTTCGGTTCTTCTTGCCGGGCCGCCGCTTTCTTCTTCCAGCTCTTTTACTAGCAGTGGCCCGGTCTTCTGACGCCGCCGCCTTCTCTTCTTCTTCCTTGAGATGTTGACTCGACACTGTCTCTGGCCGCAATGACAGGGACGCGTTGTGTGGCAACTTATATAGTGTCAATGGACGGGGTCACTGGGTGATGTCCCCACCCCTTATGATGTCACAGTCCCGGAGGATGCTGGGACTGTGACATCATAAGGGGTGGGGACATCACCCAGTGACCCCGCCCATTGTCCCTATCTAAGTCACAACACGTCCCTGTCATTGCGGGCAGAGACAGCGTCGAGTCAACATCTCAAGGAAGAAGAAGAGAAGGCGGCGACAGAAGACCGGGTCACCGCTAGCAAAAGAGCTAGGAGAAGAAAGTGGAGGCCCGGCAAGAAGACCTGAAGAGGGGGACAAGACCCCCAAAGTCGGAAGAAGACCCCCAGGCGGCGGTGGTGACGAAGAAGAAGAAAGCCGGGCTCCTCCGCTTGTAAAAGAGCTAGCAGGAGATAGCGGAGGAGTCCCGTGAGAAGACCCCCCCAAGACGAAAGAAGACCCCCGGAGTTGTGCAATAAATTTTAAAACCTTGTGTTGTGTTTTATTTACACTTTTTTCACCAGGTGAATGGGTAGGGTTACATTGTACCCCATACTCATTCACATAGGGTGGGGGGCCAGTATCTGGGGGGCCCCCTTATTAAAGGGGGCTCCCGGATTCCGATAAGCCCCCGCCCCCAGACCCCGACAACCAATGGCCAGGGTTGTCGGGAAGAGGCCCTTGTCCTCATCAACATGGGGACAAGGTTCCTCCCTTCCCCAAAGCACCCCCAATGTTGAGGGCACGTGGCCTGGTACAGCTCAGGAGGGGGGGGTGCTCGTTTGTCCCCACCTCCTTTCCTGACCGGACGGGCTGTGTGCTCGGATAAAGGTCTGATATGGACCTTGGGGGGGACCCCCACGCCGTTTTTTCGGCGCAGAGGGGTTCCCCTTTAAGTCCATACCAGGTGACGGGGCCAGCGAGGTGTCAATCTCACCGCCGAAGGCGGCGACATTGACTTCCTTCACTAGTCCCGTCGACGGACGGTTTGTCCGCCGCACCTAGTCCGCCGGAAAAGTCCGGTCGTGTGTGGGCAAGTCCGCTCGTTTTCAAAATCCGGAGGTTTGTCCGCTGGACTAAGTCCACCAGATAGTCCGATCGTGTGTACGCGGCATGAGTTTTTTTTTTTGGTAGAACTAGTTGTTAACTCTGGGTTTCTTTTTTTTTTTTTCTCAGACGATCGGGACATAGTCTAAATAAGCAGGGGGAGTGTGTAACGGCGGCTCCTGAAGAGCACGCGCTATGCGTTTTTTTAAAGTTAAAGTTGCCTAAACTGCAGTTTGGTTTGGGTACAATTATCTAAATTGGGCCTCTGCATCAGTCTGATTGGACTGTGAGATGTTCAGCCTGGCCACAGGGGGCACTGTCTCCTCTGGCAGGCATGGAACTATGGTCTGGTTAGGTGCTTAAGTTACTCTCTCTCGGAGCCCGCCCAGTGGGAGTGGCACTCTCGCTGTGCTTTCTGGGAGAGGGTTTTTAGGATGCAGATGTCACGTGGTTTGGGGTTCCGGTCCAGAATGATGTGTTGACTTCATGGTCCCGGTCCTCCTGACCAGCCCCCAGGAAGGCTATTGCCTGGGGTGCGGATTCACCCAACTTTAATGTCTCAGGGCTAGCTAGCCCGAGGCAAGGAAACTAAAGGAAGGATTCTGAGGTGTACTGCAAGCATTCCAGGGGAGGACTCTTCAGAAGAACACCACGTACGGGTTGGTTTTCTTAGCAAGGGCCCAGAAGGGCTGAAGTAACTGAGAGAATCCGGTCTGGTGGATATCACCAAGGAGGCTGAGAGATCCAGGTATCCCACAAGTGTTCTCAAGCTTAGTTTTCCTACGGGTTCTACAGCATCTGTGGCAGAGACATTATCTTGTATGTTCTACAACAACGTCTTTGGCAGAGACTTGTTCCTGTGTAAGCACCATGTCGGCTGCTAGGCCTTGTGAGAGAGGGACTGTCCAAACTGAGTGATCATCCAGTTGCGAATGGCTATTCTCTGGATGCAGTCAAAGTAAACAAGTTTTTTTTTACTTTGACACTGAGGCCGCGTACACACGCGGGGACTGTTCGGCCAACTTTGTCCGCTGAACAGTGTTTCGGCGGACAGTCCGCCCGTGTGTGGGCTTTCAGCGGACAGTTTCAGCGAACAGTCCGCTGAACAAGGTTTTTCGGAAATTCACAAAAACTGTCCGCTGAAACTTTGTTTCAGCGAACAGTCCCCTCGTGTGTAGGCTTGTTCGTCAAACTAAGTTCCGCGCATGCTCAGAAAGGATTTACACGCCGAAAGTTATAATGCAGTGTATAGGACGTCGTATTTTTCGTCCCGTCGTACGTGCCGTTCACGTCATCGCGCACGGTTTCAGCAAACTGTTCGTTCGTCGTGTGTGGCCATGTCCGTCCATGCTAATTTTGAGCGGACTGTTTGCTGAAACTGTTTGACGGACAAAGTTGGGCGAACAGTCCCCGCGTGTGTACGCGGCCTGAGAGTACCTGAACTTCCTTTCCAAACCTCTGATCCCAAGTTGAAAGACTGTTCAATTGTCTGAGTTTTGCAAATAAAATCCATTCAAGTGGATCTATTGTCAGTCTCAAGTTACTGGGCCATCTACCATGGGACGTGTGATGCACATTAATTGGTAAATATACAACATTGTGATGATAGATGTATATATTGCTTACAGCAAATTGTTCCTAGTACATTATGATGAACAATTTCTTTTATATCTATTTATAGTTGTCTTTTTTTCTTCCACAATAGACAAATTCTCTGAAGAAGACCCCTGTGAGGGTTGAAACGCGTCAGAGTAATTTTTACATTGTATATACAGGTGTACAGTGTTTATGTGACATAATTTATACTGTCTATATATGTGCATCCATAATATATGTTTTTATTGCCAAAGTGGAGTTCAATTCTTGACTATTATGTCATTTATATCCTCTTTTTTACTCAATAAATATTATGAAATAACAAGTTTGCCCGATTTCTTGCGTTTGTAGTAACTCTACTCGCATATATATTTTCTTACCAGATTATAGACATATTGTTGCCAAAAAAAAATCCCACCACAGGGGAGACCTTTTTTCTTTTTTTCTTTGCAATTAGGGGTGAATGGCACTCTCCAAACCTTGGGTGCCGTGTTATTTCTCTTTGTTTTATCAACCATGGGACATCCCCTAGACATGCAACAAGGAGAACGGAAGATAATGGTAAGCCCAAAAATAACCAGCAGCTCCTTCAGGGGTTAGTGCTACACATGCCACACTTTTCAGATATTAATTTGTAAAAACAATTGAAAAACAGTTACAATTTTCATTCCACTTCACATTTATGTGCCACTTTCAATTGATCCATCAAATTAAATCCCAAGGAAATACATTTACATTTTGGTTGTAACATGACAAAAAGTAAAAATTTCAAGGAGCATGAATACTTTTTGACAGAGCCTGTATAGGTCCGGATTAGCCTGGGAGGGGGGAGGGAGGTAAATCTCGATCATGGCGGGTTCCGTATCGCTTACAGGGAGGATTGCGTTGTTTGGAGTCAGGTCCTTTTTGGACATTTGCACGTGACCTGGGGTTTGGGAGCAGGCCTGAGTGAGACTTTAGGTCTTGTTTGGGGGGGGGGGGGGGGGTTAATGAAGGTTTTTGGAACTGGATGGGTCGAGTATGAGTGTTGGTTAAGACTGTTTTCTGTGTGTGTGTGTTTTTTTTTTTTCTGTGGCGGAAGGGGTACTTGGTCCTGTTTCATCTACTGTATATTTTATGAATTATTCCTGAAGCTCTTTTTATCAATACTAAATCTGACTTATGAAAGAAACAATTAAAGTAATCTCTTATAATGTCCGTGGGATGTATTCTCAGACTAAACAAAACAAAATTTGGTTAGAATAAAGGCATCTGAATCCTCAGATTATAATGCTGCAACAGACACATTTTAAGTCCACTAAAACCCCCTGAATTGCCTACACTTATATTTAACCAGTGGTGTTTAAGTTTATCACCGCTTTCAAATGCCAGAGGGGTGGCTATAGGAATCCATAAAAACTGACCCTTTTTATTCAATGATTCCTGTATAGACCCAGAGGGCCGTTTTGTTTTTCTGGAAGTTCAGATCCAGGGCCAAACATACACTTTTGCTACAATCTGTGCCCCTAATCTTCGTCAAATAACATTTATAGAAGGGGTTCTTTCCAAATTGGTATCCTTCCAGGAGGGCATCCTTGTTCTGGGGAGAGACTTTAATTTAAGCCACAATCCAGAGCTGGATATATCAAATGGGTCAGTACTATTCAAGGGGGTCTTAACGCGCTTTGGTAAGACTATGCAGTTAAATCATCTAATAAGCTACTGGAGGATGCTTAATGCCTCTATAAAGAACTATAGTTATTATTCTAAGGTCCATAAGATGTATTCTAGTATTGATCTGTTATGGATGGATCAAAGTGAAAAATATCTAAATGTGGTATGTCGGTTAGATTGCTGCTAGACCTAAAGTGTATACCATGCACTTAAACAAAAATAAATAAAAAAGGTGATCAGCGCAAACTATATAAAAAAGGGAAGGCGCACTGACCTAGTGCATTACCATAAAAAGAGCTTTATTAAAAACAAAACAAATAGCAAAATGGTTACTCACAAACGAGTATTGATCAAAGGCAAAATCAATACAATTGGATCCATCGCACCGAACATTGACAAATCCGGATCAGATGTCAGATGAATTGGCAAATACCTCAACGAAAACGGCTAACGCGTTTCGGGGGTGACCCCCTTTCTTCAGAACCAAAATAAGCAAGGGCTGCAAGACCTTTTGACACTACCATCCTAAACTGTCTTATCACACTTCAAAGACCAAGACATCAGAGCGCAGGAGAAGGTGTTGTTTCAGCGCAAACTATATACCATATACTACTACAAAGATGAAATATCCTTGTTTGATATGTATTCTACCTCATAGATAGGGATGAGCTGGGTGTTCGAGTCGAACACATGTTCGAGTCGAACATCAGCCGTTTGTCTGTTCGGCGAAATCAGAACTTTGTGGACCGTTCACACCATATTCATGTGGCGCGAACGGCCCACAATGCACTACGCCATCGCAGTGCATTGCTGGCTCATGATTGGCCAAGCATGCACCGTGACCCTGCTTGCTTGGCCAATCACAGTGCCGGCAGCGAGGAGAGCCGCATAGAGATGTAACACCACACATTGTTCACGTCATCTCCCCCACTGTAATATTGGCTGAGTATGGCTGGGTACGGCTGAGCATGGCTGAGTACGGCTGGGTATCGCTGAGTATGGCTGGGTATTACTGAGTATTGCAGAGTATGGCTGGGTATTACTGAGTATTGCAGAGTATGGCTGGGTATTACCAAGTATTGCCGAGTATGGCTGGGTATTACCAAGTATTGCAGAGTATGGCTGGGTATTACCGAGTATTGCAGAGTATGGCAGAGTATGGCAGAGTATGGCTGGGTATTACCAAGTATGGCAGAGTATAGCAGAGTATGGCTGGGTATGGCAGATTATTGGCTGGGTATGGCAGAGTATTGGCTGGGTATGGCAGAGTATTGGCTGGGTATTGTCAGAGTATTGCATGGTATTGCAGAGTATTGTCAGGGTACTGAAGAGTTTTGGCAGGATATTAGCAGGGTACTGCAGAGAATTGGCAGGGTATTGCAGAGTATTGGCAGGGCACTGCAGAGTATTGGCAGGGTATGGAGGGATGGCTGTGACTGCAATTGTCACAGAGCAGTGCTGTGGGCACTACAGATCCAGCCCACAGTGCTGCTGCCATCTGATTTCTCCACTCCACTGTACAGATCTGTACACAGAGGGGAGAGAGGAACCGGCGTCATCCTAAGACAGAGGCCACGGAGCGCTCCGGATAGCGGCGAGTGATGATCCGTTGCGCCCCTAGTGGAGGTAGATGTAATTGCGGCGTTACGGCAATTACATCTACCACCCCCCGTGGCGGTAGATGTAATTGCGGTAACGCTGTCCAAGTAATGTGAACGCCGTTACCATGAGGGGAAGAGTAATCAGTTAGATTACTTGTTACCCTCTAAAGTAATGGCGTTAAGTAACACTGTTTACTTTAACTCAGTTACTTACATCTCTGGTTGTAAGTAGCCGTTTTTTAAACATAAATAAACCTATTTGAGACATATTGCACTATGGGATCTTCCTGTTTATTCCCCGATTTCGTTTGCCATGGATGAACAGGCGAACTAACCAACTGGGAGCCATTATTGCAATACAGCACTCTAAAGGACATCATCCCTGGTTACCACACTCAGGAAGACTCATCATTAGAAATATCTGCGTGGCATTTCTTACCCATTTAGAGGTAAGCGCATAGATAGCACTGAGTGGAGCACACGAAGTGTACACAGTGGATGTCACCTGAAGAGTTTGCCTATCACATTGCTGCATACCAGCACTTTTTGCACTAATTTGCACGTTTACTGTTTATGGATGAACTTTTATGGGTATCACTACTCAATATAAAAATAGGACTGTATTGGTACACCTACACAAAGGATCATTTGATACTTGGCACTTTATGATAATCTTGCACCATTTTGCACTATTTAGTGTTCGTTCAATTATTATTTAATAATTAACACCTGATGATGATTTTCACGATTTTGCAATATATGAATTGTTTGTTTTAATTATCTGCACAGCAGCAGCTATTTTATTCACTTTATGAATTTATGGTAATGTGTTGTGCATTTTTTGAAAATAATTAATTTGCCTAGTTTGCATAGTAGCAGTTTGCACAGTAGCAGTTTGCACAGCAGCTAAATAATCGCATGCACAGCAAATAATTTATTTTCATATGATAACAATGATTAAGGGCGCTCTGTAAAAAATATTAATCTAAACTACTAATTAGCAAAAAACATATTTTTCTCTTCCTAAACCACTGAATAAAAATGGCTGGAAAAGAAAGTGCTAACAAATAATGTGAAGATCACCAAAGTGAAAAATATACACATCATAAGAATGATTATACTAGAAAGATGGTGGACATGAACCACCATACATAATAATAATAATTGACAATGTAAAGTCCCAATAAAGTGTCTCTACAAAGAATGAATTCTGTCTAATTCTGCCGATCCGGAAGGTTAAAAACAAATAATCGTGATATAGCAGCGGTTAGCAACAACTCGGAAGAAAACTTGCGACTCCCTCCACCATGAACGTAGAACTACACCAGTAGTGATAATACAAGTCCAAACTGCTTACCAGATCCGTTTGACCACTTTAGTTAAAAAGTAAGTCAAACAACGCTTGTACAGGATAATGCCTGCTCATATGGATACCAATGCAGATGATGTTAGATGGTGTGTCTCTCTTCACAGACTCAAGCGGCAAATGTGAAAAAATACAAAAAAATCCATAGCATAATACTGACTTTAATAAAAAAAATAAGTAAAAAAACAGACAGCCAAAAGGCTCCTTACATGGTTAAGTGCCTAGCCTGGCACCGGGACTGCTTGCTCTGACCAAAAGAATCGCTCTCCAACTCAAGGAAAAATTCTTCCGCATTCGATATTGGCGTGCGTTCCAGGCCTACAGACCGACAAACCAGAGGGCTGGAAATGGCGTTGAATAGCGTGACCAAGTGCCGCTCCGACGTACGTTTCGTTGTTAACGTTTTCAGGAAGTGCACTGGGTCACTCGTAATCTTAGCTTATATCGGGTCATTGGTCGCATTATAAGGAATAGGAAAACAGGTCGTGCGCAGCCTCAGTAAACCCAAGGCGAACGACACTAATAATTGACAATTATATCAAATCGTAAATGCTCGGAACCTAATTCAAACATTGTCGAATTGAAACAGATACAGTTGTCAAGTTATATTGAACCATATCAAGTAGTAACGGATATAGTTGTCAAATTGTATCGAAAAACATTCACGAATTGTGACGAATGAAAAAAAGCAGGTCGTGCACAGCCAACCAGGCAAAACAAAAATCGCTAATGATTAACGACTGTGCCGCATCCCTACCGAATGACGGAAACAATCATCAACCACAGCAAATCATTATTAAATTATAACGGATGCAGTTTGTCAATTTAATCTGATTAATAGCGATTCGTGATGAATAGAAAAAAGGGGAAAGGTTGTGCGCAGCCCCAGTGCCACCCAGGCAGCACAACAAAACAAATACAACTAATACATTCATATTCACAATACATAATTTGTGAGACGAAGCGTCACCAATACATTTTACATTCGAAGGTGTGCACAAGACGAATAATCATAAAAAAAATTACAGAAGAGTCACTAATCTTTCACATGATTCCAGCAAGAACAAAATCAATAAAAATATAAAAATCTATAAAAAAATTATAAAATAAGGAAAAAATATAAAAATATAAATATATGGGGAAAATATATAAAAAGTAAATATGCTAATATACATATCAAACCCCCCATCATTGGAAGAAGACAGGTACATAAGCGCAATACCAATCCTACAATAAAAGGTCTAAAATACACGAGCGCCTATCCTATCGGGGAACACAAACATGCCCCGAAAAGAAAGAAAATCTATATAGAAGCACCCGAGTGCAATCAAAGACAAGATTAACACTTCAATGAAACACCTCTTTTTCCCCCTTTTTAGGGAATGGAGAAGGGAGAAAAGCGAGGCAACCCTGGTCTCGTTTAACTCTATGTAAAGGGGACAGGGTAAAAGGATTTCAAAATTGCTTCCAATCAATCAATCATTAGATAAGAAACAATTTAGATCAAGTTCGATATTCATTCCTAATGGCTGCAAGATTTGTAATTTATAAATCCATCTGGTTTCATTTTTCGAAATTTCTCTTTTCATATGCGTTCCTCTCCAATGTCTCGTGATTTTGTCAATCCCATAAAACCTACACAAAGAAGGATCGCTATTATGGTACTGTTTAACCTCCTTAGCGGTAATCCCGAGTCTGGCTCGGGTTGGGAATTTCATTACAATAGCGGTAACCCCGAGCCAGACTCGGGCTTGCACCGCTCGATGCAGGGGAGGACACAGGTAACGTCACTTACCTTGTCCCCTGGATCCAGCGATGTCCGCCGCGCTGTGTGATCGAGCCGTCCTGCGCTCGATTCACAGTGCCGAATGCCGCCGAGCTCCGTTCCCTGCGACGTTACGACGCACGGGAGCGGAGAACGGCGGCAAATTCAAAAAGTTAAAAATACACAAAAGACACACAGCACTGTAATCTTACAGATTACAGTGCTGTAGTAAAAAATACACACCCCCTTTGTCCCTAGTGGTTTGTGCAATGCCCTGCATGCACTTTTATATTATAAATACTGTTTTTTACTGCTTGTAATTTGGAGATTGTCCATAGCAACCAAAACATGTCCCTTTTTCATTTTTTTTTTGGATTTGATTACATTATTGAATAATTTTTATTATTCTTTATTATATTATAAACTTTATCATACCCGGGATGTCCGCTAGACTCTGGTTTGAAGAGATTTCAGAGCGTTATTCCTAAGAATTACAGGACTACAAAATAAAAGCCAGATTTCCATGCAAAATAATTGTACCGCTTTCAGCACCTTATTCCAGACTGAATCATACCGCCAGGGAGGTTAAAGTGTCTCAAGACACTATGGTTAGGGAAACCTTTCTTTATATTTGCAAGATGTTCATTTATTCTAATTTTTAATTGTCTTGTGGTGCGACCTACATATTGCAAGGAACATGGACATTCCAATACGTACGTTATACATGATCTGAATTGCAAGTAATGAGAGGTTTGATTTTGAATTCTTCTCCCGCTACACGTGATGTAAAGTTCAAAAAAATTTTCGGAATCCCGGAACCCCTAGTAATTTTACATGCACGACACCTAGTACAGAAATGAAAACCAGACCCATCCAGGAACGTAACCAATTTCATTGGCGGGTCTGGTACATTTAGGGCTAGCCGATTTCTGAGGCCAGGGGCCCTCCTATAGATGAACCTAGGCCTATTTGGAATAGTAAATGCAAGGTCTTTATCTTTAAGTAAAATGGGACAATATTTTTTAAAATGGTCTCTAATTGCTTATATTGTCTATTGAATCCTGTCACAAAAGCTAGTTCACCCTTAAAGGTGGATTTGGGCTTAGGGGTCAAAAGGGATTGTCTCTCCATATTTGACACTTTAGCAAAATCTCTACTTAGGGTCTCTGAACTGTACCCTTTTTCTAGGAATCGCTCTGTGAGAATTCCTGCCTGTATAACAAAATCAGTCTCATTTGTACAGTTTCGCCTGAGTCTCATGTATTGTCCCTTGGGGACTGCTCCAATCCACTGAGGGTGATGGCAACTGAGCAGCACAGTTGCCATCACCCTCAGTGGATTGGAGCAGTCCCCAAGGGACAATACATGAGACTCAGGCGAAACTGTACAAATGAGACCTTGCATCTACTATTCCAAACAGGCCTAGGTTCATCTATAGGAGGGCCCCTGGCCTCAGAAATCGGCTGGCCCGAAATGTACCAAACCCGCCAAAGAAATTGGTTACGTTCCTGGATGGGTTTGGTTTTCATTTCTGTACTAGGTGTCGTGCATGTAAAATTACTAGGGGTTCCGGGATTCCGAAAAAAATGTTGAACTTTACATCACATGTAACAGGAGAAAAATTCAAAATCAAACCTCTCATTACTTGCAATTCAGATCATGTAACGTGTGTATTGGAATGTCCATGTTCCTTGCAATATGTAGGTCGCACCACAAGACAATTAAAAATTAGAATAAACGAACATCTTGCAAATATAAAGAAAGGTTTCCCTAACCATAGTGTCTCGAGACACTTTAATCGGTTCCCGACCAGCGCACGACGATGTACGTCGACAGAATGGCACGGGCAGGCATATTGGCGTACAGGTACGTCCAATCTTCAATGCTGCCCTGCCATCGGGAGCGCACCGCCGGCGGCGTGCTCCCGCGCTGGTCAGGACCCCCGTGAGTCTGGTCGCGGGACCCGTGGACTCGATCGCCGCGGGCATACCCGCGATCATCTCACGGGACGGCTGAATGGAGGAAATGCCGTGTAAACAGCATTTCTCCATTCTGCCTAGCAACTAGTGACGCTGATCTCTGCTCCATGTGATTGGAGCAGAGATCAGTGTTCACTAAATGAAAGCCTAACCCCCTCACAGTTGGTAACACACCCCTAGGAACACTTAACCCCTACACTGCCACCCACTGGTTAAACTCTTCACTTCCAGTGTCATTTACACAGGAATCACTGCATTTATATAGCAGTGATTACTGTATAAATGACAATGGTCCCAAAAATGTGTCAAAAATGTCCGATGGGTCCCCCACAATGTCGCAGTCACAATAAAAATCGCTGATCGCCGCCATTACTAGTAAAAAAAAAAATAATAAAAAATTATTAATAAAAATGCTATAAAACTATCCCTATTAAATGCTATAACTTTTGCGCAAACCAATCAATAATTGCTTATTGCGATTTTTTTTTACCAAAAATATGTAGAAGAATACGTATTGGCCTAAACTGAGGGAAAAAATGTTTTTTTATATATTTTTGGGGGATATTTATTATAACAAAAAGTAAAAAATAATGCATTTTATTCAAAATTGTCGCTCTATTTTTGTTTATAGCGCAAAAAATAAAAACCGCAGGGGTGATCAAATACCACCAAAAGAAAGCTCTATTTGTGGGAAAAAAGGACGTCAATTTTGTTTGGGAGCCACGTCGCACGACCGCGCAATTGTCAGCTAAAGCGACACAGTGCTGAATCGCAAAAAGTGGTCTGGTCTTTGACCAGCAAAATGGTCCGGTCTGTAAGTGGTTAAACAGTACTATAATAGCGATCCTTCTTTGTGTAGGTTTTATGGGATTGAAAAAATCACAAGACATTGGAGAGGAACGCATATGAAAAGAGAAATTTCGAAAAATGAAACCAGATGGATTTATAAATTACAAACCTTGCAGCCATTAGGAATGAATATCGAACTTGATCTAAATTGTTTCTTATCTAATGATTGATTGATTGGAAGCAATTTTGAAATCCTTTTACCCTGTCCCCTTTACATAGAGTTAAACGAGACCAGGGTTGCCTCGCTTTTCTCCCTTCTCCATTCCCTAAAAAGGGGGAAAAAGAGGTGTTTCATTGAGGTGTTAATCTTGTCTTTGATTGCACTCGGGTGCTTCTATATAGATTTTCTTTCTTTTCGGGGCATGTTTGTGTTCCCCTGATAGGATAGGCGCTCGTGTATTTTAGACCCTTTATTGTAGGATTGGTATTGCGCTTATGTACCTGTCTTCTCCCAATGATGGGGGGTTTGATATGTATATTAGCATATTTACTTTTTAGATATTTTCCCCATATATTTATATTTTTATATTTTTTCATATTTTTATAATTTTTTTATATATTTTTATTGATTTTGTTCTTGCTGGAATCATGTGAAAGATTAGTGACTCTTCTGTCATTTTTTTTATGATTATTCGTCTTGTGCCCACCTTCGAATGTAAAATGTATTGGTGACGCTTCGTCTCACAAATTATGCATTGTGAATATGAATGTATTAGTTGTATTTGTTTTGTTGTGCTGCCTGGGTGGCACTGGGGCTGCGCACGACCTTTTCCCCTTTTTTGTATTCATCACGAATCGCTATTAATCCAATTCAATTGACAAACTGCATCCGTTATAATTTAACAATGATTTGCTGTGGTTGACGATTGTTTACATCATTCGGTAGGGATGCGGCACAGTCGTTAATCATTAGCGATTTTTGTTTTGCCTGGTTGGCTGTGCACGACCTGCTTTTTTTCATTCGTCACAATTCGTGAATGTTTTTCGATACAATTTGACAACTATATCCATTACTACTTGATATGGTTTGATATAACTTGACAACTGTATCTGTTTCAATTCGACAATGTTTGGATTAGGTTCCGAGCATTTACGATTTGATATAATTGTCAATTATTAGTGTCGTTCGTCTTGGGTTTACCGAGGCTACGCACGACCTGTTTTCCTATTCGTTATAATTCAACCAATGACCCGATATAAGCTAAGATTACGAGTGACCCAGTGCGCTTCCTGAAGACGTTAACAACGAAACGTACGTCGGAGCGGCACTTGGTCACACTATTCAACGCCATTTCAAGCCCTCTGGTTTGTCGGTCTGTAGGCCTGGAACGCACGCCAATATCGAAGGCGGAAGAATTTTTCCTTGAGTTGGAGAGCGATTCTTTTGGTCAGAGCAAGCAGTCCCGGTGCCAGGCTAGGCACTTAACCATGTAAGGAGCCTTTTGGCTGTCTGTTTTTTTTTACTTATTTTTTATTAAAGTCAGTATTATGCTATGTATTTTTTTGTATTTTTTCACATTTGCCGCTTGAGTCTGTGAAGAGAGACACACCATCTAACACCATCTGCATTGGTATCCATATGAGCAGGCATTATCCTGTACAAGCGTTGTTTGACTTACTTTTTAACTAAAGTGGTCAAACGGATCTGGTAAGCAGTTTGGACTTGTATTATCACTACTGGTGTAGTTCTACGTTCATGGTGGAGGGAGTCGCAAGTTTTCTTCCGAGTTGTAGCTAACCGCTGCTATATCACGATTATTTGTTTTTAGCCTTCCGGATCGGCAGAATTAGACAGAATTCATTCTTTGTAGAGACACTTTATTGGGACTTTACATTGTCAATTATTATTATTATGTATGGTGGTTCACTGATGTCCACCATCTTTCTAGTATAATCATTCTTATGATGTATATATTTTTCACTTTGGTGATCTTCACATTATTTTTTAGCACTTTCTTTTCCAGCTATTTTTATTCAGTGGTTTAGGAAGAGAAAAATATTTTTTTTGCTAATTAGTGGTTTAGATTAATATTTTTTACAGAGCGCCCTTAATCATTGTTATCACTCTACAGGTGTTTGTTTCACTTTTCTAGGGAGCTGCTCTTTTGTGTGTTATATAGGTTTTATTATTATTTTTTTGTTAACAATTTTTTTGTTCACATGGCGCGGAATTTGAGTAGTTGAATTGCAACTGCCTCGTTCAATTTATTTTCATAGTTTGCACAGTAGCAGTTTGCACAGCAGCTAAACAATTGCATGCACAGCAGCAATTTGCATTATGATTCACCATTAGTATTGGAATAATTATTGATTTATTGCACTTTATCTATGAGGTAGAATACATATCAAACAAGGATATTCCATCTTTGTAGTAATATATGGTATATAGTTTGCGCTGATCACCTTTTTTATTTATTAAATGGAGCAGCTGTCGAACAGATTACATTGTCGGATCACGCTCCAGGCTGAATTACGATTAGACCTCCTGATGGGATGGTGAGGGAATGGACCTGGCGCATGAACAACAACATTTTGGAAGACCCTATGGCCTTAGCAGCAGTCACCGAAGCAATTAAAATATATTTTTAATATAAATAATACAATGTCTCCCAAAAGGTAATATGGGAAGGGCACAAAGCAGCTATTAGAGGAGGTCTGATTTCACAGGGTTCGATGCTCAAGAGGCAAAAATCTGAGAAAATGCAGCGCTTACTTTCAGATATACAATATATAGAAAATGTACATAAACTCTTGCAATCTTCTGAAATCGAGAACTGTCTCTATGAAGCACGTAATAGATTTTCTGTGTTTCTGGACCAGCAGGTTAAGAAAAAGTTAAGGTTCTGGGCTCATAGGTTTTATGAAAAGGGCAACAAACCTAGGAAAATGCTGGTCAACATATTGAGAAAGAGATAAGGAGAAGTGCCATGTTCATAGGCTTGTGTCCCAGGATGGAAAACCGGTATTTCAATCATACGAAATAGCTAGGCTGTTACAGGAATTGTATGGCTTATAGCCAGATAGATTGTTGCATGCTTCTTTAAAACATAGAGAGAGGATCAAGAACTAAACTACATAGCAGAGATAAAATATCCAAAACTTTCTCCTGACCTAGTCGCTTCCTGTCCTCACAATTACTCAGGAAGAAATAGAGAACATTACCAGGGGAAGAGTCCAGGACCAGACAGATTTAATAGAATATATTATGTGAATTTTTCACAGCTTCTTCTCCCACATATGAGAAAGTATTTTATTTCACTGACTAAATATAATGACATCTTGCCAGAGGCCCTTATGGCCTATATAACAGTAATCCCTAAAGAGGGAAAGGACCCTACACTATGTACGAGTTATCGCCCAATATCTCTTTTAAATTTAGATATTAAAATATTAGCAAAGGTACTGGCTTCTAGGTTGCAGCCTTATTTACCTGATCAGACTGGGTTTGTCAAGGGCGGGGAAGCCAGAGATAACTCAGTAAGAGCCCTGCATTTGATTTACTGGGCTACCCAGAAAGAAACACAAATGCCCAGTCTACTCCTATCTACAGATGCATAGAAAACGTTTGATAGGGTAGAATGTGCATTCCTTGAGAAGGTCCTAGCCGTCGTGGGCTTGAGGCCAAGAATGTTAGGCTGGATTATGGCTCTATATAGGAAACCCTTAGCTAGGGTGAAGGTTAATGGTGTCCTTTCCTCCTGCTTTGAGATAAAGAACGGGACTCGGGAGGGGTGCCCTTTTTCACCCCTGCTGTTTGCTTTGGTCATAGAGGCACTGGTATGGAATATAAGAAAAACACAATATCCATGGTTTTAAAGTGGGCCCTGCAGAGCATACATTTTCTGCTTATGCGGGTGATATTTAGATTTTTTTTTTTTTTTGCAAATAACAATTTATTTAGTTTTCGTGGTCGCATAACAAAAGTAGTAGTGCAGGCATACAGCAATGGTAACATGGCTTCCAAAACACAGGAGGCCCATTGTAAGTGGACAGTGCATAAGAGTACAGTACCGGGAAATACAGCGGGATCAGACCAGCCGACCCAGGGTGCACAGCAGGACGGAAGACACCAAAAGTCAGTTATCCGTGCTGGAAACCGAAAGGCCACCCGGGGCCTGCTGCTTAGCTTACATGCCAAACTTAAAACAAAACAAGGACCATCAGTAGTATGAGCGAGAAGAGTGGAGGAGAGAAGAGAAGAGAGAAGGAAAGAAAGAGGGAAAGACATAGAAAAGGGAATAGAGTGCCAACGGTCCACATCACCATGTCCACACCGGTTCACCATCAATCCTCCAGCAGCCGCCATCTCCCCCAGACCAGGTCATGCTCCTCAAGCCTGTCCCTCACCCTGGCAGTCATCTTCTCCATAAGCTCAACGTCCTTGATCCTGGAGTAAAGGGCCTCCCTAGACGGGGGCAATGGATTCTTCCAGTTAAGGGCTATCAGGCAGCGAGCCGCTGTCAGGATGTGCCTAAGGAGCTTCCGGCCCGGCCTAGTCAGAGCGGGTTGGGACAGGCCCATCAAGAAAAATTTGGGGGAGTGGGGTACAGGAACGTCGAATAGACGCTGGAGCAGCCCACGAGTCGTAAGCCAGTATGGGGCAATCAAGGGACAGGCCCAGTAGATATGGAACAGGGAGCCCCGCTCCCTCAGACATCGCCAGCAGCGATCCGAGGGATATTTAGATTTTTATATCTAAACCATTAATAACATTACCTAATGGCAGACCTAAAGGATTTTGGGATTGTGTCAAATTTTAAAATAAATTATAACAAATCCCACATTTTGCAGTTATACATACCTTAAACTATAGAGGATTCTCTTAAGCAGTCTTTTTCTTTCATATGGAATAAAAGACACATTAAAGTGAATGTAAAGGTTCGTTTTTTTTTTTTTTTTAAATAACAAACATATCATACTTACCTCCACTGTGCAGCTCGTTTTGCACAGAGTGGCACTGAACATCCTCTTTTGGGGTCCCTCGGTGGCTCTGGCAGCTCCTCCCCACATCATATAACCCCCTAGGAGAAGAGCTCTCCCGGGGGGGGGGGGGGGGGGTAACCTTGCGGGCACGCTCCCAAATCCAGATTTTTGCATCCATAGACGGGAATGTTGAACTCGGCCCGCCCCCCGGCGCCCGCATCATTGGATTTGATTGACCACAGCGGGAGCAAATTTTTGCACTGCTATCAATCTATCCAATCAGAGGAAGAGCGCATCTCCAGGGCTTAGGTAAGTAAAACGGGGGGGGGGGGGGTCACTGCCAGGTGTTTTTTTCACCTTAATGCACAGGATGCATTAAGGTGAAAAAACACGAGGGTTTACAACCCCTTTAAGTTTTTGGGAATTAGTTTGACGGCAGACCTATAAAAGCGATATAAAGAAAATGATATCCCGCTCCTCCAGAAAATCAAGGGAGACTTCAAGGCTAGGAAGAGTTAATACTTTAAAGATGGGGGTGCTCCCCAAAGCCCTATTTATTATGCAGATGATCCCTATTCAACTTCCAAAGTCTTTTTTGATAATGTAAGGTGGATTTTTACTGAATTTCTTTCTTAGCGAAAAACGAAACCCAGACTGGCATATCATATTCTTACGACGTCTAAATTGGATGGGGAATTAGGTTTACCTAATTTGAAGAATTATTATGGAGCAATTGCTCTAACTAGAATTCTTAGTTGGAGACATCATACCACTCAAAAGGTCTGGGTGACATTAGAAAAAACATTGGCAGGTCGTTATTTAGCCCAAGCTCCATGGGTTCCGTACTCATATAGAGGGCTGTCTAAAACTGCCTCTTTTCTTACTACCCACACCTTGAAGCTTTGGGATTCAGTTAGCAACCAATAATCTCTAGCTCAAAAAATCTCTCCACTACTACCAGGGGGGTTTCTGTTCATTTTCCCTGAGGTAGTCTTTACTCTTTTTTAAATCTTGGGCTATTGATGGAGACACTACCTATCTTAAGGTTATGTGGAATGGGAGATTATGCCTGCTGGGGGACCTTAGAGGGTAGTACCTCCAATGGATACCTGGAGGTATCAGCAATTACAGCATTTTTGTACTGCCCACCTAAGGGAGATTGGAAAGGCGGAACCTCTCTCCAATTTCAAATCTCTTCAAACAGCCAGGGGATGGTGGCTTGCCCACTATGGCGCATTGACTGTTGAACAGACATAGTGTCACCACAGGCCTTCGATTTTATTTGGGGGAATGGGAATCGGAGTTAGGCTATTTCACAGACTTACAGAAAAGGAATATGTTAAGACTAGTATTAAAACACAGGAAACAAATTATAAACTTTTGGCCAGGTGGTACAGGGTCACAAAAATGCTGTCATTGCATACCCCTCAGTCTCAGATAGATGTTGGCGGGGCTGCGGGCAACAAGGATCCCATATTCACATCTGGTGGGAATGTCCTAAGATTAGGCCGTTCTGGGCTGAGCTCAGGAACGTGATCTCACAAATAATAATGGCTTTGATCAGGGACGACCCAATGCAATGCCTTTTTCATGGTACCCAAAGTTCCATTAGGACATATAAAAAGAGTATAGTTTAGGATAGCTACCACCCATGCCTTCAGATCTAGGCATGCTCCGCTAGCCCCTCTGCTTAATAATCCCATGTTCGCCCCGGGTCTACGGCCTCAAGATTTTTTATGGTGGACCAATAAAGGTTTGCTGCGCATTGCTGACCTTTGCGACCATAAAGGGGCTTTGTCGCGAGCATCACTACAAGATAGACATCAGCTCCCGAGGTCAGAACTCTATCGCTACACTCAGATAGCGCACTTTTTGGCAACATTAAGTCGCACATCTGATCTTACTACATGTACCCCAATGGAAACTGTCTGCAGGACATACGACAACCACAAGGGTCATATATCTATGATATACAATATCTTATTCCCAATCTCTCAGAAGCTGCCTTATATGGAGAAATGGGAAAGAGATATGCAAAGCACCTTGCAAATGGAAGAGTGGAACAAAATAGTACAAAGCGCATCTAAAGCCCTTATTAATACTTCTTTGATTGAAGCAAACTACAAGGTGCTGCTGCGGTGGTATATGGTTCCAGCTCGAGTGGCTACTTTTGCTCCGGAGGCGTCCCCGCGGTGCTTTAGGGGATGGAATGCGGATGGGACCACGTATCATATATGGTGGTCTTGTCCTAAGGTGCGAAGGTTCTGGATACGCACGTACAATTTTATATACTCTTTGACCCGAGTGAACCTTCGGAAGTCGCCTCTGCATGCGCTGCTGGGACGCCCCGTGGAGGGGGCATCAAAGCCAATGAGAACACTTATAGCTTTCATATTTGTGGCTGCGAGGGTCTCTATAGCCAAATCGTTGAGGACACCAACAATACCCTTTCATTTACTTAAAATAAAACTGTCCTGGATAATGGTGAATGAACGCTTATCGGCAATACTAATTGATAGAATGGCTTGGTTTAACAGAGTGTGGGGTCCGTGGATTAGAGACATGGTAACTGTCTAATAGGCCTACCTGATCCACCGGGGTAAGGCATCCCCCTGGAGCTGGAGTGCATCCCCTCTTCTATCCCTTTTCTTTCTCTCTTCACTCTCTACTCTTTCTTCACTCATTTCATTTTATGATAGCTATCTCTCTTTGCTTTCCCCTCTCTACCGGGGGGTTTTTGATCACATGTGTGCCATTGCTTACTGTATGGGCATTACGTTGTACTAACTATAGTACTGAAGCCGGAAATGAGGGTTAGATAACAAGGACCCAGTGATTGCTATATAACTCTCATATGGAGTAAGACAAACACTAGATTTCTGTATGTGTTGATCTAACTATTCTTTGAGTTACCTTCTAAACTACGCACATGTAAACCTATTTTTTTCCTTATTGTTGCTCTTCATTCTACTTAAATTGTTCTATATTACTTCTGATCCTCTGTGTCTCGAGGATGTCAAATACTGAGATTGTATTTTCTGAGTGGAAAAACTTGAATAAAAATATTGGAAATAAAAAGAGTATAGTTCCACATCTGTTGGATGTAGCTAAAGTGCTACTTCTGGTCTATTGGAAAAAGCAGCAAGTACTTACTATAGAACAATGGGCGAGACAGATTAACAAAATTATGGAAGATAAGAAATGGGTTTGTACTACTAGTAATAGACTGGAAGAGTACCACGCTAAATGGGAACCATGGATTAATTATAGCACAGCGAACAGGAGTACATAGTTTCCTTTCCTATGAAGAGAGAGGACATTAACCACTTCCTGCTGGGTGGTGGTTAAGTTATCCTGACTGGGCATCATATGACAGCCGCCGCATGCCCGTGGGGGGCGCACATCACGGTGATCGGTGGTTCAGTCTGACACACCGCTAAACTGATCTCAGTAAAGAGCCTCCGACTGAGGCTCTTTACCACATGATCAGCAGGGTCCAATCACAGCTGATCACGATGTAACTAGGAAGAGCCATTGATCAGCTTTTCCTTACTCGCGCCTGACAGACATGAGTAGAGGAGAGCCGATCAGCCCCCCACGGATGACCACACTGGACCACCAGGGATGCCACTAGGACCACCAGGGAAGGGGGCAACATTTGGATGGCCAGGTATGTACCCCATGGCCATCCACATGTTCAAATGAATGCCCAATCAGTGCCCACAAATGGGCACCGATTGGCACCAGTATTTACTAAAACACAACAGTGATGCCCAGCAATGCCTCCTGTCAGTGTCATCAGTGCCCATACATGCCTATCAGTGCCGATCCGTTCCACCTATAAGTACCCATCAGTGCTGCCTATGAGTGCCCATCAGTGCCGCATATGAGTGCCCATCAGTGCCGCATATGAGTGCCCATCAGTGCCGCATATGAGTGCAGCATATGAGTGCCCATCAGTGCCACCTATCAGTGCCACTTCATCGGTACCCATCAGTGCCGCCTTATCAGTGCCCGTCAGTGAAGCCATATCAGTGCTCATCATTGAATGAGAAAACTTACTTATTTACAAAAATTTTTTAACAGAAACAAAGAAAAACTTTTATTTTTCTTTAATTTTCAGTCTTTTTTTATTTGTATTTGCGCAAAAAATAAAAATCGCAGAGGTGATAAAATACCAGCAAAAGAAAGCTCTATTTGTGAGAACAAAATGCAAAAAAATTTGTTTGGGTACAATATCACATGACCGCCCAATGGTCATTCAAATAGCGACAGCGCTGAAAGTTGAAAATTGGCTTGGGCAGGAAGGTGTCTAAGTGCCTGGTATTGAAGTGATTAAATATTGTTTTTTCATGTTGCTTATATGTTTGTTTATTGATTGTACAAAAAAAGAAAAATGAATAAGATTATGCAAAAAAAAAAAAAAAGAAAAAAAGAAAAAAACTTTTAGGAGGGAAGTAAATATAAAAAAATAAAATAATATAGTTGCACAAGTGTGCACATCCTTAACCAGTTCTGGACCAGCCGCTGCAGTTATACTGTGGCAGGTTGGCTCGGCTGGGCGAAGCATTGTAGCTGTATGTCGGGGTGTGCGTGCCCCCTAGGCAGCTGCGATGATCAGATTCGCTTCAGAACCAATCAGTCTCCAGACCCAGGCCAATGTTTTCTGGCCTGGACCTGGTGATTAGTTCTGGCGAGTTAAATCCTCGCCTGCCTGCGTAAGTGTAAACATAGGCAGGGGAAGTGATGTGATCTCCCCTCGTGGAACTTTTTTCCATTCCAGAGCAAGGAGAGAAGACAGACACAGTACACATAGGCACACTCGTCACCCTTAATCGCCCCCCCCCCCCCGTTAACCCCTTCACTCCCTGTCAATGTCACCCAATGTAGTGTTCATATTTTTTTTTTAGATCACTGTACTGGTATCATTTGTGACAATAATCAGTGTTAGGGTACTTAGTGGTAGGCCCAGATAGGTCTAGGTACCCCCCTAATAAAGGTTTAACCCCTTGATCACCCCGTCACAAGTGAACACCATATTAGTTACACGGGTGACGCTGGTTAGCTAGTTATTTTTTTATAGCGTCAGGACACGCGCCATATATTACCTAAATAAAGGTAAAGGTAACTCTGCGGGTGATATCACTTAGGTTTTAGTGTCAGTCAGGGACTGCGTCACCCCAGGCAGCGTCAGATTGGTGCCAGTAGGGCTAACACACACGCACACACCATACATCTCCCTTAGTAGTATAGTGTCTGAACGGATCAATATCTGATCAGATCTATACTAGCGTCCCCAGTACTTTAGAGTTCCCAAAAACACAGCTTAAGTGGGATCAGCCCAGATACCTGCTAGCACCTGCGTTTAGCCCCTTCGCCCAGCCCACCCAAGTGCAATATCAATCGATCACTCTCACTTACAAAACAAACAACACATAACTGCAGCATTTGCAGAGTCAGGCCTGATCACTGCAAACGCTAAGGCCGCGTACACACGCGGGGACTGTTCGCTCAACTTTGTCCGCTGAACAGTGTTTCAGCGGACAGTCCGCTCGTGTGTGGGCTTCAGCGGACAGTTTCAGCGGACAGTTTGACAAAATCCCGAAAAACTGTCCGCTGAAACTTGGTTTGAGCGGACAGTCCCCGCGTGTGTAGGCTTGTTCGTCAAACTAAGTTCCGCGCATGCTCAGAAAGAATTTATACGCCGAAGGTTGCATTGCAGTGTATAGGACGTCGTTTTCTAGTCCCGTCGTACGTGCCGTTCACGTCATCGCGCACGGTTTCAGCGGACTGTTCGTTCGTCGTGTGTGGCCAAGTCCGTCCATGCTAATTTTGAGCGGACTGTCTGCTGAAACTGTTTGACGAACACAGTTGAGCGAACAGTCCCCGCGTGTGTACGCGGCCTAACAGTTTTTTTTGCTAGTGTTTAACCACTTGCTTACTGGGCACTTAAACCCCCCTCCTGCCCAGACCAATTTTCAGCTTTCAGCGCTGATGCACTTTGAATGACAATTGCGTGGGCATACAACACCGTACCCAAATTAAATTTTTATCATTTTTTTTTCCCACAAATAGAGCTTTCTTTTGGTGGTATTTAATTACAGCTGGGAGTTTTATTTTTTGCTAAACAAACAAAAAAAGATGCAAAATAAAAAAAAATAAAAAAATCATGTTTAATAGTTTGTTATAAAATTTTGCAAACAGGTAATTTTTCTCCTTCATTGAAATGCGCTGATGAGGCGGCACTGGTGGGCACTGATAGGCGGCACTGGTGGGCACTGATAGGCACAGTTAAGGCGACACTAAAAGGCACAGATAAGGTGGCACCGATAGGCACAGATAAGGTGGCACCGATAGGCACAGATAAGACAGTACTGATGGGCACAGATAAGGCGGCACTGATGGGCAAAGATGGGCACTGATAGGTGGCACTGATGGGTGGCATGGATGGGTGGCACTAAGGGGCACTGATGGGTACCACTGATAGATGGGACTGATGGGCACTGATAGGTGGCACTGATAGGTGGCACTGCTGGGCGGCACTGATGGGCACTGGTAGATGACACTGATGGGCACGGATATGTGGCACTGATGTGCAGCAATGTTTTTGAGGCAGTTTGTGAGCACTGATAGGTGGCACTGTGGGTACTGATGTATGGCACTGTGGGCACTGATGTATGGCACTGCTGGGTGGCACTGCTGTGTGGCACTTTTTTAATCATCTGGGGGTTACTGGCAGGAGGCAGGTGGGCACTGATATGCTGGCCGTGATCGGGACTGATGTTCCGATCGCGGCCGCCGGTGATCGGCTTTTTTTTTCTCTCCTCGCGCTGCCAGCGCGAGGAGGAAAAATAGCCAATTGCCGGCTCCGTTTTATCACATGATCAGCTGTCATTGGCTGACAGCTGATCACGTGGTAAGGGGTCGGGATCGACCCCTTGCTCGGATCCGTGATCAGGCGAGTGATAGACTCGCGGATCACAGAGCGCGCCGTGCGCGCCCCTCAGGGGGCACGCAGGCCGCTCGTGCATGGGACGACGTCAATAGACGTAGTCCCGGCAAAGCAGGTCCGCGCTGTTGCCGTCATTCAGCTATAGCACGGATCTCAAGAGGTTAAAGCAGACGCTGACAGTAAGGTGCTCTTTTTTCCTTTGAGTCTCACTAGTGTACCAGTAAATTTAGAGGCCAAAATGTCCAATCAAAGGTACACTAGTGAAGTGGCCTACACGTTTCTGAGCCTGACAGATGAGAATGAAGAGGAAATCACCCATCTGTCCTTATTCTGGCTAAGAATACGAACCAGTAGACAGCAGCGGCACCCTAACAGATAGCTCTGACAATGGCGTCCCTGCCACGGTCAGGCGCACCCAACCCCATTCTTCTGCTGTCGTAGAGCTGCAAGGACTGCAGGGCTCTCGTACGGAGCAGAGAGCCAGTACTAGTGACATTCATCCTTCTGGTGAACTGGCAAGCACCAGCGCCTAGTACATCCTGGTCATAAATCCAGCAATGCAGTAACACTTGGTGACCTGGCGAGTCCCATAAGTGCAGTTCAAGCTGGTGAGGTGGCTAGCACAACTAGTGTCCCGCAGCCACCAAGAAGAAGACAAACGCAGGCCCAATCAAGCCCATAGTGCCCTTCCTGCTGCAATCTTCATAGATATATTGTGGGCCAAAGCAATTTGTATGCTGATCAGTTCATCGCCGCTAATCCCCAGTGGACCCTTGCCAGAGATTGGAGAACCTATTACGGTGTCCGAATTCAAGACCTTCCCCTGGGCCTATCCCTCCTCATTCATGGGAATAATGAAAAAGAGTGCGTTGCGAACATATTGGTCCACTGACCCTATTCAACATATGCCCATGTTCTCTGCTTCCATGATCAGGATACAATATGAGCAGATCATGCGGTTCATGCATTTCAATGACAATGAACTCTGTCGCCCTCGAGGTGACCCTGGATACGATCGGTTCCACAAAATTCAGCCCCTCGTAAACCACTTCAACCAGCAGTTTTCAGCCTTGTTTACTCCTGATCAAGTTGTCTTCATTGAGTCCCTGATTACGTTTTCTGACCGTTTGTCTATCAAACAGTATCTTCCCAGCAAGCGTGCCTGTCAAGATGTATAAGCTCTGTGACAAGGCAACAGGCTATACATATAGTTTTACGGTTTACGAGGGAAGAGATAGTCACATGGAGCCGGAGCACTGCCCAGACTACGTAGGGAGCGCTGGTATGATTGTGTGGGACATGGTGTCACCCTTATTTGGAAAGGGGTACCACTTGTACATGGACAATTATTACACAAACATGCCACTTTTTAGTCACCTTTTTGATTGTGAAATTTGGCGTATGTGGCACTGTACGATCTAATCACTGGGGCTTCCCCCAATGGCTCGTAGAGTCCTGACTTAGTCAGGGGGAGAGACCCTGCTTGAAATGTAATTATTTGTTAGCAGTGAAGTGGAGGGATTCACAGAAGGTTTTCATTCTGTCCTCCATTCACCCAGATACAACAGTCCCTCTGTGTCCACGAATACAACCTTAACATGGGAGGGGTGGACCTCAACAACCACTTGTTGGCACCGTACCTAATTGCCCCGTAAGGCCAGGTGCTGGTATAAAAAAAAGTGTCTGTATATTTATTCCTTTTAACAAGTAAAAAAGGCAGAAATGGGTATATATATGACAATATATATATATATATATATATATATATATATATATATATATATTGTGAGGGGTTAGCTCGGCAGCGGGTGTGTGTGACCCCCTGGATGGGTTCACAACACAAAATCAGGCACAGCAGACAGCGTTGTAGGTGCAAACAAACAAAAGATGCGGTTTATTCATGCTACATGCAGTGAAACATATAACAGCCAAACAAAAATAAAACATGAAAATAAATCCTTGGTCAGCTTGACCTCTAATTACACACTTAGATTCCCTATCTAACAACTGAGTGCAGCCTTGTGCAGCACCAGTCCCTGTCTCTGTTGTAGAGGTTTGCCACACAGGCGTTAACTCACCGCACAGAACAAGTGTCACACTCCCCAGTCTATACAACACAAAACTGGTTCCAGGATGGAGCATCTCCCTAAGCATGCTGGGGTTTTTTGTAGAGGTCTTAATGAGCCCACTTACTTCAGCTGGGCTCATTAACTCTTCCCCTCTAATTATACAAGTCTGCATAAAGCCTGAATCTAGGGCACACATATTTCCCATCCTGGATACAACCAGGTGACTTTACCTGCGTGCTGCCACAATATATATATATATATATATATATATATATATATATATATACACACGAGTCTGTCAGGGCTGCCATGAGAAGACCAGAAGCAAGGTCCACAGAGCTGAGAAAAAACAAGGAGAGGGGCCCTCTGAATATGTATCAACATTTATTAAAAAATTAATATTCCCTCACATGAAAGACTGCAACGTTGCGTTCAAGCACGTCTCTAGAATGGAAGAGAGAAGGGGGACTACAAGTCATAGCAAGTCCATATGCCGCTGGCAGCACATCAAATCCAGTAAGGATAGGGTGAGATGGTAGAACACAGTGGTTTCTCCTTTACCTTGTCCAAGTGGCACACCAGGTTTAGATGAGATCAATTCTGAAATTGTCCGGTCAGGTGTGGGTTCCGGGAAAGAGGGGGGATCGGATGCCAAAGCCTGTCACAGTCTGTGCTGCGGTATCTGCTAAGCATGTACAGCATTCGTGGTGTGGAATTAGCATGGCCGTGTAGAAGGAGCCTTGAGAATCACAGCAGAGCATGGCGCCGGGCTGTGACGTCACAGATATGCAACGTGTTTCAGAGTATTCACACTATAGATGGAAAGAATAGCAGCACTCCTTTTTCTAGGATGTATGGGCATGGGGCACAGTCTTTATAGTCTTAAGGGGGGGTAGGGGTTGCCAAAGTGAATACACACATTTAAAGCACAAAAAGCTAGAGGATAAACAGCACATTACAAAGACAAAATATGAGAAAGATTAACAGGTTAAAAAGCTGATTGTAGGATAGAAACAGTACGTAATACAGGGAAAAGTCTCATAAAATAAATAACATAATGAAAAATAGTAATAGTAGGATAACAACAAAAAAATGAATTAACAATAAAAAAATTAACCGTAAAATATTCAAAAATGCATTAAAAAGAATGGAGGTTAACCATCATTATTATATGGCATAAGTCATAGAATAAAATAATAGGAGCTATAATACCACTAATAAAAAATAATGTTTATGTGTAACAATTTTAGAATTAGAGCTACAGGACCACTAGTGGAAAATATATTGTTTTGGGTAATAACAATAATTTATTAAATAAATTGAATAATAAGGGGAATGGGGTCTCTATACTGAGTGCAGTGTCGAGCAAGGGAAAGGCAGCCCACATGCACATGAATTTATGAATTAAACTAAATTATAAGGGTACATATAATATTAATTTAATCAAGATAAGGGAATTAATATATATTTTTTGTATATGTATTCAGGTGATGCTCGAAAAATTAGAATATCGTGCAAAAGTTAATTTATTTCACTAATGCAACTTAAAAGGTGAAACGAATATAGACTCATTACGTGCAAAGCAAGATAGTTCAAGCAGTGATTTGTCATAATTGTAATGATTATAGCCTACAGCTCATGAAAACCCCAAATCCACAACCTCAGAAAATTAGAATATTGTGAAAAGGTACAATATTCTAGGCTCAAAGTGTCCCACTCTAATCAGCTAATTAAGCCATAATACCTGCAAAGGCTTCCTGAGCCTTTAAATGGTCTCTCGGTCTGGTTCAGTAGGCATCACAATCATGGGAAAGACTGCTGACCTGACAGTTGTGCAGAAAACAATCACTGACTCTATCCATAAAGAGAAACCTTATCCCTACCGGATATGATGTGCTACCAGCAGCACGCAGACTTGCTGTGACTTGCAGTCCCCCTCCTCTCTTCCAGTCCAGAGACGTGCTTGAACGCAACTTTGCAGTCTTTCATGTGAGTGGATATTGCTTTTTTTTTTAAATGTTATGTTGATACATATTCAGAGGCACCTCCCTGGTACCCCTGCCCACAGAACACCCCAAAGAAGATGTTGTGTCTGCATAAAATGCAGGTTTAGGCGTGGCACCCTCTTTTATTGTTCCTCCTGTCCTGAGCAACCTGGTCTCTGCATCGGTGACTGTTTCAAATGCTACCACACACTAGTGGAATATTAGCATAGGGTACAGAATTACACACTCCTATGGCACACTTACATAGGGTCTCGAGGGTCTCTAGAGACCCTAATCTGGAATGTTTACAGTTTACATAAAAGTGAAAAAAAAAACACAAATAAAAAAAAAAAGCCAAAAATTGTTTGCTCAAAATTGTCTGCTCTATTGTTCCTGTATTTTAGAACTGCAATGTTATATTTTTACTATGTTTTATTGTATTTGTTTGCAGATATGGTATGTCTTACTGTTATACTGTAATTACACAGTTACATAGTCAGTAAGGTTGAATAAAGGCACCAGTCCATCCAGTTCAACCTGAGTGAGTGTCTACAATTGTCCCTATCCCTGTATATTGCACACTCACATCAGTCCCTACCCTCAAGGAGCCCACAATCAAGGTCCCCATTCATATACTAGGGCCAATTTTGGACAGAGGCCAATTAACCTACCTGCATGTCTTTGGAGTGTGGGAGGAAACCGGAGTACCTGGAGGAAACCCACACAGGCACAGGGAGAACATGCAAACTCCAGGTAGGTAGTGTCGTGGTTGGAATTTGAACCAGCGAACCTTTTTACTGCTAGGCGAGAGTGCTAACCACTACACCACTGTGCCGCCCCTATTGCTATCATAGGGGATATTTACATTCCCTGAGATAACAATAAAAATGATTAAAAAAAAATCAAAATGAAACAGTTTAAAAAAAAAAAGCACCTCTGTCCCCCTGAGCTTACATGCAAAGGCAATTGCACCATGCATGTGAGGTATCACCAGAAAGGTCAGATCAAGGGCAGTAGACCTCCTCTGTAAATCTAAAGTGGTAATCTGTAAAGGATTTTAAAGGCTTTTAAAAACGTATGTAGTTTGTCGCCGCTGCACGTTTGCGCGCAATTTTAAAGCATGATGTGTTTGGTATCCATGTACTCGGCATAAGATCATCTTTTTTATTACATCAAACATTTGGGCAATATAGTGTGTTTTAGTGCATTAAAATAAAAAAAATAAAAAGCGTTTTTTTTTTCAAATTTTTTTTATTGGGTTTTAGAAAAGGTACAAAGCTGATCATACATGTTGTACATATTGCATCATTTATGCTACATTCGCAGTCAGTTGTGGCCTAATACAAACAAAGCAAAAGTTAAACACATTCTATGGGTTCCTGTATGCAAATAACTACATTGCTGTTTCCAGCCATCCAGTCCTCAGATTAATAAGAAATCTCTTTAACCACTTGCCGCTCGCTAAATAGCAAAATGACGGTGGCAAAGTGGTTTTAATATCCTGACCGGACGTCATATGACGTGATCAGGATATTAAGCCGCTGCACGCCCCCGGGGGCGCGCATCGCCGCGATCGTTGTTGCGGGGTGTCAGTCTGACACACTGCAACTACGATCTCAGTAAAGAGTCTCTGACGGAGACTCTTTACCATGTGATCAGCCGTGTCCAATAACCGCTGATCACAGTGTAAATAGGAAGAGCCGGCGATCGGCTTTTCCTCACTCGCATCTGTCTGACGCGAGTAGAGGAGAGCCGATCGGCTGCTCCTCTGACAGGGGGGGTCAGTGCTGATCAATTATCAGCACAGCCCCCCAGAGGATGCCCTCACTGGACCACCAGGGACGCCACCAGACCACCAGGGATGCCCAGCACCAGATATGCCACCCTAGACCACCAGGGATGCCAGTCAGTGCCCACAATGGATGCCAATCAATGTCCATAATGGATGCCAATCAATGTCCATAATGGATGCCAATCAGTGCCCACAATGGGCATCACTGATTGCCATGCATTATTGTTTGGCACTGATTGGCATCCATCCCTATACAATACTTTACACTACAATGCACATCCGTGCCGCCTATCAGTTCCCATCCATGCTGCCCATCAGTGCCCATCCATGCTGCCCATCAGTGCCCATCCATGCTGCCTGTCAGTGCCGCCTATCCATGCCACCCATCCATGCCAATCAGTGCCACCTATCCATGACAATCGGTGCCACCTATCAGTGCCTATTTGTGCCACCTATCAGTGTCTGTGTCACATATCAGTGCCATCTATCAGTGCTGCCTATCAGTGCCACATCATCGGTGCCCATCAGTGCCAGTCACTGCGGCACCCGTCAGTGCCCATCAGTGAAGGAGAAAACTTACTTATTTACAAAGTTTTGTAACTGAAACAAAGCCTTTTTTTTTATTTGTTTAGCAGAAAATAAAAATCCCAAAGGTGATCAAAAACCACCAAAAGAAAGCTCTATTTGTGGAAACAAAATGATAAAAATATAGCTTGGGTACGGTGTAGCATGACCGCGCAATTGTCATTCAAAGTGCGACAGAGCTGAAAGGTCAAAATTTGTCTGGGCAGGAAGGTGTATAAGTGCCCGGTATTGAAGTGGTTAATTTAACAAAACTAGTTAACCCACCCCTTTATACGATTCTCTCCAGATGCGCCAGTTATGAAAGAATTTAGGTAAGGATCCTCCTTTGTATGCCATTGTCTGCTCCATGGCATATGACTCAGAAACTAACTTGATCACCTCACTTATGTTGAGAGTGAGGTTTGTTTTCCACTTTCTCAGCAGAATCAGCTAGTGGTTAATTAACAGAATCAGCCGTGCTGCCTTTAGTATGTGCACCACCACAAACTTAAAGTTATTGGGAAACTTCTCTAGATCTATGATCAGAATAGCCATTCTGCTGTTGGGTCTGGTTATGATTCCTGTTATTTTTGAAATTAGGTCTAAAGGCCGAGTTCCAGAAGCTGCGTATGCTTGAACGTGACCATAGCATATAGAATAATGCCCCAACCAGGCCGCATCCCCTCCAATGATTGGATTTTGCCCCTTTGAATTTGGCAATTATATATGGTGTATATATAATATACCACCTAAGATGGGTTTTCTGCGACAGTTGCCAGTATGTATTGCTTTTCGATACGGTAATGTTAGTAATTATGGCTCTTCTCCACTGTTCTCTTGTAATGCCAGTATTAAGCTCATTCGACCATTTCAAGGGGTTATTCTAAAATCTAACTTGTCGTGAAGAGCGTTGTAGGAGGATATACCCCGTTGTTTAGGCTTTGGACATGTCCAATTTCCCCAGGCTTCATGTGCTACCTATATTTCTGAAACTATTTTATGAGGTATTGTGGCTCGTATTTGGCCATACGTCAAAAATTCCTCTCCAGATAAATCATACCCGGCAGCTATCTCCTCAAATGGGATGAGTTTGCCCTCCTTTTGATGTAAGGCCCATAATGCCTCTCTTTTCCCATCTGGATGTTGCTATCTCGGGGTTTAAGAACTTAAGTGACTCTATGTTGATTGGGAGCCCCTTTTTGGCTGAGACATTCCCATGGTTCAAAAATCGCTTCCAGGCCTCTACTGAGGCTAAGAGGATTGGGTGGTTTATGCTTAGCCCTATATTGGGGGCTATTGTGCTGGCCATTAAAAGTGATTTCAGCCTGCCTGTCTGTACCACGTTCTGCTCAAGTGAGCACCATGGTTTTGGATTTGGTTGAATAAACCAAAATCTGAGCTGGTCTAGTAGTGAAGCTGTATAGTAGTCATACATATCCGCACTTCCATTCCACCTGCCCTTTTGTTTCCGCAAAATATCGTGGGAACACCTGGCTCTACCATTGGACCATAAAAAGGTAGAAATGATCTTGTGTATGGTCTTTAAAAAGTTAAGGGGGACTTGTATCGGCAATGTCCTAAATACGTATAAGATCTTGGGAAGGACGACCATCTTAAAAGCTGACAGTCTTCGCCCCCTAAGATAAGTAAAGCTTACTGAATTTGCTAGTTTGTTTCTGAATCTCTGTGATTAACGGGACATAGTTCTCCTTATATATTCTGGACAGGGAGGGGGTAAGCGTAATTTCCAAATAGGGGAATGTGGAGGACGCCCACGGGTAAGGAAATTGGGTCTGTAGTTTTTTTTTTTTGCCTTAAAAAGTTTTATTTTTGTGAACAATCAGCACTATTGCACACGAACATTGAATGCTAGATAATTATACTGGAATAAATAGATTTTTTTTGTTTCAATGTTTTTATTGAAGTTTTTCACAGTTAACCATGAAAGTACAATCAGCAACAATCTATCATACAATGCGATGTGATGAGGACAATCATTTGAGTAGTGGCATATGATTTAGCAAATTAACCAACATATGTGAACCATATAAGTGACACTACGTATTAGGTGTTGCGTAAGAGATGTTGTTCCTCCCCCCTATACACCCCATCTGGGAACAAACTGTGTCGAGGGGAAGGGGGGACAACATCCCTCTTTTCCCTTTTTATGTGTTGATTATTTTTATTGACAGTTTCAAGCAAATTTCCCTGAATGGCGTTGTACCACTGTGGTAGTAACTGGAAGTTTAACATGAAGAAAAGAAAGCAGAAACATCCTCAACAGATTTATTGGGTTTGAACATATCACACATAGAGACTAGTTGTATTCCTACACCTCCTATCTCTTTGTGCTCATGTCATATAGGTGCTCCCATTTGTACCTTATTTGGAGTGCTAATCCTAATTGTCTTTGTACTTTGACCCGGAGAACCGTACCTCGGGGGTGTTTGGTAGGCTTGGCGTTTTGTGTATTCGTTTGTTGTCCTGTGTGAGAGTGGGCCTTTTACTATGAACAATTCTGTTGATTTGAAGTTCTTGGCTCCAAAGTGGAGATGGTGGTACCTATTTATCTCTTCTGTATGTCAGGTGACAGGTCTGCTTAGAATGTTGGGTGTTCTTCCTGTCTGATTTTATGGTATTGTCCTCCATTGTCTGCAGATGTGGGTATGAAAAGAGTATGGTTAAGTCGGGGAAAAAGTAAGAAAAAACGGAGGAAAGGAGGAGATAGAACTGGAGGGAAACTATATAATGGAGAGAAGGGATAGAGAAAGGGGGCATTAGAAAGCCCTGGGCCTCCCCCCGGGTGCACAATGTAGCCCAAGTCTATCTATATGAATTGTGTCTCGCTGATGAATGGCGTAAGAGGAGTTGTGCCGGGGGTGAAGGCCAAATCGTACGTCGTGACGTGCTTGGTTATACGGTGTAATTCTTTCCAGAATGGCTGAATGCGGGTGCATGACCACCATATATGTAGCAATGTGCCTCGCTCTTCTTGACATCGCCAGCACAGATCCGATATATTTAAATTGGTGTAGAAGCGCTGGTGTACGGTACTATCAGGATTGTATTCTAAACCCGTTTTCTTGAGTTGTAACATTGGCCGTGCCCTTATGTATGTTCAAGTACACTTTTTCCCATTCTTCTGGGGTTAGAGCTAAATCTAAGTCCCTTTCCCAAGCTCTAAACGCTTTAGAACTATTTGGCGGGTGTTCTTTGAATAATAGAGAGCGTAAGGTGGCAATAAGGTGTGTTTGGGGGGGTTCCATAGTGCATAGTTTTTCAAAAGGTGTAAGTTGTCAAGAGCAGTTACCTCTTTTCCAGTGCTTTCAGATATTGTGAAATTAGGAGATATGGCCAGACTGGGATTGGGGGTTTGTTTGTTTTAGAGGCTATCTGGATAGATGAAGAAAGTGATCCTTGGTCATAAAAGTGGTGTGCCAGAAGCTGTTCCTGTGGCCAGTGTAAATGAAGGTAGTTCTTGTGTAGTTCTGGTGGGAAGTCTGGATTTTGTTTGATTGGTGTCAGTGGCCCCGTAACCGATGACAGTGCTGAGTGCTGACATATTTTGCGGAAGCCCAATAGTGTGGGGTTGATGAGTGCGTGCCTGGACGTTTCTGGGAGCAAATGAGAGTTCTGTACCCAAGGTAGAGACTTGAAAGGTAGGTTTGTAAAGGAAGCTTCTAGTGTCACCCAATCTTTATTGGATGTGTGAATGTTCCAATCCACAATCCTTGAGAGATGTATCGCCTTGTAATAATGTGGGTATCCAAAATTACTCCAGGGCCTGCCACCTTGGAAGGATTGCTGACTGGTCGCTACACAAAGAGAGTAAGGATTGGGTATCCTTGGAGGAATCCTTCTCAGATCTGCCGCTGAAATCCACGCCGTGGATTCCAGCCTCCCTTATCCCTCAAACTCTAAAGAAACACCCCCTCATAGGAGCAACCCTAGATTGCTTCAGAGAGGCCTGCAGGAGATTCCGAATTTCTTCTAACCCAGGTCCCCTTACGCCTATCCGCCTCAACCCGGCGTTTGCTCCGGGTATGTCCAGTAACTTTTTAAAGAACACATGGCCACACGACACAGTCCTAGCCCGCCACTTCTTCCATTCGGGCACACTTCTGGAACGCACCGCAATTCCCAGCCTCCCAAACAGCCCTCCCTTCCCATGTTGGACTTACTTCCAGATCCGACATTTTATCCATACAAATAACCAATCTGCATGCCTATCTAGGGAGTTAACCCCATTTGAAGACTTATGTTCCCAATCTTCAACTCAACAACACATGATCTCAAACATTCATTCAATGCTTTTCACATCGACCTCCCCTAAAGACGGAAAGGCATGTAGAGCTTGGGAAAGAGACTTGCAAATTGACCTGTCTGAAGCTGACTGGGAACGGATTTTCACAATAGCTCACAAAGGCTCACTTAATGTCACAATACAGGAAAATAATTACAAAACACTCACCAGGTGGTATCGCACACCAGAGCTTTTGAATAAATTCAAACCTGACACCTCTGACAAATGTTGGAGATGCTCAGCCGATAAAGGTACACTTCTCCACATTTGGTGGTCTTGCCCACTGCTTCAGTCATTTTGGACGCAGGTCCGTGACATAACTTCCCAGGTAACTACATACCCTCTAGACTTTACACCAGCTCGGCTTATTTTTCACCACGCCTCTATCTCAACCCGATCGTACAAGAGATCCCTGGGGATCCATATGATAAATGCAGCCAAGCTATGCATCTCAACACACTGGGGCACGTCCCACATTCAAACGGTGTCTGACTGGCTAACACGCGTGGGAAGAATAGCCGAGATGGAAGAGCTAATCTACATAGCAAGAGATTCCCCATCCAAATTTACACAGACGTGGGCCTGTTGGACCCACTTTCGAACCACAGATAGGTATTCTGCCCTGATGAACCTTAACATTCCTCCTTGTTCCAATAGCTGATTTATATTATTCTAATCATTCCCTCCTGGACAGACTATCCCCTTCATGTATATCAGGAACCTTGGATTCAATCCTTACAGGGTCCCAGAGGGAGCTCCCGCAGGCCGGGGGCCCTCACGAGAAACTTTCCCCTCACCACTGCAGTGGAGGGGGTCGAGAAGGCGACTCCTCTGGTTAACTCCCACCCTCCCTCACCCACACTCTCTACCTGACCTTCCCCCCAATATCCCCCCTCTCCATCGCCCCCTGTATCCCCTACCCCCCTCTAGAAGACTGACTTTCCCCCTCCCCCCAAAAAAGACTAGCTTACCTTGATGGACTGACATCCTTCCTTGCTCCTTGAACTCATCAAGACAGATGATAACACTTCTCTTTACATGATCTCACATACAGCGAGCCAGGACACAGACACTAAGGATCATTTTCTGAAGTGTATATGTGATCGATACTATTATTAACTCCGATCCCATACCTTGAGAGATAGGGCTCGATAAGCTCACATATTCTGCTTTGTTGTAATCACCAGTAATTAGCGGAGCTTCAGAAAAGTTGTTTGAATATTAATACGACTTGATTGTTCCATATGCTCGGTCAGATTTATCCTGTAATAGTATGCGAATACGCACAATGTCTATTCATTTATTTCACATTTTGCATTTCTGTATTTGCTTCTTTTAATACTAATAAAAATTTCATGGAAAAAAAAAAAAAGTAATAATGTGGGAGCTCTGGGAGGCCTATGCCACCTAAATGTTTGGGCATGGTAAGTTGGTTCCAGCCAAGTCTAGGTTTTTGATCGTTCCATACGAATTTGGAGCATAAGCTTCGATAGGATTTAAAAAATTGAGACGGAATTTGGATCGGTACTGTTTGCAGGATGTACAATAGCCTGAGGGCGTTCATTTTTAGAATTGAGGCTCTGCTGAACCAAGAGAAAATTGGTTTACGCCATGCTTGAAGGTCCGCCGACAGTTTGTTTAAGATAGGTAAGTAGTTCTTTGTGTACAAGTCCATAAGTTTGGTCTGTGAGTTGTATCCCCAGATATGCGATTGCGTCCGGTTTCCATCGGAACGGGAAGTTGGTTATACATTGTGTTACTAAATGTTGGGTTAGTGATATGTTTAAGGCGTACGATTTGGAAAAATTCATTTTGAGATTAGAAATTATATTAAAGTGGTGGAATTCTGCTAACAGGATCGGTAGTGTTAGTGGGTTTGTTAAGAATAGTAAGATGTCATCTGTATAGGCGGGCAGTTTATATTCCTTCTTGTTTGTTCTAACCCCTTGTATATCTGGGTTTTGTCTTATGCAGCAGAGGAAGAGTTCCAGAGTGAGAATAAAGACGATGGAGAAGGCACTTGACAGGGTGTTATTTACTATTACTTTTGCCGTTGGGTTCTGGTATAGGAACTTTATGAGCATGGTTAGGTGGGGACCCAATCCCATAGTATGTAGTACCCCTGTCATGTAGTCCCAAGCTACCCTGTCAAATGCCTTTTCCACGTCCAGAGACAGTAAGAACCCCTTTTGGTTGGAGCTTATGTATTTTGGGGCAATATTTGTCTAAGAACGATTGAATCTTCGCCTCTCTGTTTGCTTGCGCTCGTTGGGAAGGGCTCGCTTTATCAATATTGTAGATCGTAGAGTAAAAGCGTTCGAACTCCTGAGCTATTTCTGTGTTGTTCAAGTATGTCTCTCCTTTCGGGGAGCATAGACTGCATACCGTGTTCTAAGATTTTTTTAGAGTGTAGTGCTTGGGCCAAGAGATGTCCGCTCTTATTTCCGAACTCATAGAAGTGTTTCTGAGATAGTATATATTTTTTCCCCGATTTGCTTCCCCAGTTCCTCCTGCATTAAGGAACGCGTGTCTAATAGCTCCTGATGAGTATATAGGGCCAGAGTGCATTTGTGTGTAGTTTCTAGATGTTTAAGTTTGTCAAATAACTCTTTAAGTCGCATTCGTTTTTCTTTACCGATTCTAGCCTTAATTTAAATGAATTTGCCTCTTATTAGGCTTTTGCACGCAGACCATTGAGTAATGCTCAACGTATCTGGCGTGTCGTTTTCTTTAAAGTAGTTAGTCAGGCATTCCCGTAGTTCTGCTACGTGTGTCGTGTCTGCCAGTATGCTCGGGTCTAATCTCCATACGTGTGTGATTGTTTCTTTGTCGGGAAAGGTCAGCCTGATCGACACTTGGATTGTGGTCCGACAGTATCATGGACTCCACCGTCGCCATGGACAAGTACCATAAGTCAGTTTGCATCAAGAACAGCTAATCTAAATTCAAATATCTGTTATGTGGGGCCGAATAAAAGGTAAACTCTTTCTCTGTGGGGTGCCACGTGTCATGTAAGAGGAGGCGTTGCAGAGTTAGTTTTATTTGGCGTAGCGCCCGATATGGTAAGTGTGAAGTTCCTCTAGAAGTGTCACGTAAAGTATCTAGGGGAACATTAAAGTCCCCTCCCAAGATTAACATGCCAGTCTGGAAAGAAATAACATTTTTTGTTACTTCCCGGAAGAAAGTGACCTGCAAGACATTCAGACTATATAGGTTAGCAAGTGTCATCGGTTTATTGCGCCAAGTGCCTTTTAGGAAGAGATATCTCACTTGCTCATGAGCGAGTGTATGAGTGACTTGGAAGGGTATATGCTTGGAGAAGAGGATCGAGACCCCTTTGTTTTTGGAGTCAGGAGATGTTGCATGGAAGCTCTGTGGGTAATGGTTATTAGAGAGTTTTGGTATCACTCTGGAAAGGAGGTTTCTTCTAGAAAGATTACATCTGCTTTCATATTTTTCATACTAGTCAGGATTTTAGAGCATTTTTTGGGTATATTTAGGCCTTTGGCATTTAGCGATATAATCTTAATGGTGGGGTTCTTTTGTTCCTTTTTATGAAGGGCCATGATGAGACCTTGGTGCAAGGTGGTTGGTCAAGTACCACCGGGGGGGAGGTAACCGCAGACGCCCAGGGGTTGCAGAGTAAAGAGGTGTAGGAAGAGTAGAGTGGATAGCCAGGCGGAGAAGGGAGGAAGTATAGCAGGGAAAAGTAGTTAGTACTGGTAGCTATTTGGGGCTGTAGGGAAGGAGGATGGGGGGGTCAAGGGTAGAATCTCAGGAGGGGTGGGGCGAGTAACAACTGGCTGCAAACAGAGGCTGTCTTCTCCGTTTGCCAATTATTCACCAGTAAAGTTCAGGCAAAACCCGTGGAGTTCGCCATTTGTGGGGGTAACTGGATAGGGTCCTCAGATGGTTTGCCAATTTGGTTCCGGTGAGGTCAGGTAGCAAATAGAAGAATTTACAAGCGGACGTATGAGACAGATTGTTTTGTCATTTACAAGTGTGTTCATCACTATGGTGTCGTGTGTGTCAGGGGGCGTAAGTCGTCTGCGGTTCGTGTGAGAAAGATGCTTTGTTATCTTGATGGTTCCTACAGGAGCACGTAGATGACTTGAGACATAGAGCCTTTCTATTTCCCAGATGAAAGTGCGACATCTATTCCTCTTATATGTGTAGTTGCTATTAGTCGCTCCATAATAAGAAGTCTGAAGGTAAAACAATAATGTAAGTTCGCATTTAACAAGAAACAGGAAAAACAAAAATTCAACTTGCACGACCAATACCATATTTTGGTAGATTTGTCCCATATCCAATCCCACGACCAACTCTTATTTAAGAAACAGCCACGGTCTAAGGGCCTGGGTAGGTACAATCTCATCTCTTAGATCCTTTTCCCTACTTCTGTGTCCTACGGGTTCTTGTGGGGGGTTCCATATTACCATGCTGAGTTCATTCTTGTGCATTGTGAAAAATAAAATGTAGCGCTAGACAAACATTAAGTTCAAAACACACCTTTTTTGAGTAGGTGTGAGTGACCTATACTCAGCAATGAAAAAGCTATTAAGTTAATTAACAAGCAAGTGCATACCACACTACGTGCAGAGATATAGTCTCTGGTGCTATATAAAAAAACAATAGTGCATGAACAATATAATCATATTAGGGACACATAACGTGAATCCTAAAAGAAAAGCATTGCCAGTTCATCAATCTGTACACAAGTCCACTTGTATGGAGAGAGAGTGGCCAATCTTCTCAAATAGATTTTAACTCAGAGTATCCACAAGACACTTCACAGCAATCTGTTGGTTTATGGGGGTATCTGTAGATGCAACAATCTGAAGGTATAAGATGGATACGCTTACCAGAACAGTTGGACCCGCATGCCATATGACAATGGGTCAAAAGAGCTTGTTAATCCCAACGGATTGCACTCCAACTCCTGGGGAGAAATGGTCTCGATATGAAGTCCTCTCAAGAGCATCAGCAGTCCCAATACACAGACCTATACACTCATGACCTCTATATATTGTGTCCCCAACCAGGAAATGGATAAAAGGCACTTCCGGGGTGACCAGACTGAATACCATAGTGAGCCATAATGCCAGGAGACGTCTGTGCATACAAGCACATATATATAAACTTATACTATATGAAAGTGTATAAACCTATTATCTTAAAAGCTCCATAAATGCATGAAAAGCAATGTTCACGTAATCAAACAGTGTGTAAAGCAAGTTAACAGTACAGAAACAATGTGAATTGTATTGTGCACCTCTCCACTCCCACAGCGGTCACATGACCGCCAACACTCAAACGGTCACGTGACCTGAGGGGAGGGGAGGGAGCACACAATCTCTAACTATGGCGATGCAACGCCATAGCACAGGCCCAACATTGTTCAAGGACGTGCACTGGCCCACATGTAGGCCGTGCACGTCCATCCAGTTACGCAGCAAAAGAAACCACCCCCCTATGACAGGGCACCACATAGGGTCACATGACCCGGAGAAAGGGGGGGAACAACATATGATATCGGTAGCCATGGCAAAATAAATTCATGACGTCATACCGAGGGGCCACGTACTATCACTATCACTATGCTGTGTGACAACACAGCATCTGCATGGGCTCGAAACAAAAATGCCACAAAAATATGGGAATACATAAGAAATAAAACAAAAAAGGAATAAAAGAAAAATAAATAAAAATAAAATGATCTAAAGAGAAAAATAAAATAAAAAATGTCCCCCAGCATTATGGCATCACCCTACACCATAGGTGAAAGAGGACATTTGTACAGATAGCCCCTTTCACAAATATAATCTACATAAAGGGGGGGAGGGCCTAAGGACTCAAGCCTGATTTATGAAACAATTTATGTCCCAGTCACTATTCATACCATGGGGCACGTAACTTCTGAGTTCGTAGATCCAAAAAGGGTGTGATAAACACACCGTCCCAAGACACTATTTAGAATGCCATGGGAGAGATCCAACTGGCACGCAATTTCAAATTATAGATCGATTTGTCTCGAGGCGTTTTGGATCTAAGAACTCAGAAGTTACGCGCCCCATGGTATGAATAGTGACTGGGACATAAATTGTTTCATAAATCAGGCTTGAGTCCTTAGGCCCTCCCCCCCTTTATGTAGATTATATTTGTGAAAGGGGCTATCTGTACAAATGTCCTCTTTCACCTATGGTGTAGGGTGATGCCATAATGCTGGGGGACATGTCTTAAAAAAATGGAAGGAAAGGAGAAAAAAAAAAAAGAAAAGAAAAACATTTTTTTTTCTCTTTAGATCGTTTTATTTTTATTTATTTTTCTTTTATTCCTTTTTTGTTGTATTTCTTATGTATTCACATATTTTTGTGGCATTTTTGTTTTGAGCCCATGCAGATGCTGTGTTGTCACACAGCATCCCTGTGGGATATTTCTGTAATATGGGGACACCTCAGTGTGGGCTGACCGCGGCCACGCCCATCTCCAGTATTTCCTCCTATTGTCTATGAATGTCAAGGGACTGTGGTTCGGGTGCACTTCTCTGGTGCATACGAGGTGTGTGACTCCATATTTGGAGTTGTGGGCGGCGTCACAGGGCGTTTACTATGCCAAGGTGGGGGAGGTGGGGTCCGTTCTGATTACAGGACGCACCGGATCTGCCCCCATCCAGCCCTTTGTGATTGCCGCCTTGTTCTCCTTCATCCCTTCCTGTGTGAGGGTGGCTTGCCGTGTGGTGCGGCGGGACGGATGTGCGCTGCCCTCTGGTGGGCCAGCGCACGTCCGCAGATAGTAGGTGGCCTCTCGGTATGACGTCATGACGTTATATCGCCATGGCTACCGATATCATGTTGTTCCCCCCCTTTCTCCGCGTCATGTGACCCTATGTGGTGCCCTGTCATAGGGGGGTGGTTTCTTTTGCTGCGTAACTGGGTGGACGTGCGCGGCCTACATGTGGGCCGGCGCACGTCCTTGAACAATGTTGGGCCTGTGCTATGGCGTTGCATCGCCATAGTTACGGAGATTGTGTGCTCCCTCCCCCCCTCGGGTCACGTGACCGTTTGAGTGTTGGCGGTCATGTGACCGCTGTGGGAGTGGAGAGGTGCACAATACAATTCACATTGTTTCTTTTCCTGTTAACTAGCTTTACACACTGTTTGTTTGATTATGTGAACATTGCTTTTCATCCATTTATGGAGCTTTTAAGATAATAGGTTTATACACTTTCATATAGTATAAGTTTATATATATGTGCTTGTATGCACAGACGTCTCCTGGCATTACGGCTCACTATGGTATTCAGTCTGGTCACCCCGGAAGTGCCTTTTATCCATTTCCTGGTTGGGGACACAATATATAGAAGTCATGAGTGTATAGGTCTGTGCTATTTTGGCCGATTTTTTATGCTCTGTCCTGAATGCTATGGTCTCTGTGCACACTTGGATTGAGGATTTAGCGTGTGGGGTGGGGGCTCATTTGTGAATATGGATGTACGTTCGTCCTGACTGAAATAAGTCTGCGAGTGAATGCTCTCATGCATATGTTTCTATTTACCTTCATTAACTTTAATTTCCTGTCCCACCCATTTATGGGTGGATCTGGTTTAGAACAAAGCATTTATATAGCAGCAATGTGGGGGGACAGAGTAAGCCCCTGTTGATGACCATTTGTGTCAAAACGCGTCGGGCAGCATTACTTGCACCCCATATTGCTTTGTTTCTAGTTCATTTAAAATTTTTTGTTTCTGTGATCACTTTTTATATTTATATAATACGGATTTTTTATTAAAACCTATTGTTTTTTTTTTTACCTACACCATCCGGAGCCTTTTTCTTTTTCCCATTTATATATTACCTGCACGAACCCCTGAATTGAAAGTGAGATACATTGGGTCTTTGAGGTACCTTTGCTCCTGAACATGTGAACTACTGGGTGGTAATTATCAGATTCACCTGTTCCGATTTGGGACTGCTGATGCTCTTGAGAGGACTTCATATCGAGACCATTTCTCCCCAGGAGTTGGAGTGCAATCTGTTGGGATTAACAAGCTCTTTTGACCCATTGTCGTATGGCATGCGGGTCCAACTGTTCTGGTAAGCGTATCCATCTTATACCTTCAGATTGTTGCATCTACAGATACCCCCATAAACCAACAGATTGCTGTGAAGTGTCTTGTGGATACTCTGAGTTAAAATCTATTTGAGAAGATTGGCCACTCTCTCTCCATACAAGTGGACTTGTGTACAGATTGATGAACTGGCAATGCTTTTCTTTTCCTTTTAGGATTCACGTTATGTGTCCCTAATATGATTAAAATTGTTTAGGCACTATTGTTTTTTTATATAGCACCAGAGACAATATCTCTGCACGTAGTGTGGTATGCACTTGCTTGTTAATTAACTTAATAGCTTTTTCATTGCTGAGTATAGGTCACTCACACCTACTCAAAAAAGGTGTGTTTTGAACTTAATGTTTGTCTAGCGCTACATTTTATTTTTCACATTTATCTTAACTTTGTATGTTTGAATGTCAGCCACTATTCTGATTTAAGTAGCGCAGTGTTTTCCTTTTTCATACATTCTTGTGCATTGCCTGGCTTGGTCTACGAGGTTTAAGCCCTGAGGTTGGCTAATGTGGAGAGAGCTTATAAGGTGTTCTCTTCTATAGGTGGTGTAAAGTATTAGCGTGGCTGACAGTAGTGATTGCTTCTCTGAGGGGCTGCTCTTCCTTGCACTGGGGGAGGTTGGGTGCGATAGCCTATATAAATAGCATGGGTCCTGCCCTTATCTGTGTGTCTAGTATGTTCCATGGGTAGGGGTGAGAGGTCCCCCCCCCCTCCTGCTGCAAGAATTCATAGCCCTGTTATCAGGTACCATTTTTACTAGGTGTTTACAGGAGTTATTTGATGCTTCTCTTGTCCGCATAAAGGTGGACCTCCCTCCCTCCCCATTTCGTCTATGTATGTTCCCCCGGCTATGGTCTCAGTCCCCCCTATTAGGGGCTGGGATCACTCTTCTACTTTTTCTAAGTCCCCCTTGTTTGTTTGACAACACCCCCTCTATTGGGGTCCCCCTAGTGCGACTTAATTAGACCTTCATTACCCATACTATTAGGTTGTCGTTCTGCCCCCCCCCATGTACTCTGGGCATTGTCAGAGGTTGCATCTGAAAGAGAAGTGAAGTTATTGAGAGAGCCAAATGTTCATGTCCGAGCGACCATGGTCCACTGTTTCAGGTTAGCCTCACTAGCGATAGTCTTGTAGTAACGCTCTCTGTCCGCTTGTGAATGGCTATTCATCTTTCTCAGAGTTCCAGGCCGTAGATGGCGGTCATAAACCAGAGTGCTATATGTGCTTACTAGTGGCTCAGGATTAGGGCTTTATTGAAGCCCCTTGTTGGAAAGTCCTCTATTGTATTGTTTCCCCTAATACACCATTGCTGGTAAAATGATAGAGTCCCTTGGGATGTCCGTCTGCAGAATTCTTCTAGAGATTCAAGCATCTCTCAGGGTTACGTCTGATCCTAGGTGTATGCAGGCAAGTATATCTTAGTTCGTTGCTAGGGGCTAACTCCTGAGTGGATGGTTCATCCGGCTCCCAAGCCCACTAAGCCGGTCGTGTCTGTGCCCGTATGAGACATTTAAGGGGCCCCGATTGTCTTTCTACAGTCTTGTGGTGCTATAGGGAGATTGTAATAGTGGTAGGGTCTAGAGATGAGTCGTGTATGTGACATCTTTGAGGCAGTCTATTTACCGCTTGTTACCTTCTCAGGAGCCGGTGAGGCTGTAGGGCTTTCGTTTCTTGTAATTCCCAGTGCCTTTGATGGTGTGAGCAAAGGGTGTGAGCGGCGTCGGCGAATACTGAAGCTATCATTTTCTTCCGCTATGCCCTCCATTGAGACTGCCCTGCGAAGTGGTGGAAGGCGAAAATCTCTATACCAGTTCAGTAATTCCATTTGCAGGATATTAAGGGCCGTGCAGAAATTATCCAGATCTTCTGGGACGCTCAAGTTTGCTGTGTGTCCGTTGGCAGTGACCCTCAGTCATGGTGCCCTGTGAATTCTTTCCATGGCTACTGGGACGTCCGGGGGTCTCTCTAAGAGGTTATTAAATACATTTGTTACAGTGCGTGCTATTTGCGATAAGTCTATTGCTTCAGAAAGGCCTCTTACCCTGAGATTGCGGCGCCTTCCGCAATTGTCGAGGTCCTCCATGTGGCGATTTATCTCTATCAGGTGTACTGCGTGGGATTCGGTTACTTGCTGCATCTGACACAGCGCTGTGTCATGGCGTGCCTGAGTCTCTTCCACATCCTCTACCCTCAGAGCAATAGCTTGTACATCCGAGCGCAGATCTGAGATAGCTGCAGTTAGTGCGGTTTTTATGTCTGCAGCTACCGCTCTGAGGTCTGCTAGACTGAGTGCTGAGGGAGCCTGTGTGCTGAGGGAGGGCTGCGGCTTCTGTCCCTTTGATTCTCTCTGTTAGTGGAGCGGGACTCGTGTGAGGCTGCCTGGGATGCCACCATTGCTCCCGGCTCCCGTGTCCTAAAAATTTCAGGAATGTGCCCACTTAGCTGCGGCTCTTGACCCCTGGGTGAGCGGGACCCGCAGAGGCACTCCGGGCTGTACTCCCCATGTCTGTGAACTTTGGAAGCTTGTGATGTCGCTAGCTGGACCTCTTGGAACCAGAGTTCTTCTCCTACATGTCCATCTTAGGTCGGCTCCAGGCCTTATTGATTTCTGTCTGTGAACGGCTGGTTAAGGAACTTCCTGTCCTCTGAGGTCAAGGAGGGCAATGACAGAGTTAAAAAAATTGTCTATTGCCTCTGAAGTAGGTTGGGGGGCGCTATCCTGGCCCTCTAGATTATAAAGAGGGCTATAGTACGTACTAAAGGCATCCGCCATATCTTGTGGGTTTATCAGTTTTTCCCCTGTGTACGGATGGTAAAGGTGTGTTAATTTTTGTTCGTGGGATTTATCCTTATGGTAGTGGGCCACTACTTTACACGCTAAATAGGTGGTAACGTGGTATTAGGTGGACTGGAACACCGTAAGCTGTCAGTATAACTGGTTCAGTAATTATTACCAGAATTCCCTTATGTAACAAGGTAACTGGCCCGAATATCACCCAACAGGGGTGAAACCAAGCAAATAGGAAACAGAAGAAAAAAAAAACTGTATGATCCCAGCCAAAATCTGAGCGGATAGCTTACCGCAATGCTTTGGGACACAACTGCTACTTAAATCAGATCCATTAGCACTATGCCAGCCCACTGGGCCATTATTGGTTTGGAAAAGTAAAAGTTATACAGGCCTGTGGTTAGATTTTGGTCCTCTCCAGTCCCACTGGTCATCCTGTGAAGATCCGGACTGTTTGGAGGACTTAAGTTTTGATCCAGGATTTGTAATTGTATGCACTTGGTCGTCCTTCGTGACAACCAGCTTAGCCGGGTACCTCCATTGGTACAAAATCTGGTGGTTCCACAACGGCTTCGTTATAGTGGCTAACTGCCTCCGCTGTTGGTTGGTGTATGCTGAAAGATCAACGAATAATGATAGCGAGTGCAGATGCTCCGGCAGACAGACTGGTTGTCTAAATGCCATCATCAGCTTCTCCTTGGTGCAGTAGAAATGGATACGGGCTATTGTGTCCCTTGGCAGGTTGGGCAGGGATATGTTTGGGTTTCGGCAGCCTGTGAATTCAGTCGATCTCTAGCTCTTCCAGTGGGAGATCTGGTAGTGCTGCTTTCATCGTGTCTATGAAAAAGGCCATCAGGTCTGGCTGTTTGACAGACTCGGGGATCCCTCTTATCTTCACATTATTACGCCTGGAGCGATCCTTCAAGTCCACCATTTTGTACTTAATCCATGTGATTTCATTGCTGTGCGTGTTGTGCACGTCTATCAGGTCGTTGAATGTGGAGGCAAATTCACCCAACTTGTTTTCTATGTGTGACACTCTATTGCCCGCTTCTGTTACTTCAGATTTGAATTGCTGAGCCAGTGCAACAATATCAGCATGGAGTGTGCTCCTTTGGGACATTAACATGTGCTTTAGTGTGGTGTCCAGCACTGGCTGGTTAGTAGTGCGGTATTCAGATATTGAGTCCTGCAGTTCAAGAGTATCATCATATGGTTTTTCTGTTGCACTGACCTCCTGTGCTGGGTCTACTTCAGCCTGTGTTTTGTGGACCTTGGTGGGACTGGATGAGCAGGAGGATGCCTGTAATGACCTGCCGCTTTGCTGCTGGGTTCTATTCATTTCAGGTATGAAGTACTTCAGCTGCCCGTTATGTCTGCCTGGGACACTGTGTGCTGAGTAAAGCCTGCCAGTGCCATCTTGGCTGGAGTGACGGCCTGGCTGTGTGTAAAAATCCATCATTCTCCTCCGCGGATTTCTCTCTTTCATCTTGCGGGACATGAGGAGAGGGGTTGCCCGCTGCAGATGTCACTAAAACCGCCGTTCACAGGTGCCTGTGATGTCTGTAAACGGCTCTGGTATTCTGATTGTGTGTGGAGCAGTCTCTTATGTGGCCATTCCCCCGTGTTTTTAAAAAAAAAATATTTATTCCATTTGAAAAATCGTTACACAAATACTGTGTGAAAAAAAAGTTTCAACAGCCACCATTTTAATCTGCGGGGCCTTTGCTTTTTCATGTAAACAAAAAGTGTCAGAAAGGGCTTTGTCTTCAATTGGTTAGAAGAGTGGGTGATGTGTGACATAAGCTTCTAATGTTGTGCATAAAATGTCAGGACAGTTCAAATCCTCCCCCCCCCCCCCAAATTAACCCTTTTTGGATAGTAGACACCCCAAGCTATTTGTTGATAGGCATATTGAGTCCATGGAATATTTTATATTTTACCACAAGTTTCAGGAAAAAAATTTTGCGCACAAACTTGTCACTAAATTACATATTGCTCAAACATGCCTTGGGCATATGTGGAATTACACCCCAAAATACATTCTGCTGCTTCTCCAGAGTACGGGGATACCACGTATGAGATGTGTACAGAACCCCGAAAACCAATCACCGGCTTCAGGCTTTCTGAGGGCGTTATATGGTGATTTCACTTCCTCGCTGGCCCTGAAATGTCAGGATAGCACAAAACCCCCACAAACGACCCCATTTTGGAAAGTAGACACCTCAGGGTATTTGCCAAGAGGCTTGGTGAGTATTTTGCAGCTCTCATTTGTTTTTGAAAATGAAGAAAGAAAATAAATTTACTCCCTTAGAAATCCTTAAGGCGGTGCTCGGTTTTCGGGGTCCTAGGATGCCAAAAAGTCTTACATATGTGGTATCCCCATACTCAGGAGAAGCAGCAGAATGTATTTTGGGGTGTAATTCCACATATAACCATGGCATGTGTGAGCAATATATCATTAAGTGACAACTTTGTGTAAATTTTATTTTTGTCATTTTTCCATCACTTAACAAAAAAAAAAAAAAAAAAATATTCAATGGGCTTAACATGCCCCTCAGCAATTTCCTTGGGGTGTCTACTTTCCAAAATGGGGTCGTTTGGGGGGGGGGGGTTGACTGCCCTGCCATTTTAGCACCTCAAGAAATGAGATGGGCAATCAAACTAAAAGCTGTGTAAATTCCAGAAAATGTACCCTAGTTTGTAGACAAACCAATAAATATACGCTTATTGACATATTTTTTATTTATTTTTTTACCAAAGACATGTGGCTGAATAAATTTTTGCCTAAATGTATGACTAAAATTTAGTTTATTAGAATTTTTTTTATAACAAAAAGTTATTTTTCCCCTCTAAATTTTTGGTCCTTTTCCGTTTACCGTATATAGCAAAAAATAAAAAAATCGCAGAGGCAATCAAATACCATCAAAAGAAAGCTCTATTTATGGAAAAAAATGGACGCAAATTTAGTTTGAGTACAACATTGCATGACCACTCAATTACCAGTTAAAGCAGCGCAGTGCCAAATTGGAAAAAGTGCTCTGGTCATTGAGCAGCTAAATCTTCAGGGGCTGAAGTGGTTATACTTTGTTGAAGCACCTTTTGATTTTTTTACAACACTCAGTCTTTTGGGTTATGGGTCTGTCAACATGGCACATCTTGACTTGGCAATATCGGCCCACTCTTCTTTGCAAATCCACTCTGTCAGATTGCGAGGGTGTCTCCTGTGCACAGCCTTCTTCAGATCAACCCACAGATTTTCAATCGGATACAGGTTTTGGGCTCTGGATTGGCCATTCCAAAACTTTAATCTTCTGGTGAAGCTATTCCTTTGTTGATTTAGACGTATGCTTTGGGTCATTGTCATGCTGAAAGATGAAGTTCATGTTCAGCTTTCTAGCAGAAGCCTGAAGGTTTTGTATCAATATTGACTGGTATTTGGAACTGTTCATAATTCCCTCTACCTTGACTAAGGCCCCTGTTCCAGCTGAAGAAAAACAGCCCCAAAGCATGATGCTGTCACCGCCATGCTTCACCGTGGGTATGGTGTTCTTTTGGTGATGCGCAGTGTTGTTTACGTGCCAAATATATCTTTTGGAATTATGACCAAAAAGTTCAACCTTGGTTTCATCAGACCAGAACACATTTCCCACATGCTTTTGGGAGACTTCAGATGTGTTTTTGGCAAATTTAGCCAGGCTTGGATGTTTTTCTTCATAAGAAAAGGCTTCCGTCTTGCCACCCTACCCCATAGCCCAGACATATGAAGAATACGCGAGAGTGTTGTCACATGCACCACACAGCCAGTAATTGCCAGATGTTCCTGCAGCTTCTTTAATGTTGCTGTAGGCCTCTTGGCAGCCTCTCTGACCAGTTTTCTTCTCGTCTTTTCATCAGTTTTAGAGGGACATCCAGTTCTTGTTAATGTCACTGTTGTACCACATTTTCTCCACTTATTGATGACTGTCTTCACTGAGTTCCATGGTATATCTAATGCCTTGGAAATTCTTGTTTACCACTCTCCTGCCTAATGCCTTTTTTTTGTAATTCCTTTATTTGTATATAAAATCAGGGAAAATACAGGCATTATTGAGATACATCTGTACATAATCAAAAAGAATCTCTAACATAACAACGGCTAACAGAGATCACTAGGACAACGATCCTAGAAGAGATGTTAAATAAAACAATCCAATACCACACTTAAAATATATAGTACTGCTTACTTATTGTGCAGGGGCACAAACATTAGTGGACTTGAAATGGGAAAAGGGACACATGGCAGGATCATGTAAACAAGTTGACCATCGCAAACGGTACACAAACTGAGTGATGTTGCCAGTATATAGTGGAAAATAATCTAGGAGGGAGGCCTGGACTCGGGAGGACCAGGGAAGAAACTGAAGAAAAGAGGAAACTGGGAAAAAAGGACCGACTAGGAAAATGTGAGAGGGGGGGAGAGGCAGAAGGATCACTTGATCATCCCTCTCCTGGGGTGCGGCAAGGCAGGCTGAAGTTCAAAGCGGTGGAAGACTCGTTAAAGTATGTATCAGTATACACAAAATAGTTCCAAGGCATCCAGGTTTCGGAATATACCTCTTCCTTGTTATGCAGTGTGGCTTCCATGTCTTGTAAATTCTTGAGTTTAGTGAACCACAGAGCTTTTGTGGGGGGGGGGGGGGGTGTCAGCATCTCTCCAGCAAAGCGTGATAAAGGCCTTAGCAGCATGTGGCATTTGTATTTTTAATGGGTTGCTCCGCAAAGTGCAACAGACATGCCTCATGGTTAGCATGCAACAGCCATGGTTAGCATGTCAACAGCCGTAAGTTGTTTATTGATAGTGGTTACATCTTGTCAGAACTGTTGAATTTTAGGACATTCCCAGAAAAATGTGAAGCATGGTCCCACCCGCTGCACCACAATGCCAACAGGAGTCTGGGACCTGGTTGAACATATAGTGAAGTTGGGTGGGGACCCTGTACCATCTGGTAAGGATCTTAGAGCTAGTCTCCTTTACCCACGTGGCAATGGATGACTTTTGAGCAAAATGGAGAATCTTTTGTCTTTGGATGGGAGTAAGGCTCAGACCCAGATCAGTTTCCCATTTAGTGAGAAATGGAGAAACATGTTCTTCTCCAGGGTGAAATATATCAAAGAGAGAGAATGACGTATCGGTTCCCCTCTGTGGCATAGCGATTCAAAACGTGTAAGAAGGCAAAAGATATGTGGGGTAAGGGAACAGCGTCAGAGAAAGTATTGCAGTTGGAAGCCGCCCTAAAAGTCCAGAGGAGGGTCAGTAAGATGGGCTAGGTCGAAGGAAATGAAGGTCCCTGTTGAAGAAAGTCTGTCAGGTCTGTCAGGCGAGTATGAGCTTTGAGATGACAAAGCTGCCCACCATAAAGACCATAGTGAACTCGGAATTACCTGAGATGGAGATCATAGGCGAGAAAGGTGGAGACATTGAGGAGCTTTGAAACGCTTCCTGTGCGACCTGTAAGTTACTGCCTAAGGTAGGGTGCACGCATAGCTCCCTAGGTAGGGGGGGGGGGGACATATCCAGGGCCAACTAAAAGCATTACCTTGAGAGTCTTCCAATTCCATAGAGACCCAAAGCTTGGCCTCCCCATGGCAATGCCAATCAAGAATCTTGGTGAGATGTGAAGCTCGATAATAAGCCCGAATATCCAGTAGGGCAAGTCCCCCAGAGACCTTAGGTAAAGATCGACTCTGCAACGTTTGACATGGTTTCTGTTATGACCAGACAAATTTCCGGAACTGTGAGCCAATAATGTGACAGAAAAGAGGTGGAAGACGTATGGGAAGGGTTTGCAGTAGAAAGAGGACTTGAGGTGTACTGTCATTTTGAGAGCAATGCAAAGGCCGAACCATGTCAGGGTTAAAGAATGCCAAAACATCAAGTCTTCTTTGAGTTTGATAAGAAGTGGCTCAAAGTTGGTTTCACATATTTTGGACGGGTCAGAAGTGATGTTGGTGCCCAAGTATTTAAGAGGTTTGGTTGAGGGGAAGTGGGTCTGTAAAGAAAAATATCAGGTCATCAAATGCCGCCACTTTATGGTCTCCCAAGGGTTTCACGATAACCGGTGATATTGGGGTCATCACAAACCTTGCAGAGGAAGGGTTCCAAAGCAGCATGAATCAGATTAACGACAAATAGTATTGTTATGAGGCTCACGGAGTGGGACGAACCCTGCCTGGTCTTTGTGTATCAGACTCGGGAGATGGGGCAGCAATCGATTGGCCAGAATCTTTGCAAAGAGTTTCAGACCTGTATTTAAAAGTGCTATGGGATGGTAGCTGCTGAACTGAGCTGGATCCTTGCCTTCTTTAGGAATCAGGGAGATAAATGCTCTGAGAGCTTCTACCGGCATAGACGTTACCAAGCGGGGCGCAAATAAAGTACAAAAAAAATAGGATTTTTGTACTCACCATAAAATACTTTTCTCTGAAGTTCACTGACTGACACGGCTCCATTAGTCTTGACTGTAGGGTTATTACGCCACCTTCAGGAGAGGGCTAGGCAGAACATGTAAAACATGTGAAAAAACAGAACTTCACAGTTCCGCCCAGGGGGTGGTCCCGCTGGTAATAACTAGGGATGAGCTTGATATTCGAGTCGAACACATGTTTGATTCGAACACCAGCTGTTCGCCAATTTGACGAATACCGAACGTTATGGGCCATTCGTGCCAAATTTGTGTGGCACTCACGTCCCACAATGCACTGCACCATCGCAGTGCATTGCTGGCTCATGATTGGCCAAGCATGCACTGTGACCCCGCATGCTTGGCCAATCACAGTGCCGGCAACGAGGAGAGCCATAATTGGCCACAGACAGGATGCCTGTGGCCAATTATAGCTCAGGGGGTTTAGTGCACGGCCCACACTATATAAGGCCGCCAGCGCGGCGGCCTTGTGTAGTGTGTTCCGGCGTGCAGGGAGAGAAGGATAGGCAGGGACAGTGTGTTCTTTTCTCAGGCATTTGCAGGAGTTAAAGTGGGTGTTGTGTACCTCCAGCACAGTATACACCTGTATCTACCCTTTATTGCTGGTGTTCTCTAATACAGGCATTGCAGGAGTTAAAGTGGGTGTTGTGTGCCTTCAGCACAGTATACACCTGTATCTACCCTTAATTGCTGATGTTCTCTAATACAGGCATCTGCAGCATTTACAGTGGGTGTTGTGTGCCTCCAGAACAATATACACTACCCAATTGCTGGTTTTCCCATCTCCCTGCAGGCCATTACTATGTCTAGAAGGCCAACAAGGAGAGGCAGACGGTCACAAGCCAATAAAAGAGGGCAAGCAGGCTCTGTGTCTAGAGACAACAGTGCTGGTCGTAGAGGCGGTGCATTGTCATCAGCATGTGGGACACGCTTGTCCTAATTTTCGGCAGCTGGACGTGTTGAGCCGCATCACGCTGAAGACTTGGTAGAGTGGATGACCAAGCCCTCCTCATCCTTTCATCCAGGCTCAGGGTACTAGCAAAGCAGCTGCCAACACGTTCTCTTCCCTCGTCTCAATGTCACTCCTTCCCTAGACCCACTATGTCCTCCTGAGGAGTCCCCCGAACTGTTTGTGCCCAGTGTTGGGCACATGCTCCAGTAGGATGCCCAGCGTTTTGAAGGCTCTGATGATACCCAGCAAGAGGAAGGCAGTAGCGTGAGCGCAGAGAGAGGGGATGCTCAAGGACAGCAATCTGGCAGCCATGTTCCACCAGCTGCAGCATACTGCCAGGTTTGCTCCAGTGATGAAGATCGAGGGGATGATGATGGGGATGATGAGGTCACTGACTGCACGTGGGTGCCTGATAGGAGAGAGAGGAGGAGGAGGCACATCTCCAATGAGGCAGGATGCCCTCCAGCCAGCTTTGGGGCAGCACACCGACTGAATCACACCACAGAGCTCTGCCTGTGCAGGGCGCTGCCTCTGTGCGTTATTCCAAAAGTTCTTTGGTGTGGGCTTTTTTGAGATGAGCGCATCAGATTGCACTGCTGCTATTTGCAACATATGTCTCAAGCGTATCTTGCGTGGCCAAAACATCAGCCGCTTGGGCACCACATGCTTGACCAGACATATGTTGACCTGCCATGCAGCTCGTTTGGCAAGCGTACCTTAAAGACCCACACCACAGAACAAAGCGGACCTCTCCTTGCTCCTTATCAGCTGGGATCTCCAAACCCATTAGACCTTCCTGTAAAAAGGAAAGACAGATTGCAAAAGATAGTTGGACAAACCCCAAAAAATTCTTCAAATATAGTAATAGTAAAAAGGTTAAGTCTGAGCATGTAGGCCCTTTGCAAAATAATCTGGAGTAGGTGACTGGGGACAAAGAGAAGGCTAACTTATTAAATACTTTCTTCAGCTCTGTGTATACAAAGGAGCATGGGGGAGCTCATGTCCATAATGGGGGTGGTAGTGACGCAGCCCCAAATCCACAATGGCTCAAAAGTGATATGGTCTAGAAATATTTGGACAGGATAAAGGTGGATAAAGCACCTGGACCTGATGGCATCCACCCACAGATCCTAAAAGAATTGAGCTCGGTAATTTCAAAGCCATTGTATCTAATTTTTTAGGGACACAATAATGACGGGAATAGTACCAATGGATTGGCGCAGGGCAAATGTGGTGCCTATATTTAAAAAGGGAACAAAGTCTTTACCAAGTTACTATAGCCCCGTTAGTTTAACTTCTATAGTTGGGAAGATATTGGAGGGATTAATAAAAGACCACATAGATGAGTTCTTGCAGGAAAAAAATATTTTAAGCAATGGACAGCATGGATTCATGAAAGACAAAAGTTGTCAGACAAACCTGATTTTCCCAAGTTCGTCTTTCAGGACAGCCACCTTAGAGAGACCGTGGCTCCTCCCCTCTCAGGAAACACCGCCTTCAATTTCAAGATTTAAGCCTCGTCCTCCCTCTGTTCCTCAGTTATGGCGTTTCCTCCGGCGGGGAGACACCGCTAAGGAACCTAAGCTAAATCAGTTGGCGAAACTGAGGCTACGTATCTGAAATGGAGCTCTGACTCCGTTCGGCAGTCCGATCATCTGTCGTACTGACCGTCTTACATGTACTCTAATCTTCGCTTGGGGAAAGCAGGAAGTTTTAGAGGTTCATCCGTTCGTTCACCCAGGCGGGTGTTACGATGGGTTCGGCAGTCTGGGCGGCCAGAGAGCTGGTTTTTTGTACTGACCGTTTTTTTACATGTACTCTAATCTTCGCTTGGGGAAAGCAGGAAGTTTTAGAGGTTCTCCTGTTCGTTCACCCAGGAGGGTGCTGCAACAGGGTAGGCAGTCCGGTCGGCTGGGGAGCTGGACCCTCGTACTGACCTTTTTTACACGCACTCTAAACTTCGCTTGGGGAAAGCAGGAAGTTTGGGGCGGTCCATCCCTTCGTTCGCCCAGGGGGGCGCTGCAACGAGACGTCCAAGGTCCCCCTGTGTTAGAAGTCGGCTTGGAGCTGGAGGCCGGACCGGATGATGGGCGACGTCAGTTCCGGTGGGGGCGGACTTCTTCGTTGTATCCGCGTCTTCCGGTTCCGGACGCGGCACGTGAAAGGGGACCAAGCGTTCGGCTGGTGCAGCCTCTCTTTCTAAAGTTGTACAGGCAGCTGTAGGAGGCACGTTCGCACCACTCTTCCTCAACAGGAGAATGTCTGAAGCAGAGGCTCCAAGAGCTCCTGGAGATAACAGCACCAGCCACTCAAAGGTAAGGGGAACCCTGGGGAGGTGTTCCCTTACATTATAACCAGTAGCTCCACTGGTGTTTTTTTCCCCCTTGGTGGTCGGGGGGAAGGGCAGTGCGTCTGGGATCCTGGTGGTGGTTGATCCTGGGGGGGGCACTCCCGGTGGTCCTCTATGTAGCGCTGGTGTTTCTTTTTCTTTTTTAATCTTATGCTGCTCTCTCTTTTATTTCTGTCTTTCAGAAAGCCACAAGCAAGTCCCCCCATGGTTCTAGGAAGAAGTGTCCTTCATGTAGAGCCTCTATGGGGGATTCCTGGTCCAAGGCACTTTGCAGAGAGTGTATTGAGGGGTTGGTTAGGGAGCAGGCAGCAGAACAGGGGGCAGATCTGGCGGCTTCTGTGAAGGAACTCTAATACTTTCCAGTCCATCAAAACACTTTTTTTCTAGTTTACAGTGGCCTCAGCCCCAGAGCACTCCTACACCAGCGCAGCAGAGTGTACCATCTAGCCCTGTGGATGTTCCTCCTGCAGGTGGAGAGAGTCCAGGGGGTCCCAGAGAGGAAGCTGAGGAAGAGGTTGACAGTGTCGGCTCAGACTCCCAAGGGGAATCTGACGATGAGGGGTTGGATGGGGAATCCAGTAGAACCTCACGGTATAAGCTTTCCCTGGAGGAAGTGGATGAGCTCTTAGGAGCTATTCATACCACTTTAGGCATACAAGAGGAAAATAAGGCATTGTCACTCCATGATCAGATGTACAAGGGCATGGGGGAACAGAAAAAGTGGGTGTTCCCGGTGCATGACGTCTTGATCGATGCCATCAAGAAGGAATGGCAGGATCCTGAGAGGAAACCTTTCTTTTCTGGGGCATTAAAACGAAGGTTTCCTTTTTCGGAAGAGGGGGCTCTCGTCTGGAATAAATCTCCCAGATTAGATGCCGCTTTTTCCCAGGTGTCCAGACACACTGATCTGGCCTTCGAGGACATGGGGGTACTTTCAAACCCTATGGATCGAAGGATGGATTCACTCCTAAAGAAAGCCTGGGACTCATCACAGGGGAATCTTAAACCGGCCATGGCAGCCACAGTGGTGGCTCGTAATATGGAGTATTGGCTTACCCAAATTAACGCGCACATTGAAGCAGGGACGGCAAAGGAGACCATTCTATCCTCCTTTCCCATGCTGCTTAAGGGGATAGCATACATTGCGGATGCTTCAGCTGAATCCGTGCGAATGTCTGCAAGGTCCTCGGCTCTGACCAACTCAGCTAGGAGGGCTTTATGGCTGAAGACCTGGCAGGGGGACAATGTGTCCAAAGCAAAGCTCTGTGGGATCCCTTTTACAGGAGACTTGCTGTTTGGGCCAGGTCTTGAAGCAGTGCTTGATCGCACGGCGGATAAGAAAAAGGCCTTTCCCGTTAAGAGGAAATTTGGGGAGCAGTCAAAGAAAAAGACTCATCCTCAGAAGAAGTTTGAAGCCCCTAGAACTGATCGGCAGAAGAAAAGTTGGGGGCCCAAGGGCAAAGGGCGCGGGGGAGCAATTTTTCGCCCTCCTGAACAGCCCAAAAAGTCTCAGTGACAGGATCACAGTGGGAGGAAGGTTGGGGGCCTTCCTCCCACAGTGGGAGATGATCACCTCCAATCAGTTCGTGTTGGGGATCATCAGAAGAGGTTACCGTTTGGAGTTTTCAGAACTCCCCCCTCTGAGACTCCTTGTCACCGAGCTGCCAAAATGTGCAGAAAAATCGTCTGCCCTTCTTTCCTCTCTGCAGGAGTTAGAGGAACAAGAAGTGGTAGTATGGGTCCCAGCAGGAGAGACAGGCAGGGGCTTCTATTCCCACGTGTTTGTGGTTCGCAAGCCTTCGGGAAAGTTCAGGCTTATCCTGAACCTGAAGCCTCTGAATGTCTCAGTCACCTACAAAAGGTTTCGGATGGATTCAGTTTACTCGGTGAAAGCACTTCTTCCACCAAACTGTTTCATGGCATCGATAGATTTAAAAGATGCATACCTGCATATTCCCATCGCAGAGACCCACCAGCGTTTCCTCAGACTGGCAGTAAGAACCTCGGTAGGGGTGCTACACCTACAGTTCAAAGCACTTCCCTTCGGGCTATCCTCTTCCCCCCGGATCTTCACCAAAGTAATGGCAGAAGTTCTGGCTTATCTGCGTCTCAGGGGAATCTCGGTGATCGCGTATCTCGACGATCTTCTCCTGTTTGCCCCTTCTCCGACACAGTTGACTCGAGATTTACAGATAACAAGAGACCTGTTAGTAAACTTGGGTTGGCTTCTGAACCTGGAGAAGTCCAACTTAGATCCTTCCCAGAGGGTCACCTTCCTGGGGTATGTGTTGGACTCAACAGTACAGAAAATCTTCCTCCCTTCAGAAAAAATTCAAAAGGTAGACAAGGCACTGTTGTTTCTCCAGGGCAGCCACCAGATCTCAGTAAGGAGGGTCATGTCGGCATTGGGTTTGCTGACGTCCACGCTCCCAGCGGTCCAGTGGGCAGGATTACATTACCGTCCCCTGCAATTATTTATACTGAAGGTTTGGGATCACAGCCAGGGGTCCCTGGATTCTTTGGTGTCGGTTCCGGACCAGGTAAAGAGGTCCCTCTGGTGGTGGAGAAAGGGAGCAAATTTGTCCCAGGGCCTAGAGTGGATTTTACCAATATCCAGGGTGGTCACAACCGATGCAAGCAGCTCAGGTTGGGGTGCACACCTAGACTCCCGCCTGATACAGGGTACCTGGGAGAGGAGGGAGTCGAAGAGATCCTCGAATTGGAGGGAGCTGAGGGCAGTAGATCTGGCTCTCAGGACCTTTCAGAGAGAACTCCGGGGGCATCATGTAAAAGTCAGGTCGGACAATTCCTCAGTGGTAGCCTACATCAACAGACAGGGGGGCACCAGGAGCGAATCCTTATGGGCCCTAACAAAAGCCATCCTCAGGTGGGCCGAAGCAAATGTCCTGTCCCTGTCAGCAGTCCACTTGAAGGGGGAGCAAAATCAGGTGGCAGATTTCCTCAGCAGGAGAACATTGAGAGAAGGCAACTGGGTTCTCAAACAGGAGGTTTTCGAAATGATCACCCAGAGGTGGGGGATTCCTTCGATAGACCTCTTTGCCTCGAGGGAAAACGCGAAGGTAGCCAGCTTCTTTTCTATAAACAAGGGGGACGGGGCGTTTGGCGGTGGACACACTAGCACAGAATTGGGGTTTCTCCAGGTGCTATGCTTTCCCCCCTCCCGTACTGATTCCGGCAGTGTTAAGGAAGTTTCAGGTGGAGAACATTACCCTTATTCTAATCGCACCTCACTGGCCCAGGAGGCCGTGGTTCTCCATTCTGAAGGGCCTGTCTGTAGAACCCCCCTGGATTCTCCCAGTCCAGGAGGATCTCCTTTCTCAGGGTCCAATCTGCTGTCCTCAGGTAGAGCGGTGGCACCTTGCAGCTTGGCTTCTGAGGAAGAATTGTTGAAGGGCAAGGGCTTCTCAGATCGCTTAGTAGCCACTCTCCTAAACTGCAGGAAAAAGGAAACCCGGATCATTTACTTAAAGGTATGGAGGCGGTTCAATAGCTGGTGCTCAGAGAGCTCCTTCAATGTGCACAGCTCTGTAGCCGTTCTAGAGTTCCTACAGGCTGGGGCAGATAAAGGTTTAGCCCTTGGAACTCTGAAGGGTCAGGTATCCGCTTTAAGCGTGTTTATAGAAAGGCAGCTAGCTTCAGACCCTTGGATAATGAGATTCTTCAAAGCCCTAAGTAGGCAGAGACCTGTTTCAAATTCCCCCTTCCCAGTTTGGGATCTTTCTTTAGTTTTACAATTTCTCACAGGAGAAACTTTTGAGCCATTGGAATGTTGCTCATTAAAACTGATCACTCTCAAAACTGTGTTTTTGGTGGCGATCACTACAGCAAGGAGAGTGAGTGAACTCGAAGCCCTTTCTGTTAGGGCACCTTTTTTTCAGGTTTTTCCAGACCGTTTGGTTTTTAAGACGGATTCGGCCTTTTTGCCTAAGGTAGCCTCTAGTTTTCATAGAGCCCAGGAGATTGTGCTACCTACTTTCTGTTCAAATCCAGTAAGAGAACAGGAACACATCTTTCATAGATTGGATGTTAGAAGATGTGTCCTTCATTATTTAGATTGCACAAGTCAGTTCAGGAAGTCTGATTCACTTTTTGTGTTGTCTTCAGGGGCTAGGAAGAGTTCCAGAGCCTCTAGACGTACGATAGCCAGATGGTTAAGGTTAGCCATTGGGCAGGCTTACGTGGCAGGGGGGTTAGAACCCCCAGTTGGGATTAGAGCACACTCAACCAGGGCAGTGGCAACTTCTCAGGCAGAGTGGGCTGGTGCATCTCCTGAACAGATCTGTAGAGCTGCAACGTGGTCCAGTTTTGCTACGTTCGTGAAACACTATAGACTGGATCTTCTGTCAGCCAAAGACCAGGCCTTTGGTCGTAAAGTGCTGCAAGCAGTGGTCCCACCCTAAGGTAATGTGCTCGCTTATCCTCTCTAAGGTGGCTGTCCTGAAAGACGAACTTGGGAAAAACTGAGTTACGTACCGGTAACATCCTTTTCCGGGAGTCTTTCAGGACAGCCCCGGTTCCCACCCAGGTTTTTGGAGATCGTCGGGAACTCGTCACACGAGACCGTCAGGTAAGATTGAAAGTTTGTTTGTTTGACGTGTTCTTGTGTCTTCCCAGTTGGCCGGAGGTACTCTGGAAGAACTGAGCAACAGAGGGAGGACGAGGCTTAAATCTTGAAATTGAAGGCGGTGTTTCCTGAGAGGGGAGGAGCCAGGGTCTCTCTAAGGTGGCTGTCCTGAAAGACTCCCGGAAAAGGATGTTACCGGTACGTAACTCCGTTTTTTTTTATGAGGTGGTAAGTAAAACCTTGGACAGAGGGGTGGCGGTGGACGTGATATACTTGGATTTTGCAAAAGCGTTTGATACAGTTCCGCACACATGGCTCATGTGTAAGGTAAAGTCTACAGGTTTGGAAATATCAGTTTGTAAATGGATAGAAAACTGGCTAAAAGACAGAATTCAGAGAGTAGTGGTTAATGATTCTTACTCTGAATGGTCTAAGGTTATCAGTGGTGTACCCCAAGGTTTAGTGCTGGGACCCTTACTTTTTAATATCTTTATAAATGATATTGGGTCTGGGATCAAAAGTAACATTTCCGTCTTTGCAGATGACACCAAGCTATGCAGTGGAATAACCTCCTTACAGGATGTCTCCAATTTACAAGCCGACCTCAATGCTCTGTCTAATTGGGCGACTATGTGGCAGATGAGGTTTAATGTTGAGAAATGTAAAGTTATGCACTTGGGAGCTAAGAATATGCATGCATCATACATGCTAGGGGGAGTACAACTGGGGGAATCCATAGTGGAGAAGGATCTGGGGGTTTTGGTAGATCACAAGCTCAATAATAGCATGCAATGCCAAGCTGCGGTTTCCAAAGCAAAAGTCCTTTCCTGTATTAAGAGAGGTATGTACTCCAGAGGGAGAGATATCATTTTGCCCCTGTTCAAATCATTAGTAAGACCTCATCTGGAATATGCAGTTCAGTTTTGGGCACCAGTTCTCAAAAAGGATATCGGGGGTACTTGAGAAACTGCAGAGAAGGGCAACCAAACTAATAAGAGGCATGAAGGAACTCAGCTATGAGGAAAGATTAGAGGAACTGAATTTATTCACTCTTGATAAGAGGAGATTAAGGAGGGATATGATCAACATGTACAAATATATAAGGGGTCCATATAGTGAACTTGGTGTCGAGTTATTCACTTTACAGTCAACAAAGAGGACAAGGAGGCACTCTTTACGTCTAGAGGAAAACAGATTTCATCTCCAAATACGGAAAGGTTTCTTCACAGTAAGAGCTGTGAAAATGTGGAATAGACTCTCTGCAGAGGTGGTTATGGCCAGCTCAGTGTATTTCTTTAAGAAAGGCCTGGATTATTTCCTAAGTGTACATAATATAATTGGGTACTGACATTTATAGGGACAGTTGATCAGGAAGGAATTTTTTCCCCTGCTTTAGCAAATTGGATCATGCTCTGCTGGGGTTTTTTGCCTTCCTCTGGATCAACTGTGGGTATAGAATTGGGTATATGGGCTGCTATATTATAAATATATAAAATTTTTTTTTTTTGTGGTTGAACTGGATGGTCTTTTTTCAACCAGACTATGTAATTATGTAACTTCAGTCCTCTCTGAAACCTGCACTGAGAGGAATGAAGGTGAAGAATTAGGTGTGTCACAGCCAAGTACTTGCGGGCACTCTGCTAGCAGTACACCGACGTCTGATTGTAGCAGGCAAATTTCCTTGCCCCAGCTGCTGGACCGTTGAAAGAAGTTCACTCCAAGCCATCCACATGCCCAGTGGTTGAATGCTAGCTTGGCTAAATTGCTAGCACTTTAACTGTTGCCTTTTCAGTTGGTAGACTCGGCCCCCTTCGTGAGTTTGTGCAATGTGCGGTTCCTCAGTGGCAGGTTCCCAAACGCCACTTTTTCTCATGGAAGGCGATTCTGGCTCTCTACCGGCATGTGGAAGGCAATGTCCATGCCTCGCTGGACAGGGCAGTCAGTGGTAAGGTGCATATTACCGCTGACTCATGGTCCAGCAGGCATGGACAGGGACGTGGCCCATTGGGTCACTCTTCTGGCAAGCGGGAAGGATGCAGGACAAGGTGCAGTAGTGTTGGAGGTAGTCCGTCACGACGACTCCAAAATGCTACTACTGGTTGTGACACACCTCTCTCCTCCACCCCCTCCTCCATGGCCTCTTGCAGTGCTCTGTCCTCCGAACCAGCTGTGTTCCGTAGGTGCTCAAGAGGTTACGCAAGTACGCAGGCAAATAGATGCCATGCCGTGCTTGCTCTAGTTTGGGGGACAGGAGCCACACTGGGGCAGATATTTTGTCAGCTCTGCAGGGGCAGGCCGAGAGGTGGTTGACACCATGCCAGCTTAAGCCAGGAATGGTGGTTTGCGACAATGGCACCAACCTCCTCTCCGCCCTCCGACAGGGACAACTGAACCATGTGCCCTGTGTGGCTCACATCCTTAACCTGGTGGTGCAGTGGTTCTTGGGCAGGTACCCGGGCTTACAGGATGTCCTGAGGCAGGCCAGAAAAGTCTGTGTGCATTTCTGCCAATCATTTAATGCCAGTGCTCTGCTGGCTGAGCTCTATAAGGAGTTGAACCTGCCCAAGAACTGCCTTCTATGTGACATGCCCACCAGGTGGAACTCAATGTTGGCCATGCTGCAGCGGCTGCACACGCAGCAGAGGGCCATCAATGAGTACCTGTGCAACTATGGCACCAGGACAGGGTCAGGGGAGCTCGTTTTTTTTTCACCACGCCAGTGGGGCATGATCAGGGATGCATGCACTGTCCTGTCACCGTTTAAGGAGGCCACAAGGATGGTGAGCAGTGACAGTGTATGCAGTGACACTGTACCTCTTGTCCACCTGTTGGAGCATATGCTGCGTGGAATAATGGACAGGGCACTTGAGGCAGAACAGAGGCAGGAAGAGGACTTCCTTGCCTCTCAAGGCCCCCCTTTATCCAGACAGTGTTCCTGCTGTCCCATCTGTCACACAGGAAGGGGACGAGGAGGAGGAGGATTGTGTCAGCATGGAGGTGGAGCCTGGCACTCAGCATCAGCAGTCATTTAGGGATGATTTACAGTCCCAAGAAACCCGTGGACTTGTACATGGCTGGGAGGAGGTGGCTGCGGATCATGTTGTCCTTAGTGACCCAGAGGACTCCGGACAAAATGCCTCAGCTAACCTACGCTGCATGGCCTCCCTGATCCTGCAAAGCCTGTGGAAGGATCCTCGTATTTTTCGAATCAAGGAGAGGGACCATTACTGGCTGGCCACTCTCCTTGATAAACGGTACAAGGGGGCCGTCGTCGCAGAGGGTGAGGAGGAGGCTTGTGTCAGCATGGAGGTGGAGCCTGGCACTCAGCATCAGCCGCAGCAGCAGCAGCAGCAGTCTTTTAGGGATGATTTACAGTCCCAAGAAACACGTGGACTTGTACATGGCTGGGAGGAGGTAGCTGAGGATCATGTTGTCCTTAGTGACCCAGAGGACTCCGGACCGAATGCCTCAGCTAACCTACGCTGCATGGCCTCCCTGATCCCGCAAAGCCTGCGGAAGGATCCTCGTATTCTTCAGATCAAGGAGAGGGACCATTACTGGCTGGCCACTCTCCTTGATCAACGGTACAAGGGTAAGGTTGCGGACCTTATCTTGCCGTCGCAGAGGGAGCAGAGGATGAGACATCTCCGGGAGGCAGAAAGGTCTGTGCAACGCGTTCCCAGAGACTGGGAGGTTACAAACTCCTGGTCCTGGACAACGTGTTGCTGAGACTTCGGTCAGTCACAGAAGGAGCAGTGGAGAAGGTGGCTGACCGATGCGTTCAGGGTATGATTGGTTCCAGCAACCATCGCCAGCGTCTGATTTACATGGTGCAGGAATACCTAGGGGCAAGGTCAGACTTGGACACCTTTCCCACCGAAAATCCTCTGGCTTACAGGGTCTTGAGGATGGATCACTGGCCAGACCTTGCACAGTATGCAATTGAGCTACTGGCCTGTCCTGCATCCAGCGTTCTTTTCGGAACACACCTTCAGTGCTGCTGGATCACCGATCACAGGGTGCGCCTGTCCACCGACTCAGTTAATCGACTGACCTTAATAAAGATGAATCAGTCTTGGATCACCACCAGCTACCAAGTAGCTGAAGCTGATGTAACCAAATAATTTTTTTTGGAAATGTCACATCCCTTCAAGACTGCCTATGCTGATGCTGAGTGACTGCCCTGTTATGTTGACGGACTATCCTCTTCCTACTCAATGATCCTGCTGATATCTTGGAAGAACATTTTTGGTTCTGGGTGATGCCACCAGCCCAATTTTTCAGCCCCTGTTTAACAGGGGCATGTAATTACAATTTTTGATGCAATGCTTTGTAGCAGGGCTCATTCCTGCGCTCCAACTACAGTATCTGGGAGAGGTTGCAGTGTCGTGGCACCAGCAAGCCGTGCCTAAGGCCCAATTTTTCAGCCCCTGTTTAACAGGGGAATGTAATTACAATTCTTGATATAATACTTCACAGCAGGGCCCGTTCCTGCGCCCACCGAGGACTTATAGTGTTGTGGCACCACCACCGCCACAACAGGCCCAATTTTTCTACCACTGTTCAACAAAGACATGTATTTACAATTCTTGATATAATCAATCATTCACAGCAGGGCACTCCAACACCCACCAAGAGTCACTTTGAGGGCTTACAGTGTTGTGGCAACACCAACACCTTAGGCCCCCATTTCTGCAGAGCGTATAGGGCAGGCCCCTACTTTCAAACATCCAACTTACAAACGTCTCCTACTTGCAAACGGAAGGAGACAAGAAGTGAGATGAAAAGACGGATGGCAAAAAAAATTATATAGGGGTGATAACCCTTCCCTATGTTTTCCAAAAAGCTTAAAAATAGATTTTTTTGACTGGAGCTACACTTTAAAAATGTACCAGTTCAAAATTACAAACAGATTCTACTTAACACAACAAACCTACACAGTCCCTGTCTAGTTTACACCGCCTGTATACTGTTCTGAGTATATAGGGAACGGGGGCCCCACGACTTTCCTTTTCTTTTTGGGTATGGGGTTCCCCCTTAATATCCGTACAGACCCAACGGGGCTGGTAATGGGCAGGGGGGCTTCTCAATGATTTTCATCCGTATTGCTGGAACCAGATATTACATTAAAACCGCAAGCAGTTTTAAATGACTTTTTTTCTATTTTTCTGTTAGAAATGTCATTTTGTGCAGGGACTGTTCTAAACATGGGAAACGTGCCACTTCACAGGCATACTATAGACACCCCCCAGGCACGATATTTAAAGGAATATTTCACTTTTTTTCCACTTTAATCGTCATTAAAATCAGTGCTCCCGAAAAAACGGCCATTTAAAAAAAATAATAATTTTTGGCATTGACCCATGTACCCAAACCCTTTTTAGGACAATATCTTCCATATTAGCCATTAACATTAGCACTTTTTATTTCGAACGTTCGAGTCCCATAGACTTGAATGGGGTTCTAAAGTTCGCACAAATTTTTGGTCCGTTCTAAAGTTCTGGTGCGAACCGAACCGGGGGTGTTCAGCTCATCCCTAGTAATAACCCCTCAGCTTGCTTACTGCAGCTCAACGTTCAACAAGCAGTATAACATAAACCAATAGGAGGGGAGGGTGCTGTGTCAGTCAGTGAACTTCAGCGAAAAGTATTTTACTGTGAGTACAAAAATCCTATTTTCTCTTTCGTTCACTGACTGACACAGCTCCATTAGTCTTGACCGTAGGGACATCACCAAGCAGTGTCATAATGAGGGGTGGGAACAGCATAAAAACTTCACCCACAACTAAAAGTGCTCCCTAACAGGGGAGTCACCATCTTATCTAGCCACATCAGAACTTGCGGTCAACAAATGCAACAGTGCATTAAAGGGGGTTGTAAAGTTATTTTTTTTATTAGCTAATTATCTTCTTCTAAGCTGAGGCAGAGCTTTTTCACTTACCTGTTCCTTCTATTTCTCTCCAATTGTCACTGGTCCCTCTTAAAAATCTCCACTTCCTGTAGTACTTCCTGGTGCTTCTCACTGTGTCTGGAGCCGTTGGTGTGGTGGTAAGGAGTCGTGCTCGCCCCCAGGCTAATACTACAGCCCTGCGTGTAGACGCTCTGTACGTAACAGAGAGACACAGGGGCTGGTGGTTTGTGGGTGTGTCTACAGTGATGCAGCACCTCCTTCTATTCCTTATTAGGACTCTGCACTGATCTGCACAGCCCCGCCTTGACTCCGCCCCCTAGCAGTCTGCAGACTAGGAATCATAAACGGAAGATCTTCTAAACTAAAGTCTAAGACAAGAAAACAGCTGCAGCCTCTAAACTTTATATTAACCAACAAGGTTTAACCAAACATAGGGGACTATTTAATTACTGTCAATTTGCAATATAAAGTTTATTTAGATGGTTTCCTTTATTCATGCACCAGCAAGCATGCACTGTGTCTCCTCCTCATACACAATATAAACAAAAACACCCCCTCCCCCCCCCCCCCCCCCCCCCCCCAACACCACATTGCATAGGCAGTAATATTTTTACATGCATCCCAGCTTCACATCTCTCTCATGTCCATCCCTCGGTCTGCTCATCCATCCCTCCATCCCTAGGTCTGCTCATCGATCCCTCCATCCCTAGGTCTGCTCATCCATCCCTCCATCCCTAGGTCTGCTCATCCATCCCGATGTCTGCTCATCCATCCCTCCATCCCGATGTCTGCTCATCCATCCCTCTGCCCTATTATACACACTTCTCTCCGTCACATCTCACTCATGTCCATCCCTCCATCCCAATGTCTGCTCATCCATCCCTCCGCCTTATTTATTATACATACTTGTCTCCGTCACATCTCTTTCATGTCCATCCTTCCATCCCAATGCCTGCTCATCCATCCCTCCATCCCAATGTCTGCTCATCCATCCCTCCATCCCAATGTCTGCTCATCCATCCCTCCATCCCAATGTCTGCTCATCCATCCCTCCATCCCAATGTCTGCTCATCCATCCCTCTGCCCTATTTATTATACACACTTCTCTCCGTCACATCTCTCTCATGTCCATCCCAATGTCTGCTCATCCATCCCTCCACCTTATTTATTATACACACTTCTCTCAGTCACATCTCTCTCATGTCCATCCCTCCATCCCAATGTCTGCTCATCCATCCCTCCATCCCAATGTCTGCTCATCCATCCCTCCACCTTATTATACACACTTGTCTCAGTCACATCTCTGTCATGTCCATCCCCCCATTCCAATGTCTGCTCATCCATCCCTCCATCCCAATGTCTGCTCATCCATCCCTCTGCCCTATTTATTATACACACTTCTCTCCGTCACATCCATCCCTATGTCTGCTCATCCATCCCTCCATCCCAATGTCTGCTCATCCATCCCTCCATCCCGATGTCTGCTCATCCATCCCTCTGCCTTATTTATTATACACACTTGTCTCCGTCACATCTCTCTCATGTCCATCCCTCCATCCCAATGTCTGCTCATCCATCCCTCTGCCCTATTTATTATACACACGTCTCTCCGTCACATCTCTCTCATGTCCATCCATCCCTCAATCCCAGTGTCTGCTCATCCATCCCTCCATCCCAATGTCTGCTCATCCATCCCTCCATCCCAATGTCTGCTCATCCATCCCTCCATCCCGATGTCTGCTCATCCATCCCTCCATCCCGATGTCTGCTCATCCATCCCTCCATCCCGATGTCTGCTCATCCATCCCTCTGCCCTATTTATTATACACACTTCTCTCCATCACATCTCTCTCATGTCCATCCCTCCATCTCAATGTCAGCTCATCCATCCCTATGTCAGCTCATCCATCCCTATGTCAGCTCATCCATCCCTATGTCAGCTCATCCATCCCTATGTCAGCTCATCCATCCCTATGTCAGCTCATCCATCCCTATGTCAGCTCATCCATCCCTATGTCAGCTCATCCATCCCTCCACCTTATTTATTATACACACTTGTCTCCGTCACATCTCTCTCATGTCCATCCCTATGTCTGCTCATCCATCCCTCCACCTTATTTATTACACACTTCTCTCTAGTCACATCTCTCTCATGTCCATTCCTCCATCCCAATGTCTGCTCATTCATTCCTCTGCCCTATTTATTATACACACGTCTCTCCGTCACATTTCTCTCATGTCCATCCCTCCATCCCAATGTCTGCTCATCCATCCCCTCCATCCCTATGTCTGCTCATCCATCCCCTCCATCCCTATGTCTGCTCATCCATCCCTCCATCCCTATGTCTGCTCATCCATCCCTCCATCCCTATGTCTGCTCATCCATCCCTCCATCCCTATGTCTGCTCATCCATCCCTCCATCCCTATGTCTGCTCATCCATCCCTCCATCCCTATGTCTGCTCATCCATCCCTCCATCCCTATGTCTGCTCATTCATCCCTCCATCCCTATGTCTGCTCATCCATCCCTCCATCCCTATGTCTGCTCATCCATCCCTCCACCTTATTTAGTATACACACTTCTCTCTAGTCACATCTCTCTCATGTCCATCTCTCCATCCCATGTCTTGGATATGCATCACTATCTCGTCTCCCATCTCCATCCATTCATAGTTACATAGTCCGGTTGAAAAAAGACACAAGTCCATCCAGTTCAACATTAGAAACAATAAATTAATATAATTTAAAAAAATCTTACAATATACACAATTTTATAACCACATTTGCTCCAGAGGAATGCAAAATTAAAAAAAACCCAGAAGAGCATGCTCCTTTTTGCTATAGCAGGAGAAAAGATTTAATTCCTGATCACAGAGAGGCAATCTGATTTTCCATGGATCAACTTTACCTATAAATGTTAGGACCTAGATATATTATGTACATTCAGTAAAGTATCCAGGCCTTTTTTTAAAGCAATCTACTGAGCAGGCCATAACCACCTCTGGTGGGAGTCTATTCCACATCCTCTCTGCTCTTACTGTGAGGAAACCTTTCCATATTTGAAGATGAAAACTCTTTTCCTCTAGACGTAAAGAGTGCCCCCGTGTCCTCTGGGTTGACCCTACAGAGAATAACTCTATACCAAGTTCACTGTATGGACCCCTTATATATTTCAACATGTTGATCATATCCCCCCTTAATCTCCTCTTATAAAGAGTGAATAAATTCAGTTCCTCTAATCTTTCCTCATAGCTGATTTCCTCAATGCCTCTTATTAGTTTGGTTGCCCTTCTCTGCACCTTTCTCCAGTTCCACAATATCCTTTTTGAGAACTTGTGCACAAAACTGAACTGCATATTCCAGATGAGGTCTTAATAATGATTTTTTATTTTTGCCAAAATGATATCTCTCTCCCTGGAGTCTATACCTCTCTTAGGTGTCCGTTTAAGAAGCAGTGATCAGAGGGCGTGGTCACGGCATGAAAGAGTGAGGACGTGAGCCCGCTGAGCTCCCGAGACCCCGAGACAGCCTGCCAGCGCAGACTTACAGCCTATTTCAGCGTCCCCGGCAGTAGCGGACAGCAGCAGGACACGGACTGCCGGGTGAACAGCATTGCAGGAGGGATGAACAGGTATTTGGTCCCGCTCCAGCCCCCGGCCTCCACGCCGAATCCGGCCAAGATGGCGCCCGCTACAACGGGCGCTGCCGGACCAGCCGCACATGAGAGAGGAGGGAGGGAGGAGGTGGGGGGCCACGATCTGTCTCCGTTCTCACCGCCTAGCGACCTCTCTCCCTGCCTCCCCCGCACGCTATCCCTAGCCTCCTTGGACAGCGCAGACCACAGTGGGCCGCCGCCCTGGTTCCAGCAGGGCCTAGAAACATCCCAGGGGCCCTCCCAGAGCAAGCTGTTCTCCCCTGAACTACCTGGCCAAACTGTACATGCCTCTGAGACACGTGGGGGGGGGGGGGGGGGGCAGCTGTCCCATCTTGCTGCACCTTCTATGGATCGATCACTGTGGGCCCTTTTACAAAATTTGCCTACCAAAGATGATTTGAGTCACATGGTGACCAGACTGGAAACAGCACTGAGCAGTGAGATAGCAGGAGTTAAGCAGGAGGTGTCAGCTACAACCACAAAGGTGCTCTCACTGGAGATGGAAGTGACAACCCTGAGTACAGATATCTCGGGCTTGCGGGACACCCAGGACACCCTCACGGACAGGGTCGCACAACTGCATCTGCTCATCGATGACCTCGAAAATCGCAACCGCCAACGCAATATTAGAATTAGGGATCTGCCGCAGGCAACAGGACAGACAGACCTGAAGGCGACGGTCACAGCCATCTTTAACATCTGCTTGGACCGCCCTGCAGAAACCCCTATTGCCATCGACAGGGTCCACAGAACACTGGGCCCCATGGAGCGTAGACCTCGTGACGTCCTTTGTTTATAGTTGGACACTGTTTGAGAGGCCCATTCGGTCTCACCCCGGACTTGGGAAACATCTCCGGCTGGGGGGAGTGGGGCTGGGTTTGATAGCTCTGGTTGGTTACTTCTCCGGTTGGGGCATAGGACTGGACTGAAGGGACCTGAACTACCCCTGAAAGTCAGAATCGGCCACTAAGCCCCGCGAGGCTCATGCAAGACATCAAGGAACCCCCTGACACTGTTGTTATATGTTGAGATGCCCCCCCCCAAGGGACTTTTTCCATGTCACTGAGAGACTTGGGACCCACTGTCCGCCCTACACCCCCCTGGCCTCTGGTGGTAATTTACTAACACTCGGGGACTCCCTGGGTCTTATTGATTGGCCTTTTGGCTATGCGGGTATAGATCCTGGGCAAGGGAGGATCTCCGGCATGGGGATGCAGCCTGACAGGAAAACGGCTTCCACTGGGGCCCCAATGGAAAACTCAGGGAACTTTGGGTTTGTCGGGGAGGGGGCATGGCACCTAGAGGGGCTCCTGCTATGGCTAATACCTTTGCCCCTCCCGCTCGGCTTCTCCCCTGCGGTGGAGCCGACAGGGTGGGGAACACGGCGGGAGGGGGTTGTTGGGATGGTCTAAATGTTTATGCACTCTGGGTTGTAGGGATTGTTTTGGTTACATATGTTTGCATTGTTTGTTATGTTGCTGAATGCTTTTCATGGTTTGCTGCGCCATGGTCTTATGTTTCTACTGCTGTTGAGATACTGACTAACGATTTGCAGGCCCTACAGGGACTGCACTAGATTTCAGGCTGTCGAGGTGGTACAGCACCAATGGGATCCAATCTCTGAAGTGTCTTACCTCCTCCCCCAAAAGGCCCCGACTGCCTTGGTTGGCAGTTACTCTCCATTTGGAGACTTAGTGCTCCCCCTACCTCCCTACATCCCCCGTCCCCGCTATCCCCTTTTTCTCCCCAAGACTACTCTTAATTCTTCCCTGCCCTCGCTTCTAGACTTACCTCCTTTCCACCCCCAGATTTACCCCCCCTCCCCCTCTTTCTTTTTTCTATTTCTCTCCCTTCCTATCTTTGACTCCGGTGGGGACCGCCGGCCAGAGACCGCGGCCACCATGGCCTTGAAATTGGTTTCCTGGAACGTTAAGGGACTGAATATTCCTGAAAAACGGTCTAGCTGTCTGGCGGAGCTATGGAGGATGAGGTCTCAGGTGGTTTTCCTCCCGGTCCCACCAGATCCCAAAACTCTACAGCAAACACTTCCCCCTGGCATACCATAGTACTTCATCTACCTCTAAGTCGAAGGGCACGTGTATCCTCCTTGCTAAAAACGTTCCGTGGCGGCTGATAGACCTCCAGACTGATAGTGAAGGGAGATACCTCTTTGTTAAAGGCACACTCCACTCGAAAATCTTTACCCTCGCGAACCTATACATGCTGAATGTAGAACAACTCCCGGCCCTGGACACTTGTCTGGATGCCCTGGCCTCTTTCACGGAGGGAACCTTGATTGTAGGTGGGGACTTTAACTTCACCATTGACCCCCACAAGGATACGGGGACCTCCGCCCTGTCCGCGAGAACCCGCAATCAAATAAGAGAGCTGCTTCACTCCCACCGTTTGATAGACATTTGGCGCACCCTCCATCCACACGAGAGGGATTACACGTTCTTCTCCGCAGTTCATGGGTCATACTCAAGAATAGATATGTTTCTGGTTGCCCACGGAATGATCCCCCTAGTCTCTGATGCTCGGATAGGTCATATAGCCTTGTCAGATTATGCCCTGATCTCCATGCTGCTGAGTCTGCTCCCTGAGCCGCGGGGTTCGACCTTTTGGAGGCTCAATGAGTCCCTCCTGAAGGAACCTGAGATACACTCGGATATAACCCGGGAAATAGAGCGCTTCTTTGAGACTAACAACGACTCGGTCCCTAACCCCCTCACAGTATGGGCTGCCCACAAATGCTACGTAAGGGGTATTTTTATTAAACATGGACATAGACTCAAGGCAGCCAGGTCTAAGGCCCTTGCAGAGCTTATCTCCAAGTTACATGTGTGCGAGCAACGACAAGTCCCATCCCGACAGCGCCCTAGAGGCAGAAGTGGGGGACCTTAGAGAAAAAATTAGGGAATACTCCCTCTTCCAAGCCAAAACCAAACTCTTGTGGACCCGTAGAACGTATTATGAATTTGGAGACAAGTGTAGTAGGTCTCTGGCCAACGCTTTACGGGCACAGCGTAATGCGTCTTATATCCCGGCCATCTCTTCCGCTACAGGATCTAAAATCCATGACTCAAAGGGAATCGCAGAAAACTTCCGTTCCTTCTATGAGGAACTGTACAATCTGCACCCCCAACCGTCGGGAGACCGCCCCCAAAACCACTCTGCAGCCATTGAATCCTACCTTGCGTCAGCGAGCCTATCCTCCCTCTCAGAGGATGAAGTGGAGACACTATCACAACCGATCTCCCCTGAGGAATTCTCAGCTGCCTTGGCAGGCTCACCCAAGGGCAAGGCGCCTGGCCCGGATGGGTTTACCGTCCCTTATTATACTGGAAGGCCAGAGTGTCCCGCCGGACCTCCTGCAGGCCAGTATTTCGGTAATACCTAAACTGGAGAAGGACCCGCTGCTCTGCTCGAGTTACAGGCCCATCTCACTACTGAATTGTGACCTCAAGTTGTTTACAAAAATACTAGCAGAGAGGCTTGCACCTGTTTTTCAGCGACTGGTACCCCTAGATCAAGTGGGTTTCATCCGCGGTAGAGAGGCCAGAGACAGCACAACGAGGACTATTGACGTAATAGCCAGCGCCAAGCGCCTTAAAGTACCGCTTATGTTTTTATCAGTGGATGCCGAAAAGGTGTTTGACAGGGTGAACTGGAGTTTTCTCCTGGTCACCCTGAGACACCTAGGTCTGCCGCCTCCTATGATTTCCTGGATAGCAGCCCTTTATTTGTCCCCTTCAGCGGTAGTTAGAGTTAACGGAGCCTCCTCAGCTCGCTTTACAATTAGTAATGGTACAAGGCAGGGGTGTCCGCTGTCCCCCCTTCTATTCGTTATTTCCCTGGAACCTCTCCTTCAACACATTAGACTTAACGCTGACATCAAGGGGTTAGAAAAGCTATCATACCACCACAAGGTTGCTGCCTTTGCAGACGACCTATTGTTTTATATTTCCGACCCTCACACTTCGCTACGGTACTCTTATCGGAAATAAGACGTTACGGAAAGCTTTCAGATTTCAAGATTAATCTACAAAAATCGGAGGCACTTAACGTCTCATTATCCTCCACCACCCAGGCCCAAACAAGCAAAAACTTCCCCTTCCGCTGGGCGACCCAAGCTATCCAGTACTTAGGCACCAAGATCCCCCCGGACCCAAACCTTATATTTCGGGTGAACTTTCAACCCCTTTTACAGATGTTCACCACGGACCTGGAAAGGTGGTCAAATTTGGCAACCTCCTGGTTTGGTAGGTGTAATGTACTCAAAATGAACGTAATGCCAAGGTTATTATACCTTTTGCAAGCCCTACCTATAAAGATCCCCCAATCTTTTTTTTAGAGCGCTGCGATCCATGTTTACTAAATATGTGTGGCGGAATAGACCGTCGAGACTAAGCCGGACGTTGCTCCAACGTTCGAAGCACAGGGGGGGTGAGGCTTCCGGACCCCGCATTATACTATATGGCGGTTCACATGAGTAGGGATGGAAGACTGGTGCAGACACAGGGCGGGTAAACTTTGGGTCCGACTAGAGCGGGAATCGGTCTCGTGCCCCATTGAGGACTTGCCTTGGAGTGGGACTAGCCTGCCCGAGAGGACTCAGGTTCATCCCCTTATTGAGCCCACGCTACGGGAACTAGATAGATATTTCAAACTGGCGGGAGTGCCTGGATTTCCCTCACCCTTGACCCCCATAGTGGGACATCCTCACTTTGTGCCAGGCACATCCGACAAATCCTTCCGACAAATCCTTCCGAATCCATCAAGACAAGGACCTAGCTCGGGCCTCCCACTTTTTGGGAACAGGGGACTGGAGGGACCCCTCGGTTTTATATGGGACGCTAGGGAACACCGCGTTAGGCAGGTGGAAATTGGCCCAACTTTCCCACTTCCTCAAATCATTGCCACACAGTGGCCGCTTCCGTAGAGCTTTAACCCAGTTTGAGGAAATGTGCGTGGGAGAGGGTCCGATACGTGGTTCACTATCACAATCGTATGGCATCCTCTTGGACCATTCCTCACAGGGGGACCCGCCGTTCATTAGAAAGTGGGAGAGAGACCTCGGTGTGACACTTTCGATGGACCAAAAGAACCGTGCACTCTTTTTTGCTCACAAGTCATCCTTGTGCAGCAAGTATCAAGAAATCACTTACAAAATTTTGACTTGCTGGTACAGGACCCCCACGGTCCTAGCTGCCATGTTTCCGGGACACAGCCCCATGTGCTGGCGATGTGGTACGCAAGCGGGTAAGTTGATTCATATCTTTTGGGAATGCCCGCAGTTAACTCAGTCCTAAAGATCACTTATGACCTCACCTCGGTTGACATTCGGGATAACCCAGCTGCGATTTTCCTTAACCTAACTCCTATGTCTGGGAAACGATACCGTAAATCCCTATTCAAACACCTTTTGAATGCGGCCAGGGCATGCATACCTAGCATGTGTAAGCAACAGTCCTCACCGGCAGTAACACAATGGTTCGCGAGGATTAGCGACATCTATCGTATGGAACAGCTGACGGCGGCAAAAGGGGATAGGGAGGAGGATCATGACGCCCGCTGGTTGCCCTGGAATCTTTTCAGGTTTTCTGCTGAATATAAGACTTATCTGTGAGTCCCATGGTGGGAAGTGAAGGGAAGACCCGGCTAGCGGGAACCACTGGAGTATCCCCCCCATCCCGCCTTACATAGACCGCTCTGGTCCACTTTACCCCCCCCCCCACCCCTCCCCCACTGTTTTTTCTCCTTTTGCTCTGCTCTTGCCTGCTCATTCCCCTCCCCTCCCCCCACTCTTCCCCTTGCCCTCAACTTAGTAAAAACTAGTGATTGTCAAGGTTTGGCCACAATATTTCCTCATCTTCCGTGCCGAGGAATGGCAACTCTTAAGATGGTATGGCCCAGGGTTCTCCCCATTGGCGACAAGGTGCAGTGCCGCAGGGGACCTCTCCAGGACGGCCAGACGGGGTCCTGTCTCGGAGAGGGACTCAGACGTCAATATACCGCTGGGCAGCCAGCTGGATGGGAGAGCCAGTGTCGTAGCTGTAGGTTACTCACAGGGATAATGCTATCACATACTATTTTACTAATTGATCTGTTTACTGTAATATGTGTATTAATCGGTACCAAGGAAAGAGGAGTAACATGTTTTGATCAGTATGTTTCTGTATTACCTGCAATCCGTAAAGAATATAAAAAATAAAAAAAAGAAGCAGTGATCAGAGGATCTCCGCTGATCACAACCCATAAACAGTTTATGAACCTGAGGTAATCGGGGTAGAAGTGTTTGAATATGTTCTCCCACCGATTATCTATGCACATGGAGAATCCCCATACACTGTCACATTAACGGCCAGTTTATTAAGCTGCGATCTGAGCACTTCACTGGAGATCTGTGTCAGAATTGACACTCCCCGACTCACCAACTCAAAGGTGAAGAATCGGGGAGTGAAGAGAGAATCTGGGGGGATCTGATGAGGAAAGAGGAAGATTTTTAAATTCCTTATACCTCGGTCATACCTCCCAACACTAAAACCATGTCCCCCTGTCATATTTATGTTTGTGTGTATATATATATATATATATATATATATATATATATATATATATATATATATATATAAAACACTAAATAGTTTGTAATAGTAAACTGTAATAGTTTTAACCACTTGCCGCCCGCCCTATAACAAAATGACGGTGGCAAAGTGGTTTCAAAATCCTGACCGGACGTCATATGACGTGATCAGGATTTTGAGCCGCTGCGCGCGGCGATCGTTGTTGCGGGGTGTCAGTCTGACACCCCGCAACTACGATCTCGGTAAAGAGTCTCCAACGGAGACTCTTTAGCACGTGATCAGCCGTGTCCAATCACGGCTGATCACAGTGTAAATAAGAATAGCCAGTGATCGGCTTTTCCTCACTCGCATCTGTCAGACGCGAGTAGAGGAGAGCCGATCGGCTGCTCCTCTGACAGGGGGGGGTCTGTGCTGATCGATTATCAGCGCAGCCCCCCCGAGGATGCCCACACTGGACCACCAGGGATGCCCAGGACAAGGTATGCCACCCTAGACCACTAGGGATTCCAGTGAGGGCCACAATGGATGCTAATCAGTGCCGATAATGGATGCCAATCAGTGCCCACAATGGGCATCACTGATTGGCATGCATTGTTTGGCACTGATTGGCATCCATTAGTACAGTATATTATAATACAATGCCGCCTATCAGTGCCCATCCGTGCCACCTATCAGTGCCCATCCGTGCCACCTATCAGTGCCCATCCGTGCCACCTATCAGTGCTCATCCATGCCCACCTGTGCCGCCTACCCATGCCCACCTCTGCCGCCTACCCATGCCGCCTACCCATGCCCATCCGTGCCAGCTATCAGTGCCAATTTGTGCCGCCTATCAGTGTCCATCAATGCCATCTCATCAGTGCCACTTCATTGGTGCCACCTCATCGGTGCCCATCAGTGCCGCCTTATCATTGCCCATCAGTGTAACCCCCATCAGTGCCCATCAGTGAAGGAGAAAACTTATTTATTTACAAAGTTTTGAAACAAACAAAAAAACATTTTTTTCAAAATTTTCGGTATTTTTTTATTTGTTTAGCAAAAAATAAAAACCGCAGAGGTGATCAAATACCACCAAAAGAAAGCTCTATTTGTGGGAAAAAAATGATAAAAATTTCATTTAGGTACAGTGTAGCATGACCACGCAATTGTCACTCAAAGTGCGACAGCGCTGAAAGCTCAAAATTGGTCTGGGCAGGAAGGTGTTTAAGTGCCCTGTATTGAAGTGGTTATTATACACGATTTATATAGCGATTACAATTTATGCAGCGCTTTACTATATATATATATATATATATATATATATATATATATATATATATATATATATATATATATATATATATATATAACATTTTTTAATGAAATAAATGTAAACTTTATTGGAATAAATCGTATCTTCTGTTATAATTACAGTATAATTACATTTTTCGATTGCATATAAAAACTTTTTTTAACCACCTCAATACAGTGCAGTTACACCCCCTTCCTGACCAGACCAATTTTCAGCTTTCAGCGCTCTCACAGTTTGAATGACAATTACTCAGTCATCCTACACTGTATCCATATGAAACTTGCGTCCTTTTTTCCACACAAATAGAGCTTTCTTTTAGTGGTATTTAATCACTAGTGGGTTTTTTATTTTTTGTGCTATAAATAAAATAAAACGTAAATTTTGTGAAAAAAATGCCTTTTTCTTCGTTTCTGTCATAAATTTTTGCTAATTAGTAATTTTTCTTGATAAATTTTGGCCAAAATTTATATTGCTACATATCTTTGGTAAAAATAACCCACATTAGTATATATTATTTGGTCTTTGTGAAAGTTATAGAGTCTACAAACTATGGTGCCAATCACTGAAAATTGATCACTTCTGATCAGGCCTTCAGTACATCAGGTGTACCTCATTTCTTGAGACACTAACAAGTCAGGAAAGTACAAATACCCCCTAAATGACCCCTTTTTACAAAGTAGACATCCCAAGGTATTAAGTAAGTAGCATGGTGAGTTTTTTTAAGTTGTCATTTTTTCCCACAATTCTTTGCAATATGAAGATTTTTTTTTTTTTTTTTTACTAAATTGTCATATTATCAGGTTATTTCTCACACACAGCATATGCATACAACAAATTACACCCCAAAATACATTCTGCTACTCTTCCCGAGTACGGCAATACCACATGTGTAGGACTTTTACACAACCTGGCCACATACAGAGCACTAACATTGATGTAGTACCTTCAGACGTTCTACGAGCAAAAATTACGCATCTCATTTCTCAACCACCTATTACACTTTTGAAGGCTCTGGAGTACCAGGACAATGGAATTTCCCATAAAATGACCCCATTTTGGAAAGCAAACACCCCAACGTATAATCTGTGAGGCATAATGAGTCTTTTGAACGGTTCATTTTTTTCCAGAAGTTTTTGGAATATGTGGAAAAAAATTAAAACGCATTTTTTTTTTACACAAAATTGTCAATTTATAAAGATATTTCTAACACATAGCATGTATATAGCAAAAATTACACCCCAAAATACATTCTGCTACTCCTCCCGAGTATGGCGATACCACATGTGTAGGACTTTTACACAGCCTGGCCACATAGAGAGGCCGAACATTGTAGTACGTTCAGGCGTTCTAGGAGCATAAATGGCACATCTCATTTCATTCCTACCCATCACACTTTTGAAGGTCCTGGACCACCAGGACAGTGAAATTACCCACAAAATGACCCCATTTTGGAAAGCAAACACCCCAACTTATATTCTATGAGACATGGGCTGGAGATAGGTACTCGGGTACTCTGATGGCCTGGTGACAGGTACTCGGGTACTCTGATGGCCTGGTGACAGGTACTCTGATGGTTTGGTGACTGGTATTTGGGTACTCTGAAGGGCGGTGACAGGTACTCATATGGACTGTGACAGGTACTCGGGTACCCTGATGGGCCGTGACAGGTACTCGGGTACCCTGATGGGCCGTGACAGGTACTCGGGTACCCTGATGGGCCGTGACAGGTACTCGGGTACCCTGATGGGCCGTGACAGGTACTCGGGTACCCTGATGGGCCGTGACAGGTACTCGGGTACCCTGATGGGCCGTGACAGGTACTCGGGTACCCTGATGGGCCGTGACAGGTACTCGGGTACCCTGATGGGCCGTGACAGGTACTCGGGTACCCTGATGGGCCGTGACAGGTACTCGGGTACCCTGATGGGCCGTGACAGGTACTCGGGTACCCTGATGGGCCGTGACAGGTACTCGGGTACCCTGATGGGCCGTGACAGGTACTCGGGTACCCTGATGGGCCGTGACAGGTACTCGGGTACCCTGATGGGCCATGACAGGTACTCGGGTACCCTGATGGGCCGTGACAGGTACTCGGGTACCCTGATGGGCCGTGACAGGTACTCGGGTACCCTGATGGGCCGTGACAGGTACTCGGGTACCCTGATGGGCCGTGACAGGTACTCGGGTACCCTGATGGGCCGTGACAGGTACTCGGGTACCCTGATGGGCCGGGACAGGTACTCGGGTACCCTGATGTGCCGTGACAGGTACTCGGGTACCCTGATGGGCCGTGACAGGTACTCGGGTACTCTGATGGGCCGTGACAGGTACTCGGGTACTCTGATGGGCCGTGACAGGTACTCGGGTACTCTGATGGGCTGTGACAGGTACTCGGGTACTCTGATGGACTGTGACAGGTACTCTGATGGACTGTGATTGACAGGTACTATGAGGGGTGGTGACAGGTCCTCTTTATTGGGGGGGGGGGGCAATCAGTATGATTGGTGTACACTGTATGCGGTAACGAGATGTTACCGCAATCTCCTCCTCACACACGATCGGTGTGTGAGGAGGAGAACCCGGTAACATCCCGTTACCGCAGTTTGTTTACATTTTTGTGATCGGCTGTGAAAGGATCACAGCCGATCACGTGGGTAAACAGCCGGCCAATGGCTGTTTACCAGTGTCGGTGACGAGCATTGTTCCCGGGGAACACGCCGCCACCGACGTGATCGCGCGCATGCGCTGTGCACGTTCGGGGTGTGACCATCTGTGATCGGCCGTGACTTCATCACGGCCGATCACGTGGTAAACAGCCATAACGAATGGCTGTTCACCCCCTTCGGTGGCGAGCGGTGTCTCCGTGACACGCCGCCACCGAAGAAACAGGGATGCGTGCGCACGATCGCGCGCATTCCCTGTTTAAACGGGAGGCCGTCATATGACGGCCTCCCGCCACAATAGGTGCGCCGCCTGGCCGTCATTTGACGGCCGGCGGTCAGCAACTAGTTATATATATATATATATATATATATATATATATATATATATATATATATATATATATATATATATATATATATATATATATATATATAAAAGTTTTTATATGTAATCGAAAAATGTAATTATAACAGAAGATACGATGATTTATTCCAATAAAGTTTACATTTATTTCATTAAAAAAAATTTATAGTATGAGTTTTTTAAAAATAAATTTAAATCCAGAAAAAAAATTATATATCTATAGTAAAGCGCTGCATAAATTGTAATCCCTATATAAATCATGTATAATAATGAAAAAAAAAAAGATTATATATATATATATATATATATATATATATATATATATATATATATATATATATATATATATATAGATAGACACAGAGATAGACACAGAGACATAGATATACACGCACACACACACACATACATACATGTATTGTAACCGCAGACATGGTAAGGTTTTACCATGCTGCTTTTGTTTCTATTGCTGGAGGCTGGAATGGGTGTTAACTGGGGGCGGTGTGTGGAGATGAATGTGTGTTAACTGGGGGTGGTGTGTGGAGATGGGCGTTAACTTATGGTCTGTGTGGGCAGGAATGGGTGTTAACTGGGGGCGTTTTTACACGAGAACTTTGCTCGTTCTCGGTAGCCAGGTGAAATTAAAAACAAAGACAGCACGCATGCGCCCGCACGATGCCGCTAAGCCTGATGGGAATTGTAGTTTTTTATTACGCCGTGCCTGTCATGAACGCGCACCGCAAACCCGGAAATAAAGGCAGAGACAATAGAGGAAGGCAGGGGCATGTTATTGAAGGTAGATTTTGTGATATATAGAAAGAATATATATAAAAGTAAGAACATGAATGAGTATTAGTACCTAACAGACATTGATTTTAACCTATACAATTTTTACCTTTACAACCCCTTTAATACTCAAAGTAACTGTATTTTTAAAAACAGAGGAAAGAGTGCAGAATTGCAACATTACATGGCAGCCTGCAAAACTTTGTGGCCAAAGCAGGCATCAGACAATGTGCTTACATCCACTTTGTAGAATTTGGTAAAAGTGTGAACGGACGACCAAGTCGCCGCCTTACACACTTGCGCGACTGAAGCTTGACGTCGGAAAGCCCAAGAGGTTCCAATTGCCCTGCTGGAATGGGCCGTGATAGGAAAGGGGGGCACCTGCCCCTTCAAGGAGTAGGCTTGTACCACAATCTGTCTGATCCACCTAGAAATGGTGGCCGACAAGACCACCATACCTTTTTTCAGACCAGCTCCCGAAACAAACAGTCTGACTTCCGGAAGGGAGCCGTGGCGGACAAATACACCCTTAGAGCCCGGACCACATCCAGGGAATGAAAGGCCACCTCCTTAGGATTTTGCACACAGAGATGGTAAAACAATGTCTTCATTGATGTGAAACGACAAAACCACCTTCGGCAGAAAAGAAGGTTGTGGACGCAACACCACCTTATCCTTACGGATAATCAGATAGGGCGACTTGCAAGAAAAGGCCGGCAGTTCTGAAACCCTCCTGGCTGATGTAATGGCCAAGAGGAAGACCACTTCTTTCTGAGAAAGTCAGCAAGGGAATTTCCCTGATGTTATCAAACGGCCGTTTCTGAAGCGCTGATAGCACCAGGTTCAGATCCCACGGGGGTAAAGGTGGACGCACTGGAGGAACTACATTCTGGAACCCTTGAATAAAAGTGCTCACTAGAGAGTGAGACGCCAGGGGTCGTTGGAAAAAAACAGCCACGGCTGATATTTGTCCCTTCTTGGTGCTTAAAGCAAAATTCTGGTCTACTCCTCGCTGTAGAAACAGCAGGATCCTGGAAATGGAATAGGTATGCGGACGCCACCCTTACTCCTCATGGAGATGTAGGCCTTCCAGGTACGATGGTATATCTTCCGAAAAGATGATTTTCATGCTGTCAACATAGTTGAAATCACAGAGTCTGACAGACCCCGGTTCTTAGCACCTGGCTCTCAACAGCCATGCCGTTAAAAACCAGCGATTGTAAAGCAGGATGGAGAACCAAACCTTGATACAGAAGGTCCTCTCGTAACGGTAGTCGCCAGGGAGCACCCACAACCAGGTGTACTAGGTCGGCCTACCAGGGCCAATCTGGGGCAATCAGTATTACTGGAATCCCCTCGGCCTCCACTCTGCGGAGCAGACGTGGTAGCAGTTTTAGTGGAGGAAAGGCGTAGATCAGTCGGTACTGACCCCAAAGAGCCACCAGCGTGTCCGACACGTCTGCCCAAGGACCTCTTGTCATAGATACAAATCTCTGCACCTTCCGATTGAGATGGGAGGCCAGGAGATCCACATCTGGTGTGCCCCACAGCAGGCACAGTAGCTTGAATTCTCCTGGGTCCAGCATCTGACGACCTAGGTAGTCCACCTGACAGTTTTTTTACTCCCGGGATGTAAATGGCCGACAAGGCCGGTACAACGTCGCTCTGCCCACTGAAGAATGGGAGCGACCTCCCGTGCTGCAGCCAAAGCTTCTTGTTCCTCCTTGATAGTTGACATATGCCACCACCATGGCATTGTCTGACTGGATCCTGATTGGACGCCCTCGTAGTCTCATCGACCATGTGGAGAGGCATAGCCTGATCGCTCCAAGCTTGACCTTGAACTTGGATTCTTCCCCCAACCAAAGGCCCTGGGCCGACTGTATTCCTAGCACTCCACCCCAGCCGGTCAGGCTGGCGTCCGTGGTGATCACTGTCCAATGTAGAGGTAGGAACGACTTCCCGGACCGAAGTGCTGGGGACCTCAGCCACCAGAGCAGGGAGTCCCTGACTGACTGGCTCACCTGAATCTGCCGATCCAGGGATAACAGAGATTTGTCCCATTTTGTCAATAGCTCCTTCTGCAAGACTCTGGTGTGAAACTGGGCATGCAGTACCAACTCAAAGGAGGCCACCATGAGGCCCAGGACTCGCATGCAGAAGCGCAGCGACAACCACCTGCAGTTCATCAAGTTTTATCGCGGCTCTGCAGTCTGCAGTTTGTCTGAAGGGAGAAAAACTCACTTCCATGGAGTCCAGCAGTAAGCCTAGGTACTCTAAGCGCTGAGTTGGAATGAGCACAGACCTTTTTTTAGGTTCAACAGCCACCGAATTTCTGCAGGGTTTGCATGGTGATCGCCACATCCTCTAATTCTGAGGTGGAAGATGCTCTCAGGAGGAGATTGTCTAGGTAACTTGCGATCACGTGTGGTCGCCAAAATTAGAGCCAATACCTTGTTAAAGGCTCGGGGTGCTGATGCCAAGCCAAAGGGGAGATCCACAAACTGGTAGTGGGCTTCCCCAACTGCAAATCGCAGAAACGTCTGATGCCTAAGGCATATGGGTATGGATGTTCAAAGATGCCAGGGAGTCCCCTTGATGGAGTGCAGCGACTAATGAGAAAACTGATTCCATTCTGAACCTCTGAACTTTTACAAAGCAATTGAGGGCTTTCAGGTCCAAGATTGGACGTACCCCACGGCTTAGCAGGTCTCTTACCGCGCCCACTAGGGCCTCCCGGCGAGACGGGAGCAAGGGTATGCTAGAGGAGAAGAATCTGTTTGGTGGCCAAGAGAAAAATTCTGTCTTGTAGCCAGAGAAAATCAGTTTGCAGACCCGGTCGGATAGCCAAAAGGCCCACCGGGTTGCAAACTCCCAAAGGCGACCCCCCCCCCCCACCCATGTGACAGGCGGGGGAAAACCTTCATGGAGTAGCACTTTTGCTCATAGGTTTGTTGGCTTGTGGTTCCAGGGACGCTTTTGTCCCTCAGAGGTCGTCCTGTCACACTGGGAGCGTTTAGCCGAAGTCCCGGATGGACGAAAAAGCCTCTTGAGCGGAAAATGAGGACCCTTGCCTGCGGCGTGGCTCCTTAGCCTCTGGCCTGTGGGAGCAAGGTACTCTTCCCACCTGTGACATTCTTAATAATGTCATCCAACGAGGCTCCAAAGAGCTGCTCACTGAAGAAGGGTAGATCCGTCAAGGCTTTTTTAGATGCCATTTTAGCCAAATCAGGCGCCACAGCACCACTGCTGACACTGAAGCCCTGGATAGCAGGGGAAGCATATCCAGGGCCACGTCAAAAACGTACTTAAGGCCGTGCACCAACTGGTCTGCTAGTTCCACGCAGATGGGAGTAGCCTGCTGCTTCTCCAATGAAAAAGTTTTGCCCATTCAGTAAGTGTCTGCGACAAGTGCTGTGGCCAGTACCGGTCTTATTGCTGACCCCACAACCGTAAACAAGGAACGGCCCACTGCCTTGGCCTTCCTTTCAGTAGGGTCCTTAAATGCAGGAGTCCCCTCTACCGGGATCGTGGTTACTTTGTTTAACCTGGATACTGGGGGGTCCACGAACGGAGGAGCCAACCATTTTTTAAGAAGGCTCTCCTCAAAGGTGTAGCGTACCGCCATTCTTTTAGGGACCAAGAAGGTCCGTTGTGGGCTTCCTCATTCCTTGTATATGAACTTATCGAAATAAGTCAGATACAGAAACACTTTAGGTGTATGGGCTGGCTTACGGGACCCAAAAAGGAGCGCTACTTCAGCAGAAGAACTTGCTGTATACTGAATTTTCAGGGTATCACGCACAGCTGTGATAAATGCTCCAACTAGCGCTTTGTCTTGCGCGGACCTGGAGGGGGACTCCTCCTCACTCTCCGATCGGCCCTGGTCAGCGTCATCTGAAGCAACAGATCAGGGGCCACCAGTCTCAGCGGGGCCCGAGTCTGCGTCAGACCTCTCCCTGGAGGACGGGGGGAGCAGGGGACGCTTTTTACCACTTTTGAACCCACACACCACCTCCACCCGAACGTTATAAGGACTGCCGATAAAGCGTCCAAAGGCACTGCACGATTTGCAAACGAGCCGGTTGCAATTGCAGGGAGTTCTGGGGAAGAAACACCAGTTTCTGAAGCCATGCTGACCCACCCTGTCTGCCACCCTTGGGGACTTAGGACAGGTGCACAATCCCACCCTCATAGCTGCTGACTCACCACCCCGACCGAGTGCTCCCAGGCAATGCCCAGCTGCTCAATCCTGCCGAGGCAGGGAGAGCTGTGCTTACCATCCGGACAAGCTGGGGACATCCCATCACAGACCCACTCTCCGAGCAGTACGGGGTGGCTGCTGGCCACGGCACACTGTGACAAGGACATCGGTAGTCCGGTCATATGTGTTCCCCGCAGCGTTGCGCTCACTGGCCGCCCCTTGAGCCTGAGGGGCATGTCGTGGCCGATCCAGCGTGTAACTAGGGTCTGCACACTCTCGATGGCCAGGCTGGGGAGACTACAAGGATCTATATTATCCAGCCTGTCACTCAGCCGGCTGTTGATAGCAGATCACAGGATCTTAAAATATTGCGCAAAAGGCAAACATTCAGCAAAAAAAAACCCAGGACCGATGGTCCCGCAGGGAGTCAAGGTCCATCTCCTTCACTAAGCAGAAAAAAAACTGAGCTGCAGGAAGCAGGCTGAGGGGTTATTACTAGAGGGACCTCCCCTTGGGCAGAACTGTAAAGTTCTGTTTTTTCACATAAATTACATGTTCTGCCTAGTCCTCTCCTGAAAGTGGCGTAATAACCCTACGGTCAAGACTAATGGAGCTGTGTCAGTCAGTGAACGAAAGAGAAAGTCTTGTAGTAGTAGACAGCTGTCAGACCGTCAGGCCCTGGTGCCTTTTTTGGTCTGGGCTGAGCGAGAACTTAGTTCCTCCGTGATACAAGACTTTAATTGTTCTTGTGTAGATGAGGAAAGAGAAGGCATGCCAGAGGATGCAACGTAGCTGTGAATGTTTGCAGAAGTGCCTAAATGAGGCTTCTGGGAAAGGCGTTGGGTCTAAGTTATATAAATCATGGAAAAAAGTGGAATTTAGCAGACATAGCTTCGAGTTTTTTTTTTAGACAGTTTTTGTGCCAAAGATGAGGTGATATGTGGGCTGTAAGTCCAGGTAGGAGGTCCAAAAAGTGCCCTCACAAGGAGGGTGCTAGGTTTGTTTAAAAATACATACATAGTATGATGGGACCAGGCCAATTTCTGTTTTGTTTTATGACAGAGGAGGAAGTTAAGTTCCTCACTAGTTTTAAGTAGCTTGCAATGTACAAAGCAGGCAATACTGGCCTTGTGGGAGTTTGAGTCGACCAAGACACGCAAGTAGGTTGTCAACCTGCAAAGTCTTTCCCGCTTCAGACATGCTCTGATCTTGATCAGAGTGCCCTTATTTACTGGTTTGTGGGCTCCCAGACCACAAATGGGTTGTACACTGAACCGTCGTTCAGGGAAAAATATTCAGAGAAGGCAGCTTCCAATGTTTGACGGACATTGGGGGATTGGAGGGGAGCTTCATTAAGATGCCAGGATGGAGGACTCCGAACCTTATGGGCCATTTGCAAGGTGAGATGTACAGGAGCATGGTCTGACAAGAATATGTTTCCAATGTGGGCCGACTGAACCCAGTGTAGCTCTTTGTGAGGGATCAGAAGATAATCTAAGCAGGAATACGTTTGATGTGCTGTGGAGAAAAAGGAATAGTCTCCGTCGCGGGCATGTAAAAGACGCCAAGGGTCAACAAGTTGTAGAAGTTGAAGTTCTGCCTTTAGGCATTTAAGATGGGCATATGAAAGATGAGATATACCCCTAGAGACATCCAAAGCAGGGTCCATGGCAAAGTTTAGATCCCCACCGGAGATCAGGGTCTCTTCCTGGAACTCCAAAAGGTCAGGTATCAAGCTTCGTAGGAAGGGGAGATGATCCACATTAGGGAAATAGACATTGGCCAGAGTAACCATTAATTCAGCATTTTTTTCCTTAACAAAAGGGAAATGGCTTAGTGGATCCTGCTGTGTTGCAGATAATGACCAGGGCACCTTTGATTTTGGAATTGGGGAAAGACTGTGATGGGCTGTAAGGAAAGCTCTGTTTGTAAGACGAGGGACATGGTTGAGCTTGAAATGCATTTCTTGGAGAGAAACCACCTGCGACTTGTTTTCCCCAAATCCGTTAAGACTCTGGAATGCTTTTCAGGGACACAGAGGCCCCTTACATTGAAAGAGGGGAATTTAATGAATTTAATATATCTGGTACAGAAACCATCACAAAAAAGAGAGGGGGAGAAAACAGATAAGGAAGAGGCGGAAGAGGGGTAATTGGAAAAGGAGTGTGCTAAAGAGAACACTTGCCAAATCCCTTCACGGAGTACAAATCACTCCGCTGGAGGAAAACCCTAAGGCTGCTTTCACACTGGGGCGGTATTCAGGCGTTACAGCGCTAAAAATAGCGCCTGTGTAACGCCTGAAAAAAACCGGCCCCTTTAACTCCAGTGTGAAAGCCGGAGGGCTTTCACACTGGAGCGATGCGCTGGCAGGACGGTGAAAAAAGTCCTGCCAGCCGCATCTTTGCAGCGGTGAAGGAGCGGTGTATTCACCGCTCCTATACCGCTGCTACCCATTGAAATCAATGGGACACCGCGGCAATACCGCCGGCAAAGCGCCGCTGCAGCGGCGCTTTGCGGGCGGGTTTAACCCCTTTTCGGCCGCTAGCGGGGGTTAAAACCACCCCGCTAGCGCCCGCGCACCGCCGCTAAAACGACGGTAAAGCGCCGCTAAAAATAGCGGCGCTTTACCGCCGACGCTGCTCTCGCCCCAGTGTGAAAGCAGCCTAACTGGTGTGGTGGTACCATCAGGAGGTTAATCAGCAGAGGTGCTTGGACCAGGGAACCGCAACATGGGTAAGAATCAGACACCGCTAGAAGTAACATTAATATGGAGTAGGGGAAAATAGATATTTATAGTCAACCTAGTGAGGGAGCAGAGGACGCATATGCAACCGTTGTAAAATAAAATAAAAATTTATATATATATATATATATATATATATATATATATATATATATATATATATATATATATATATATATATATATATATATATATATATATATATACACACACACACACACACACACACACACATTATATATATATATATACACATACATACACACATACATACACATATACACCCCTGCAACTGGAAAGGTAGCTAAAGACAAACTAATGAACAGAGACCCTAGCCTCCAAGTGGTGAACCCAAGCAGGATCCCAACAGAACCGAAAGTGGGAGATAAAAAAATCTGATGCATATAGGCACAATATATGGTCATATGTCTCCCTAGTGGGGCAGACACACTAATGAAACAGTGAGGGGGTCTCCGGAAACCAGCCAAGGTCACCACCAGGCAGCAATATAAAACAAGCAATAGAACTGGTTTGATCATCTCATACTTTGGAGGAAAATATACAGTTTTCCCCCTAAGGGCGGGACTTTTAAAGGCATGGATTATCAGACATATGGTATAATAAAAAAAATATTTAGACAATATATCAAAAAATACTGTGAGACAAATCAAAATTCGTACATACATATAAAATAATAAATATATCTGTGCAAAATAGCTTTCGGGTGTATACCACCTCCAATATATCACAGAAATAAATACACTCAGGATATGAACAAGTAACAATTGGTCATATACATTTAATAGATCCTACACATTACGGAGTGACTTCCACTCCTTCAGGGATGATCGAAAATGTATAATCAATTCTAAATCTAGAATGTAAAAACATATGTTTTAAACAACATTGGATAGGTATTTATAGAGAAAAAAAAAGAAAATATATAATATATGTGCATCACTACTCACATGTTCAATGAAGAAGTCCAGACTAGAAAGCAAGAGGCCAAAAAGGACAAAAAACACAGATATATGTGCCATGTGGTTAAAAATACAAATGCAGCTCCCTGGTTAATGGGGGAAAAGTGGACGCCAACAAAACACCTGCAGGCAAACCGGGACCACATCAACAGGGAAGCTGAAAATGAGGAGGGGAGAGCCGTCAAAACACACCCGACACTAAATATTTATTGTGATCCCCTATCTCCCTGACCACAAACCCCACAAGAAGAGAGGAGGTTGGCCAGGGAATCTGGGAAAGACCTACAGGTTTATAAAGTGCTCAACAGGCACTAATATATATATATATACACATATATATATATATACACACATACATACACACACACACACACACACACACACACACACACACACCTCAAGAAGGTGCTGTGTATGCGTGGACAAGGACAAACGAAAGATGAAGAAAAAGCGCTGGTTCAGAGAGTTATGAAACTAAATAATCACTGTTTAACCACTTCCCGACCGCCGCACGACGATGTACGCCGACAGAATGGCACGGGCAGGCATAAGGGCTTACATGTACGTCCTTGCCTTCCCGCGGGTCGGGGGCCCGATCGGGCCCCCGCCCGGTGCCTGCGGCGGTCGGTATTCGTTCGGGAGCGATCCGGGATGAGGGGGCGGCCATTCATTCATGGCCACCCCCTCGCGATCGCTCCCGACGAATAGAAATCCTCCGTGACATCACTTCCTCTCCTGTAATGTAAACACAGGAGAGGAAGTGATGTAATCTGTCCTCCGTGTCGGTATTTTTCGTTCCGACACCGAGGAGAGAGGATCGGTGAGTTGCACCAACACGACACTACACAGTAGAACATGCCAGGCACACTCACACCCCCCCGATCACCCCTGCCCCCCAGTCACAGTGACACCAATGTCATTTTTTTTTTTTTGCATTGGTGTCATTTGTGACTGTAATAACTGTTAGGGCAGTTAGGGTTAGCCCCCTTTAGTTCTAATGTACCCCCCTAACCCCCCCAATAAAGGTTTAACCCCGTGATCACCCCCCGTCGCCAGTGTCACTAAGGCTGGGTTCACATTGCAGCGGTTTATGAGAACGAATGTGATTCGCACCGCACTGCAGTGCAAATCACATCCGATCTCTGTGCGATTCGAGTTCAGCCATACAGATAGTATGGCTGAATTCGCATCGCACCCGCCGCAAATTCGCACGGGACCCTTTTTTTGGCCCGCAGCAGAATCGGATCGCATGGGTGTTCACACCATGCGATCCGAGTTTGCAGATCGCACTGCGATATGCGAACTGATCTGGGGGTGTCATTAACATTTCACTGACACTCCCAGCAGTTCGCATAGGGCAGTGTGAACTGCCGCCGGGAGGCATGCGATGCGGGAACCCGCCGCGGATTTGTGGCGTTCCCGCATCGCTCCAGTGTGAACCCAGCCTAATAAGCCATCGTTTTTCTGATCGCTGTATTAGTGTCACAGGTGACGCTAGTTAGGCAGGTAGGTATTTAGGTTCGCCGCAGCTTTTTATAGCGCCAGGGACCCCCATATACTACCGCATAAAGCCCCCTGATTGCCCCCTAGTTAACCCTTTCACCAGTGATCACCATATAACTGTTACAGGTGACGCTGGTTGGTTAGTTATTTTTTTTATAGTTTCAGGGCACCCGCCATTTATTACCTAGTCTCACTAGTGTACCCCTAAATTTAGGGGTGTCTACTTTCCAAAATGGGGTCATTTGGGGGGGGTTTGTGCCATCTTGGCATTTTATGGCCTTCAAAACTGTAACGCCCTTAGAAAGCCTGAAGGCGGTGCTTGGTTTTCGGAGCCCCGTACGCGGCTAGGCTCCCAAAAAGTCCCACACATGTGGTATCCCCGTACTCAGGAGAAGCAGCAGAATTTATTTTGGGGTGTCATTTCACATATGCCCATGGCATGCGTGAGCAATATATCATTTAGTGACAACTTTGTGAAAAAAAAAAAAAAAAAGTTTGTAATTTTCCCGCAACTTGTGGCAAAATATAAAATATTCCATGGACTCAACATGCCTCTCAGCAAATAGCTTGGGGTGTCTACTTTCTAAAATGGGGTCATTTGTGGGGGTTTTGTGCCATCTTGGCATTTTATGGCCTTCAAAACTGTAATAGGTAGTGAGGAGTGAAGTCAAATATTTACGCCCTTAGAAAACCTGAAGGCGGTTCTTGGTTTTCGGGGCCCCGTACGCGGCTAGGCTCCCAAAAAGTCCCACATATGTGGTATCCCCGTACTCAGGAGAAGCAGCAGAATTTATTTTGGGGTGTCATTTCAGATATGCCCATAGAATGTGTGAGCAATATATCATTTAGTGACAACTTTGTGTAAAAAAAAAAAAAAATTTTTTTTTTTTTTTTTTTTACACGGAAATAAATTTTCCGTGACCATGCAGCATTCTCCAGTCACACCAGTCAAAGAAGAAAAAAAAACAAATGGACAGAGAAAAAGGCTAGCTTCAGAGGTGGCGAACCCATCAGTGGACAAAAAGCAATGCATAAAAAAAGGCACTAACACTGAACATGTTCAATTAACACATGGCATAGGTGAATCAACAGGAGCCTCGGGAGGCCACATTGGCGGAGTAGGCATGGTACAAATGTTTATGGTTATGTAATGGTCACTTCATTGTTTGTGTTCCTGAGTGGTCACCACTCTAGATGGTGGTGTATGTATTGAAAGATGGAGGATCTAGAACACACAAATGAAACGATAAACAGAAATCCCCAATAGTACGTTTCAAAGTGCAGGAGACTGAGCTGAAACATCATTGCTTTACAATGAGCTGAGATTTACAACTATTCGGAGGACAGGGATCCCACTGCTAAGAAACATAACAATGGGGTACCTAAAGCATATTAGTCTTTAGAGATGGCCTGGGTGGTTCACTGCTGGATATGCAGGATCACGCCCTGTGGATCCTCTGCAGTCTCAGAGGAGTAGGGTACACAAACTGCTAGTCGATCAAGGAATTGAAACAGTGATTGAAGCTGGTCAGGAGAGCATAGGTAGAAAGAGGAACCTTGCTTCTGGACAATAAGATGGAAAGGATGTCCACACCAATAGGTAGCTCTTGTATCCCAGATGACTTTCAGTAAGGGGCAAAGCATGACCGGCATCATATGGGTCTGTCATGATATATCCGGGGAGACCCGCACAACAGCACCAAAGTCGTAAGATCCTTTGATCCAGGCTCCACGCAGGATCTCTTCCTTAACTCCATAAAAGTGCACCCTGCAAAGAACGTCCCTGGGTGGGGTGGGGTGGGGGGGGGGGGCAGAAGCCGAGGCTGTAGGATCAAGACGAGGGCATTGAACCAGGTCCAGTTCGAGTTTTGCCGTAGGTGCCTTGTCCAGGAGCCTGCTAAATGGTAAGCTCACCTTTGTTCACTATTCATGTCACAGAAAAAAGGAGCCACAAAATGTGCGCTCCCACTATGCTAGATGTGAATGGGGCCTGAAAGTGAAATTGGTGCTTTAACACAACAATGAGGCTCCATTCAAATTCACAAAATGAAAAAAGTCTCACCTTTAATTCTAATTTTAAGAGGAATTCTAGGCAAAAATGTATATAATATAGTTTTAGATAGACATTCTAGCTAGTTCAGTGATTTTCCCACCTTTGGTACTGCATGGCTGATCACAGCATAACAAAGGGGAATCAAAGCTCCAATAAGAGTCAATAAGCCCACATCAGCAGGAACTTTAGTAATTAGGAGGGGTATTTATAGAAGGGGTAGAGTACCCACATGGACACAATTGAATGAGATGTACTAAGGAGCAGACCTGCACAGCTTGGTTTGGGAGAACAGCAGTGAAAACTAGGCATTCCAAATAACCATTTGCATAGACGATTTGACTTATATTTTTATTTTTTTGCTGTTGGTGCTGTTTTTAGTTACCGTATACTAGTAGGATCTGTTTAGAAGAATTTTTTTTAAAAGGTGTAACTTTAAAGCCCCTATCAGTTTTTCTGCTGAGTTTTTCCTTCAGGTTTACCAAAACCAGGGCCTGGCGGATTACATACATATGAAACTCCTAAAGTTTGACCTCATATTATATGGTTTTGGTAAATCTGAAAGAAAAACTCAGCAGAAAAACTGATAGCGTGTATGGGGCTTTACAGTCCCTTTTCCATGGTATGGGAATCTTTAGGACCCTTGCATGAATTCACCCCTGCTCTTTAACCACTTCCCACCCGGCCAATGTACATATACAGCCGGATGGGAGCTCTCTATTTCTGAGAGGACGTTCAGGAACGTCCTTCAGAAGGAGGGGGATCGCGTGCCCACGCAGCGGCACGATCCCGATGTGCTCGTGTCACCCAGACATGGCGCATCTCAGATCAGCAGGAGGGCTCTGCGATTGGCCCTCCTGATCACATGACGGCCGTGTCCAAACAGCCGGTTGCTAGGCAATCGGGCTCCTCCTCTCCTCACACAGAAGTCATCGCTGAGGAGAGGAGAGCAGATCGCTGCAGCCAGCTGGTGATCAGTGAGTATGAGCTGTTTTTACAGCTTTTTACTAACTGATCACCAGTCTAGTGTAAACACACATCACCACACAGTGTAAACACACATCACCACACATGTCCCCAAATAAGAAAACACATGTCCCCCACATATGTCCCACTCTGCGCACACATGTACGTGATCACCTGCACACATATGTACATGATCATTTGCGTACATATGTCCGTGATTACACAAAGCAATCATTATACACTTAACCGATTTTTTTTTTTTACCAAAAACATGTAGCAGAATACATTTTGGCTTAAATTTATGGCATAATTAGATTTTATTGGATTTCTTTTAAAATAGAAAAAAGAAAATATATATTTTTTTGCTTATATCGCAAAAAAATAAAAAAACTGAGTCGTGAATAAATACCACCAAAATAAAGCTCTATTTGTGCGAACAAAATTATAAAAATTTCATTTGGGTACAGTGTAGCATGACCGCGCAATTGTCATTGAAAGTGCGAGAGCGATGAAAGCTGAAAATTGGGCTGGGAAGGAAGGGGGCAAAAGTGCCCTGTATTGTAGTAGTTAAGCAAGTGGAGCTTAATATGGGCAGGCATCACGAGAAGTGGTAATATTTTTTTTGATAAATTGGTATGTATAATGTGATGAATATTTTGAATTTATGGTTTATTTTTATTTTTTTTACATCAACTTCAAGATAAAAACAAAAAAAAAAAAAAAACACACAAAGCTTGTGTGGAATTCAGCGCTAAAGGAGAATCTGGTAGTTCCAATAGTGTACAAATGCTCATGTATCTTCACTTAATATAAAAGAGAGACCTCAAAATGATTGCAAATACAATTTTGTAGGAAACAGAGAATGTATCTCAGTAGAATGTTTTGGGGGGGGTGAACACCTTAAAATTAGTCTCTGTTGTAAATGCTGCAGTAGATGGCAAGGCTGCTTCTTTAGGTAGGGACTGGGAAACCAGAAACTGTTAAAGATAAAAGCAGGAAAAGTGAGAGAAGCACCAGGTGAGTCCCCGTGCAGTGTTGTTTTATTGAGATAAAAATTCAATGACAAAAATGGATTGCACACATAGTGCTCAGTGGGTGCGGGCTTGCCACATCCAGCAAGGGAACAGGAACCACCGGTGTGACCCTTGGATGGTGAGCTAAAAGCACCATGGGCAGCGGGGGAGCTGGAACCTAGAGGGACCTTGGGTGGACACCAGCTGGGTAACTCGGCATAAAGGTGATCCAGAGCTGTGAACCTGGGAGCCGCTTACCACTGTGTTCGGCCAATCCGAACGTGTTTCGGAAGCACCATCAGCTGATCCTCTGACGCTGGCATCCAGGTTAAATAAGGGTTGCAGTAAAACCAGGCAGTGCTGCGAAAACAGCTTCAGCTGGAACAATTACAGCACTAGAAAAAGTCAGCACCATCATCAAAACAACATCCCCCTATCAATAACACATCTCCTAAATGCCATTTTTGTCCACCACTCATATGTATTGAGTTTGATTTGCTCCATTCATATGTATGTTGATGTGTATGAATATATACACACACACACACACACACACACACACACACGTGTATAAATTATGCTTATGGTAACTCTCCTCCGACATGGTTCGATCTACAATCTTCAAAATACTCATACCCTCTTTTCTCCTTTAGCCATAAAGTGGCCTTTTTTGTCATTCCCTTATGGCAGGGGTAGGCAACCTTGTCAGGGTCTTGAAATGTATCATGGGACTTGTAGTTTCACCACAGCTGTAGGGCTGTGGTTGCCTACCCCTGCCCTATGGTCTTTGCTCTTGTAGTTCTACACAGGCTGACATTCAGGATACATTTTGTAGTACTATATATCTATACACTTTTTCCTCCCACTTGAGTTCTCCCTCCATTGTTATGTACAATTTCACCATGTATCCTTTACCACTACTACTAATAAACCATTTTTAAGTTCAGTTAACCATTTATTATATATATATATATATATATATATATATATATATATATATATATATATATAATATAATATATATATATTTTTTTTTATTCTATAATTTTTTTCATCCATTCATTCCCTTTTCAGTTATATTTATTTTCATCTTATCAATATAATTCCTTCAAGTCAATGCTCATGAAAAAAAAAAAATCCTCATTGATACATACTACATTTTATATACACACTTTTTCATTTCTCTCTATACTTTACCATTCATTATTTCTATTGCATTCTGTGTAAATAAATGACAGAACATATGTGGATATAGAACGGAAAATGGTATCAAATACCGTAATTTTCCTTTGACACCAAACTATGGTTGCATACTAGTGATAGAGCTCTGCCTCTTGACCTCTCCCTCAGGACCAGTGAATAGCATAAAAAAGGAATGGTTAGCTGCTCCCCGTGATGACAAGGCACCCAGGTCTACTCCGTAAAGTTTGAGTAGGTATGCTGGGATGACCATGATATCTCTTTACAAATGGACACCATAGATGCTCTTGAATGTGCTGCCTATGAGGCTGCAACTGCTCTGGTAGAGTGTGCCGCGGCCACTGTCAGAGACTCGTGACCCCTTTTACTAAATGCACAACCAAGCCTGCTAGAGTCCAGGCAGTATACACTTTTCCTTGATGATTACCAGCTGGAATAACAAAAGGTTTATTAGATGACCTGAAAAGGAGCAATTGTGGACAGGTACTTCTTAAATGACCAGTTTGTATACTTTCCTGTGTAATGTTCTGGAAAGTTAGGCAATGTCCAGATGTTTATTAAATAGAGGGCTGTTGCTACTTATGATGCAACATTAATTTACAAGATCCAACTCTACACCTTCTAGAAAGAAAACAATATATACATTTTTTTAAGTTCCAAGAGCTTGAATCTCAGACAACCTCCTGCTTAAAGTTCTTGCAATAGATACTGCCTTAAAGGTAATGGCCCAAATTGAACACTGCTCTGTTGGAACAAACGGTGGAACTGACATGAGATCCAGCAACACCAATCAATCTCTTTTCCTTGGTGACTGGATCCTCACAACTGCCTTCAAAAGTTTGTGCAAACTGAAGGATTCTTGGCCCATTTAAATTTGTTATTGTCAATATAGCCGACACTGAGGATGGGCTAAGGCTCATGTCCAACACGGACTAGAGGAAGTATACAGTGCCTTGCGAAAGTATTCGGCCCCCTTGAACTTTTCAACCTTTTGCCACATTTCAGGCTTCAAACATAAAGATATAAAATTTAAATTTTTTGTGAAGAATCACCAACAAGTGGGACACAATTGTGAAGTGGAACAAAATCTATTGGATATTTTTAACTTTTTTAGCAAATAAAAAAACTGAAAAGTGGTGCGTGCAAACTTATTCGGCCCCTTTACTTTCAGTGCAGCAAACTCACTCCAGAAGTTCAGCGAGGGTCTCTGAATGATCCAATGTTGTCCTAAATGACTGATGGTGATAAATAGAATGCACCTGTGTGTAATCAAGTCTCTGTATAAATGCACCTGCTCTGTGATAGTCTCAGGGTTCTGTTGAAAGCGCAGAGACCATCATGAAGACCAAGGAACACACCAGGCAGGTCCGTAATACTGTTGTGGAGAAGTTTAACCACTTCCCGACCAGCGCACGACGATGTACGTCGACAGAATGGCACGGGCAGGCATAGTGGCGTACATGTACGTCCAATATTCGTTGCCGGCGCGCTCCCGCGCTGGTCGGGACCCCCGTGAGTCCGGTCGCGGGACCCGCGGACTCGATCGCTGCGCGCATCCCCGCGATCGTCTCACGGAGCGGCCGAATGGAGGAAATGCTGTATAAACAACATTTTTCCATTCTGCCTAGCAACTAGTGACGCTGATCTCTGCTCCATGTGATTGGAGCAGAGATCAGTGTACACTAAATGAAAGCCCAACCCCCCCACAGTTAGTAACACACCCCTAGGAACACTTAACCCCTACACTGCCACCCACTGGTTAACCCTTTCACTGCCATTTACACAGGAATCACTGCATTTATATAGCAGTGATTATTGTATAAATGACAATGGTCCCAAAAATGTGTCAAAAATGTCCGATGGGTCCCCCACAATGTCGCAGTCACAATAAAAATCGCAGATCGCCGCCATTACTAGTAAAAAAAAAAAAAAAAAATTATTAATAAAAATGCTATAAAACTATCCCTATTTTGTAAACGCTATAACTTTTGCGCAAACCAATCAATAATCGCTTATTGCGATTTTTTTTACCAAAAATATGTAGAAGAATACGTATCGGCCTAAACTGAGGGAAAAAATGTTTTTTTATATATTTTTGGGGGATATTTATTATTACAAAAAGTAAAAAAGAATGCTTTTTTTTCAAAATTATCGCTCTATTTTTGTTTATAGCGCAAAAAATAAAAACCGCAGGGGTGATCAAATACCACCAAAAGAAAGCTCTATTTGTGGGAAAAAAAGGACGTTAATTTTGTTTGGGAGCCACGTCGCACGACCGCGCAATTGTCAGTTAAAGCGACGCAGTGCCGAATCGCAAAAAGTGGTCTGGTCTTTGACCAGCAAATTGGTCCGGTCTGAAAGTGGTTAAAGCCAGATTTGGATACAAGATTTCCCAAGCTTTAAACATCCCAAGGAGCACTGTGCAAGCGATCATTTTGAAATGGGAGAATCAGACCACTGCAAATCTACCAAGACCTGGCCATCCCTCTAAACTTTCAGCTCAGACAAGGAGAAGACTGATCAGAGATGCAGCCAAGAGGCCCATGATCACTCTGGATGAACTGCAGAGAACTACAGCTGAGGTGGGAGAGTCTGTCCATAGGACAACAATCAGTCATACACTGCACAAATCTGGCCTTTATGGAAGAGTGGCAAGAAGAAAGCCATTTCTCAAAGATATCCATAAAAAGTCTCGTCTAAAGTTTGCCACAAGCCACCTGGGAGACACACCAAACATGTGGAAGAAGGTTCTCTGGTCAGATGAAACCAAAATCAAACTTTTTGCCCACAATGCAAAATGATATGTTTGGCGTAAAAGCAACACAGCTCATCCCCCTCAACACACCATCCCCACTGTCAAACATGGTGGTGGCAGCATCATGGTTTGGGCCTGCTTTTCTTCAGCAGGGACAGGGAAGATGGTTAAAATTGAGGGGAAGATGGATGCAGCCAAATACAGGACGAAAACCTGTTGGAGTCTGCAAAAGACCTGAAACTGGGACGGAGATTTATCTTCCAACAAGACAATGATCCCAAACATACAGCAAAATCTACAAAGGAATAGTTCACAAATAAAACGTATCCAGGTGTTAGAATGGCCAAAAGTCAAAGTCCAGACCTGAATCCAATCGAGAATCTGTGGAAAGGGCTGAAAACTGCTGTTCACAAACGCTCTCCATCCAACCTCACTGAGCTCGAGCTGTTTTGCAAGGAAGAATGGGCAAGAATTTCAGTCTCTCGATATGCAAAACTGATAGAGACATACCCCAAGTGACTTGCAGCTGTAATCGCAGCAAAAGGTGGCTCTACAAAGTATTAACGCAAGGGGGCCGAATAATTTTGCACGCCCCACTTTTCATTTTTTTATTAGTTAAAAAGTTTCAAAAATCCAATAGATTTCGTTCCACTTCACAATTGTGTCCCACTTGTTGGTGATTCTTCACAAAAAATAAAAATGTTATATCTTTATGTTTGAAGCCTGAAATGTGGCAAAAGGTTGGAAAGTTCAAAGGGGGCCGAATACTTTCGCAAGGCACTGTAGAACAGCTGTCACCAGAGGAGCAGTAGGAACAATGCCTCACCCTACCGAGAAAATAGGATTTTTTGTACTCACCGTAAAATCCTTTTCTCTGTAATTCACCAACCGACACAGCTCCTCTCTGTAACTAAATGGGTTTGTTAGCCTGCCATTAGGAGAACTAGGCAAAAATGATAACACAATACACAGAAATTTAGTCCCGCCCCGGGGGGCGGACCCTGTGCTAAGAGCCCTCCCTGCTCCCAGGCAGAACCAGTACGTCAACAAGCAGTGTAATGTAGAGAAAAGGAGGGGTGGGTGCTGTGTCGGTCAGTGAATTACAGAGAAAAAGATTTTACGGTGAGTACAAAAATCCTATTTTCTCATATTCACCGACCGACACAGCTCCTCTCTAACTAAATGGGTTGTCCAGGGCAGGATTTAGGGTGGTGGGGGCCCCTGGGCTTGAGTCACTTTCAGGCCCTACCTTCTATAAATTACCATATTTATTGGCATATAAAACGCGCCAGCGTATAACATGAACCCCAAGTTTAGAAGGGAATTTGAAGGAAAAAAACTTTTAGGAGGGAAGTTTAAGGTAGGGTGACCAGATGTCCCCAGCTTCAGGGGATTGAGGACACTGTCCCTGGACTAGGTCTGTCCCGTTTTGTCCCCGGATTTCACTTCAACAGGGGCTGGGGCAATTTTCAAAGACAGCCAGTGCAGAATTAAAAAAAAAAAAAAAATCAGAATTACACACCCCTGATCCTACTAGCTTTGGGGGTGTATTTTTTCCATTATCTGTGTCCCTTTCTGATGACGATGTGCTGGTCAGATGGACTATTTCTTCAGTTTCCGGCACACGCCCATTCAACTCCGCTCACATGTTCTTCTGCCTTGGCTCAAATCCCGGCCAACCGCCTGCCGGCTTATCCCCTTGCCTTCCCTGGCAGTCATTTTCCTCCCTTCCCCACCCAGTAGTAGCCGGGGCCCGGAGAGTAAGACCTGAGAGGCTGTGAGGCAGGCAGCGGCAACGGGCAGAGAGAGGCCGCTGAGCTCAGCTGATGATGTCCAGCAGCAGGAGTAGAGGGGAAGCAGATCCAATCGTGGGGCTGCCAGTGCCTTCAAGGCTTCAACACAGGTGAGCTTTGGGGGTGTCTGTCTCTCTGGCACAATGGATGGTATCAGAACTCACAGGCAGCAGGCACTTATTGGTCAGTAGTAAAATCAGCACCCAGCAGCCATTTTATGTGACACACTGTTACAGAGCCAGCCGGAGCCATAATAGAGTGCCTGTGAGTTATAATACTGATGATCTTAACCAGATGCCGATCGCCTGATAGCAGATTTACTGCTACAGGGCAGTCGTGCTGTGCAGGATCACTTATATACGTGATCCTGCATTTCTGGGTATCACCTAGTGGTCTGCCTATGTAAACAAGGCAGTTCGCCAGGTATAGGTATCCATGTCTTCCCTTAGTAAAAGCACCAGCCCCACAGTGAGAAAACACTTGTTAGGCACACATTTAACCCATTGATTGCCCTAGATGTTATCCCCTTCCCAGCCAGTGCCATTAGTACAGTGACAGTGCAAATTGTTAGCACTGATTACTGTATTAATGTCACTGGTTCCCACAAAGTGTCAAAAGTGTCACTAATGCTGTGTACACACGAGGGTTGTTTCTGACAGAAAACGTATTTTCATCGGATATTCCGGTTGTGTGTGGGCCTCATCTGAGTTTTTTTTTTTTTTTACTTCTGACAGACCTAGAAATAGAACGTTTTAAATATTTCCAACGGAACCAATTCCCATGGGGAAAACCACTCATCTGTATGCTTTTCCGACAGACCAAAAATGACGCATGCTCTGAAGAAAGCACAAGACGGCAGCTATTGGCTACTGAACTTCTTTTCTAGTCCCGTCATACGTGTTATACGTCATCGTGTTCTAGATGGTTGGACTTTGCTATGATCGTGTGTAAGACAATATCAGAGGAACTCGGAAAAACCATCAGAGTTTATTTCGACAGGGAAAACCGGTCGTGTGTACGTGAAATTAGTGCCCAATTTGTCCACTGCAATATCCCAGTCCAGCTATGAGTCACTGATTGCTGCCATTACTAGTAAAAAAAAAAAAATATGTCCCCGGATTTCATTTAAAAATCTGGTCACCTTAGTTTAAGGAAAAAAACTTCCATTTAAATGCCCATCAATGCAGCCTTTTCAGTGTCCATCTGCAGCCTTGCCCATCCATCTGCAGCCTTGTACAGTGTCATTGCAGCCTTGCCCCAGTGTCATTTGCAGCATTGTCATTGCAGTCTTGAAGTTTAAAAATGGCGCCGGGTCCACTCGGTCCTCTCGCTTGGGTCCCGAGAATAGACGAGTGTACTCGGCTCACAGTCACACCCAGTCCCTGTGTTATGTCCATCATAGGGCGGGACTGGGCGTCACTGTGAGCGGAGCCGAGCCGAGTACACTTGGCTATGTATCTTGGCGGGGCCCCCTATTGGGTGGGTCCATGGGCTTGAGCCCAGTGAAGCCCAATGGTAAGTCCAGCCCTGGGCCCCAAGCAGTGCCAAACGAGGGGTGGGAAAAAACAGCATTAAAACTTCATCCACCATGACAAGTGGGAACTAGTGGAACTAAACTAAAACAGCAGTGTACGGAAAAATACACCACCATGACGGGCATTTTCAACAAGAGATCCCCAACACCACAACCTTTTTTGCGGAAGTAATGCAACAGTGTATTAACAAACAGTACTGCGTTTTATAAAAAAAAAACAGGAAAAAAAAAAAAAACACACGCAATTGCAACTACAAGGCCACCTGCAAAACTTTGCGGCCAAAACAGGCATCAGCCAATGCACTGACATCTACCTTGTATAACTTGGTAAACGTATGGACAGACGACCAGGTCGCCGCCTTACACACCTGAGCAACAGACGATTGGTGTCGGAAAAGCCCAAGACGTTCCGATAGCTCTTGTAGAGCGGGCCATGACTGGAAAGGGGGGCACCTGCCCCTTCAAGGCATAAGCTTGGACTAAATCTGTCTGATCCACCTGGAAATGGTGGCCAATGACACGGCCATACCCTTCTTTGGACCAGCCACCGAAAAACAGCGAGTCTGACTTCCGAAAGGGAGCCGTGGCAGACAAGTACACCTTCAGAGCCCTAACCACATCGAGAGCGTGAAGGGCCACCTCCTTGGGGTGCTTCGGCTTAGGACACAACGATGGCAATACAATGTCCGCATTGATATGAAAAGCCGAAACCACCTTCGGTAGAAAGGACGGTTGTGGACGCAACACCACCTTATCCCTGTGGACGACCAGATAAGGCGAATTGCATGACAATGCCGCCAATTTCGAAACCCTCCTGGCCGATGTGATGGCCACTAGAAAGACCACCTTCTGTGAAAGGGTCAACAGGGGAATCTCCCTGATGTTTTCAAATGGCGGCTTTTGAAGCACCAACACCAGGTTAAAATCCCCTGAGGGTAAAGGCGGACGCACCGGAGGGACTACAAGTCGCACCCCCTGAACGAAGGTACTCACTAATGAGACGCCGGGGGTCGCTGGAAAAAAAAAAAAAAGGCTGAAATTTGCCCCTTAATGGTGCTTAACACCAACTTCTTGTCTACTCCGTGCTGAACAGCAGGATCCTGGATATAGAAAAGGAGCACGGATGCCATCCTTTCTCCTCACACATGGAGATGTGGGCCTTCCAGGTACGATGGTATATCTTCAGTGAAGATTTCTGTGCCCTCAACATAGTAGGAATCACCTGGCTCTCAATAGCCATGCCGTTAAAGCCAGCGATGGTAAAGCAGGGTGAAAGATTGGATCTTGAGACAGGAGGTCCTCTCGCATCGGCAGTCGCCAGGGAGCGTCTGCCACCAGACGCACCAGGTCTGCTGAGGCCAATCTGGGGCAACCAGGATTACTGGAATCCCCTCGGCTTTCACTCTGTGAAGCAGACGTGGCAACAGTTTCAGTGGAGGAAAGGCGTAGATCAGCTGGTACGGATCCCACGGAGCTACCAGCGTGTCTGCCCACGGATCTCTTGTGCTGGACACGAATCTTGGCACCTTCCGACTGAGACGGGAGGCCAATAGATCCACATCTGGTGTCCCCCATTTCAGGCACAGCAGCCTGAATATCTCCGGATGCAACGCCCATTATCCTGGGTCCAGCATCTGATGACTCAGATAGTTTGTCTGCCCATTTTCCACCCCCGGGATGTAAATGGCTGACAGGGCCGGAACGTGTCGCTCTGCCCACCGTAGTATGTGAGCGACCTCCCGAGCAGCGGCTGAGCTTCTTGTTCCCCCTTAGTGATTTATGTACGCCACAGCCATGGCGTTGTCCGACTGTATCCTGATCGGACGCCCTTGAAGACTCACCGACCATGTGTGGAGACACAGCCTGATTGCTCTCAATTCGAGCAGATTGATCGGCAACTTGGATTCTTCCGTCGACCAGAGGCCCTGAGCCGACTGAATCCCCATCACTCCCCCCCAGCCTGAGAGACTGGCGTCCATAGTGATCACCATCCATTTCAGAGGAAGGAATGATTTCTCGGACTGAACCACCGGGGACCTCAACCACCAGATCAGAGAGTCCCTGACTGGCTGGCTCACCTGGACCTGTCGATCCAACAACGTAGATTTGTCCCATTTTGTCAAAATCTCCCTCTGCAGGACTCTGGTGTGGAACTGGGCATAAGGTACTGCCTCGAAGGAGGCTATCATGAGCCCCAGTACTCGCATGCAAAAGCGGAGCGACGACCACTTGCGGTTCCATCAGTAGTTTGACCGTAGATCTGAGAGTTTGCAATTTGTCTGAGTGGAGAAAGACCCTCGCTTCCCTGGAGTCCAACAGTAAACCCAGTTACTCCAGACGCTGGGTTGGCACAACCACCGACTTCTTTAGGTTCAGCAGCCACCCAAATTCTCACAGAATCTGCATGGTGATCGCCACATCCTCCTCTAATTCTGAGGCAGAAGATGCTCTCAGGAGATCGGCCAGGTAACCCACGATCTCGATCCCGCATTGTTGCAGCAACGCCAATACTGGAGCCAGTACTTTGGTAAAGATTCAGGGGGCTGATGGTAACGGGCTTCCCCGACTGCCAAACGCAGAAAATGTTGATGCCGAAGGCATATGGGTATGTGCAGGTACGCATCCTGGATGTCCAAAGACACCAGGGAGTCCCCTTGATGGAGTGCAGCGACTACTGAGCGAACTGATTCCATTCTGAACCTCTGCTCTTTTACAAAGTGATTGAGGGCTTTTAAATCCAAGATTGGACGTACCCCTTCCTTCTTGGGAACCACAGATTTGAGTAGAACCCCTGGAAGCGTTCCGATTCCGAAACAGGTACAATCACCCGATTCAGCAAGTCCCTTACTGCCCCTAGCAGGGCCTCAAGGGCGAACCGGGGACGCGGGTATGCTGGAGGGGAAGAATCTGTTTGACGGCCAAGAGAGAAACTATCTTGTAGCCTGTGGAAATCAGGTCGCAGACCCATTGGTTGGATAACCGGGAGGTCCACCGGGCTGCAAACTCCCGAAGGCGACCCCCCACCCACCCTTCATGCAGTAGCACTTTTGTTCGCAGGCTTGCGGTTCCAGGGACGCTTTTGACCGTCCTTGGACGTCCTGTTGGGCTGGGAACATTTTGTCGAAGCACCGGCCGGACGAAAAAGCCGATTGTGAGCGGAAAAAGAGGGCTCTTGCCTGCGGCATGGCTCCTTAGCCTTCCTGGCCTGTGGGAGTAGTGTACTCTTACCACCCGAGGCATTTTTAATAATGTCGTCCAACGAAGAACCAAAGAGCAGGTCGCCAAGGAAGGGAAGATCCGTCAGGGCATTCTTGGATGCCTGGTCAGCAGATCAGCATCTTGGCCAAATCAGACGCCTCAGCACCACAGCCGACACTGAAGCCCTGGATAACAGAGGGAGAGTATCCAGGGGCGCGTCACAACCGTACTTAAGGCCTTGCACTAGTTGGTCTGCTAGTTACACGCAGACAGGGGAGGCGTTTTGCTCTCCCAATTCGCGGTGCACAAGTTTTACCCACTCAGTGTCTGACACCAGTGCAGATGCCAGTACTGGTCGCATGGCTGACCCCACAACTGCAAACAAGGAACAAGCCACTGCCTCGGCCTTCCTGTCCGTGTTATCCTTGAATGCAGGAGTCCCCTCTACCAGGATCGTGGTTACTTTAACCTAGATACTGTGGGGTTCACGACCGGAGGAGCCGACCACTTTTTGAGAAGGCTTTCCTCAAAGGGGTAAGGCACCGCCATGTTTTTGGGGACCAAAAAGGTCCTTTGCGGCCGACCCCATTCCATGTAGATGAGTCAAAATAAGTCAAATACGGGAAGACCTTAGGTGAACGTGCTGGCTTGCGGGACCCAAAAGGGACAGGTACATCAGCAAAGGGTTCCGCTGGCTCCTGTATCTTTAGGGTACCACACACAGCTGTGATAAGTGCTCCAACAAGCGCTTTGTCGCGCCCGGACCCGGACGGGGAATCCTCCGCACTGTCCGAATGGTCCTGGTCAGCCTCGTCTGATAGGTCAGAGCAGGGGTCACCAGCCGCAGCAGGGCCAGAGTCTGCATCAGAGCTCTCCCCAGAGGACGTGGGGGTAGGGGCCTTTTACGCGCACCTTTCCTTCCACGCATCGCCTCTATTTTAGCAACAAAAGAGTTAAGGACCGCTGTCAGGGTGTCCATGGGCACAGCGCCATCCGCAGGTGACTCGGTTGCAATAGCCTGGATTTCGGGGGGAAGAAACACCAGTTTTCTGAAGCCATGCTGACCCTACCCTGTCTGCCACCTGCAAGGGGACTTAGAACAGTGAAGGTCCCACCCTCCTGCTGCCGTCGTGTGGGTGGGGGGGGAGGGGTATCTAGCGCCAGACTCAACACCCTGGGGCGTTCTGCGAATGTCACTAGCCGTGCCTGTAGTCCCAAGGAGGTTACCCAGTTGCAGAGTGAAGAAACTGTCGGCAGCAGCTTTATAGAATAGCGGTGAAACGATCTGCAGACTTGCACCAGCGTTCAGGGAAGAGCCATCCAGCGTCCTGTATACACAGTGGACACAGGAAAGCTGTCACAAGAGAACTGCGGTGAAAAGAGCGCTCAGGCTTAAAAAAAATGGCCGCCAATGCAACTAATAGGAAAATCCTACAGAAAATGGCTGCTGAGGCTCACAAGGGGAACCTGCTTTTCCCACAGTCAAAATGGGCCCCCGGACAGCGCCATGCGGTGACAGGAAAAAAGACAAAACAGTGCTGCCTACATTCAGCAAGAACACCTCCACAGACACCTTTTGGGACCCCCCCCAGACCGGGACCAGGACCAACGCTAGCCACATAGGTAACTGCTGGGAGACTGGTCATCCCTTGATTTTGTGTAGCAAGGCCAAAGTGTTAAAAGGGCTGTTTAATCTTTGAAGACTACTCTCCTTGGCTGGGAATCTCCACTTACCTTGACCGACAGTCCCTCTCTGTGCACCTTTCAGGCTGTCTTGCAGACATGATTCAAGCAGAAGTATCTGTACTCAGAATTCTGTTCCTGTCACAATATTCTCTGATGGAAGAAAAAGAGGAGCTAGCAGAGCACCCCGAGGTACACTAACCGTTGGGTTGGAGAAAGTTGGCTTTGCTTTCCCCTTTTTTTTTGGAAGTTGATAACCCAGCCATATCTCTACAGGTTATATATGAGGACCTCATAGAGCGACAAATTGTTCCAGTCCTCTGGATAAAAGAAGAATGACGTTCAGGTAGTGGCGAACCTTTTCACTGAGTCGAGCAGACACTGGGACCCTTAAAAAATTTCTCAGAGCTATTTATAGGCCAAAAGGTAGGCTGTTAAAGTGGAGATGAGTCTAACCGATCGCCAAACTTACTTATTTTGGAAGGAAAAGGAAAACTTGGGATGTGAGGATAGACATCCTGATAATCCAGCAGTAGCATCCAGCCATTTGGTTGTACTGTTTGAATGGACTCCATCTTAAAGATCTCTAAGAGGGCCAAAAAGTTTCAACCTCTTCCGATCTGCAACTGGATGCGAACCACCATCCCCTGTGAACTACAAACAGGGTGGGGCAGAAAACATGCAATCTTTCCTGTGAATGGGATGAGTACCCCCTGAGTCTGAAGTGTCTGTAAGTATTGTAGCAGCCCATCTGTTTTTGCAGTGTATTTAGCAGCTCCATGGGAGATAAATGGTCTAGAGGAAGAGTAGTGAGGAATCTCCCAGATCTGTACAACATGCTGTCCAGAAACCTGTGAAGCGTGCCCTCTGGCTCTTACCTCAAAGTCTGGGCATGCGCTTATCAAAAGGGCTTAGTGAGTACCTGCGGTATACCCAAGGATTTTCACTTATGGGCCTTGTGAAACGTCACCCGAGTTCCCTTCCATCCTCTACCTGGGACCCTGGCCTGACAGCCCTGGCTCTAGGCTCTGGATTTCCTCTTCAACTGCTGCTCCAATTTCTTCCATAAAAGGAGAAGGGATTGCCATTTTGAAGAAAGGGTAAATATGACTTTTTACCCATGTAATGACCTGCATGACTACTTGGATACACAATTCCACAAAGGAAAGACTGAAACAAAGCAGCTCCGGGTCCTCTTCTGGTAAGAGAAGCTACTATTATCTGCAGGCTGCCCCCTTCGCCCGGGTAGCAGAACTGAGTGGTTGAGCGCCACCTGCCAAGTTGCTCTTCTAGTGGCTAGACTAGTAACAAGAAGTTGGCTGCCTTGCCAGGGCAATTAAAGTAGAAAATAGAATCTTGTGCCACTCTTATAAATAAAGCCATTTGGCGTTACCTGTTAGTTGCAAATTCCTCCATGCAGTCTTTACTCACCCGCCTCTTGGACATAGACACTGTGCCCACAGGTCATGCAGAACTCTTGATGGGGTGCTGGCTCTGGGGAAGAGGAGCCAAGATGTTTTCCTTGGAACTCTTCTGCTGAGTGGGAGCAGAATTCGTGCTCCTCCACCTTTCCCTGGCTCTGATCTCAAAGCGTGGGCGTTGCAGGGCTATGCAAATCAAAGCATTCCACATGAGGGCACTCTTCCTGAAAACTTACATATACACACACACATTATTATACATATATATATATACACACACACACACACACACACACACACACACACACACATACATACCCAGGCATATCTGGGCTCTGCTGCATTCACCATCCGATCTGCTGCCATAAGATATATATGATGAGCCTCCACCTGTATTTTACATTGGCTGATGTGACCTCTGATGGGGGTCCATTAAATGGGGTAAGAGGCTGTATTATTGGGTGCTGGTGACGGGTCTCCCTATCTTGTGCCCATCACAGATTGAACCATCATTTGAACATTTGCGCCTGGTTAATGCTTTGAGACTAATTTTAAGCGCTGCACCTTTACTACATATACGTGCTATACTTGCAGCAGGGGGTGTCAGAGGAAGTGCGTCTGTGCAGGGACCAGAAAAGAGAAATGCTGGGGCCATGTTCAATTTCCTACCATAACTACCCACCAATTCCTCCTAAAGCCATTAAATTGTCACGGGAGAGAGTCTTTCAGGAAACTTTCCTGCACTAATGGCAAATAAGCACAATTTGCACTCATCCAAGATGGTGCCTGGCTTTCTCGGTCGGCCAGTGGGCACGTGCGAGTTGGTGCATTCTGATGACCAAGTGTGCCCCAGGCCTACAAAAAACAGAGCCGGGCAGCCCCGCTTGCCTTAAAGGGACACCGACCCACATCAGGGAGCAAGGAACAGAGTCCCCGCTGAGCAAGGTATTGTAAATGGGAATGAGTCACTGCTGGATCAGAGAGAAAAACAAATGGCAAAGGCAGGGAAAGATAAAGGGAGAGATGGGTCAAAAAGTAAAGGAAACCCTGCATGGCACAAGGGCCAAGAAGGGAAAAAAAAAAAAAAAAGAAGCAAAGCTGGCCCCTCCATTTTCCACAAGTGCTGCAGTGACCAATTTTTAAAAGGCAGATTTTGTTCCTGAAGAGGAAACACTGCAGAGGCCCCAATAAGACCCACAGAAGGGGATCCAAGACCAGTGCATTTAGTAGCCTTATCGCTGGGACTTCACACTGGCAGAACCCAAATGGCTACTGCACTGAGTTGGGGACATAGAACGGCTTACTCTTCACTGGTGCGTGGAGGTATGAGGAAAAACAGATATATTCTAGATATATACCAGCGTCTATTATACTCTTTCTATATGGACTTTTTTAGGTTATATTTTATATATTTTATATATTTAACATAAAATCCCAACTCATACTAATGCTCATTTTTCAACAGCAGGAATTCAAAATCTCCTTAACCACCTGACATCCGCACTATGGCCCAATGACGGCCACAGCGTGGATGTGAATTCCTGGGAGGCCGTCATATGATGGCCTCTCCTGTGCACGCCCTACAGAGCGCACTGAGTCAATGAGACTTGGGTGATCACCGGTCCCAGCCCCTTACCAGGTGATCAGCTGTCAGCCATTGACAGCTGATCACATGATCAAAACAAAAGCTCAGTGATCATTTTTTTCTCCTCACGCTGACAGCAGAGGAGAAAAAAAAAAAAAGCTGATCATCGGCTTATCTTAAAGGGACATCAGTCCCCATTTATAGTCCAACAATGCCCACAAGTGCCATCTATCAATGCCCACCAGTGGTGCCAATCAGTGCCACCTAGAAGTGCTGCCTATCAGTGTAACCGATCAGTGCCCATCACTGACACCCATCAGTGCTGCCTCATCAGCATACATAAATGACAGACAAAAATTACCCGTTATAAAATTTTAAAACAAAATTTTTTTTTTTTTTTAATTCGGTCTTTTTAGATTTAAAAAAATAAATAAAAAATCACAGGTGATCAAATACCACCAAAAGAAAGCTCTATTTGGGGGGAAAAAAATATATAAAAATTTCATTTGGGTACAATGTTGTATGACCGTGCAATTGTCATCAAAGTGCGCAGCGCCAAAAGCGGAAAATTGGTCTTGATAGGAGGGGGGTTTAAGTGCCCTACCTGGACATGGCAAGCCTGCACCCACTGAGCACTATGAATGCAATCCATTTTTGTCAGAGTTGTTATCTCAAAACAATACTGCACGAGGACTTGCCTGGCGCTTCTCTCCCTTTTCCTGCTTGTGTCTTTCACAGAAAGGCATCTAATTATCTCTGGAGGAAAAATGAGGATGTATGATGCCCAAGCAAAAAAACGTGGGGGAAACTTCCGCAGAGGGGACCCCGGGAGGTAAAGCTGAGGGGACCCCGGGAGGTAAAGCAGCTACTAAGGCAGCAAAGGGCAATATTAGAGTCTGATAAAAAAAAATACAAAAAAGTTTATTCAATTCAACAATATAGAGAATAAAAACATGGCTCAGATATAAAGTTGCATCTACACTGGTTATAGTTTATAAAGTCCCACAATTTTCAAATAGTGTGGGGTACACAGACAATGGACATACAGACATGTAGACAAATAATGAAAGGTTCAGACACCAGATTACCATACACACAGAGATCGCAGGCGGTAAATACCACTTGGCGAGTGTGAAGAAAAAAAAAAAAAGGAGTTCACAAATGAGAAATCCTATTTAGGAAATTGATGTGTATATGGCCCTCGGTATGGAAAAGCTACAGGATCTGGTAATGTAGGATTCGCTTCCCTGTCAAGCCCTGCTTCAGAACCGCTATACACCTTTGTAACGGCCTATTTTGCCTCCTTGCCAAGTTGACATACACAACCTGTCCATTAAAGAGGAAGTAAACCCTGATGAGTTTACTTCCTCTTTTTTTCCCTGCAAAGGTAAAGCATAATGGACTACTATGCATCGCATAGTAGCCCATTATGTGTCACTTACCTGACACAGGAGCCAGCGAAGTCGCCGCTGTCCCCTGTAGTCCACCGCATCCATCTTGCTGGTGGCGTCTCGCAGCTCCGCCGCTGTCATTCGGCGAAGCCGCGATGACGTCACTCCCGCGCATGCGCACGGGAGTCGACAAATGCGGCAGCTCCATTTTTGGAACTGCCGCGCTCGGTGCGCCTGCACGCCGCTGTCTACGGCGCATGCGCCGTAGACAGCGGTGCCCGTTTTCGGGCAAATATCTCCTAAACCATATAGGTTTAGGAGATATTGCTTGGACCTACAGGTAAGCCTTAATCTAAGCTTACCTGTAGGTCAAAGTGGTTTGTAAGGGTTTACAACCACTTTAAGTGGGACTTCTTTCTATTGTGTTCAGTACCTCTGGGCATTGCTAGCTATTGACATGCATATGACTATATTTGGAATACCAGGGAATCTATGAATGGGAAGAACTGCACACATGCAGGCATTCACTTTGAGGTCTAAACACTGCTTGCCTCTCAGGAACCAGCAGCTATTTCAGGACACATAGGTTGAGGTCAATGATCTATTGTCCTTCAGTAATCAGTAGTCATCTCAGCAGAAACTTTGGTGCATCCATTTAGTGGTCATCATAATATGTAGAACCCTACCTATTTTTTACAGGACTTTCTTTAAACTTCAGGAGCAACTTGTATGCATTTTCATCTGACCACAGAATAGGCATCCCTGAAACAAAAGGACTCAGAGGCTTTATGCAGTAACAGTTTGTGATCCCATTCCAGGAGTTCCAGTATTAGATACCTCTCGCTTGGCATACAGCAGACTTCCCATATCTATAGCTTTCCCATACCCCCGGATGCCCTATAGTTATTGATTGCCTAAATAGAATTTCTCATTTGTGAACTCTTTTTCTTGACAATCGCCAAGCAGTATTTACCACCGGCGATCTCTGTGTGTGTTAATCGGGCATCCAGACATTTCGTTGTTATTTGTCTCTACATGTTTGGATGTCCATTGTCTGTGTACCACACTATTTGAGCATTGTGGGCCTTTATAAACTATAACAAGTGTAGATTAAACTTTATTCCTCAGTAATCTGAGCCATGTTTTCATTCTCTATATTGTTGAATTGAAAAACTTTTTTGTATTTTTATCAGACTCCAATATTGCCCTTTGCTACCTTAGTAGCTGCTTTACTTCCTGGGGTCCACTCATCTGAGGGTTTCTCCCAGATTTATTTTTTTAACCTAGTCTGTCTGGCTATGGCAGCAACACCTGACAAGGGTGAGTGGCATAGGGTCTGAATTAAAACACATGAATGTTAAAAGGTGCCATTAGCTGACACTCTTGTTTTGTATTTGTGACAGTATGATGCACAAGCAAACTATATGCTTAACATCAAATCCTCCAAAGAGATATGCAACATGTATCTTTACTTAAATATGGCCACAAGTGTTTTTTTTTTCAAAGGAAAATCCACTTTGCACTACAAGTGCAGTCGCTTTAAATCTGAGGTAGATCTGAAATGAGGGGACGCTCTGCTGATTTCATCATCCAATCATGTGCAAGCTAAAATGCTATTTTTCTTGCGTAACCCCCTCAGTTCTACAGCGACTGCACTTCCAAGAGGATTTATTTGCCTTTAGTAAATAACCCCCTTTTTTTCCCCATTTCAAGTACAGAAATCAGGATGCTGGCACCCACTTCTCAGAACCGACCATACATTAGAAACAATCTTTCTGCATCTAGGCTGTGAAAGTCTCATTTGTGTGGTCTTTCCAAACTCAGAAGGTGTAGCAGAATGTGTTTTGGGGAAGTAATTATAAGTGTGTTAATGCAGTGTGTGAGATAACTTGTTAAAAATGCAACTTTTTGGGGAAAAAAAATAAACAACAACATTTAAGTCAGACATTGGGTTATTTTTAGCAGAATACATTTGGCCTAAATTTACAAAAGATTTGCAAAACTGTATAACAAAAAAATAAAAAAATAAAAATAAAAAAAAAAAGGGTTTTATTAAAAATTATTTGTTTAACCCCTTCCTGCCCCGTCAATAACATATTGATGTCAGGGAAGTGGCTCCGTTATCCTAACTGGATGTCGTATGACGGCACATCAATATTCTGATCGTGGTAAGGAGCCTATGGCCTCCTAACTTGAGAAAGGCACGCTCCAGTTCCACAGAGTGCATGCGCCAAAACGTTGTCGCATTCGTAATGATGTCACCCAACTGGATGACTTTCGTCCCGATCTGACTGGAGCCAAGCCTCGTTTTTGGCCCACAAAAGACTGAATTAGGATATCCTGCTGGACGGGACTGTATTCTCTTTATGGACAGATCCTACTACATCAAGTCACCATGCTGGATAGACACCACTATTGAGGAATCTATGTGCTGAACCTGTTTTATCTCCATGTAAGTGGACAAATGCTTATGCATATCTATTAAAACTGATCCTGACCCAGAGGAGCTTTTGTTTATCTTTTACAAGCAACAAAAAATATCCACCCTCCTAGCTGCCACAGACTGAGGGGCCCCCCCGCAGGACTCACCACCCTGACCCAGGTGCTGCTGCCATTAGCTCTCCCACCCAGAGGACCCCTGGCCAGGTACATGCTCCGCACCCCCTATGCCCAGCCACACAGCGGCCCCTTCGAATGGGGAGGAGGGAAATAGACAGGGAGAGAAGAAAGGGAGATAGAGACCCCCTGATCGACCTCCCAGGGAATGCCCAGCTGCTCCATCTTGCCTAAACAGGTGGAACTATACTTACCCCTCCTGCAAGGACTGCTGGACGCACTCCACAGACAGACCCAAAAAACGAGCAGTAAGGGGTGGCTGTCGGCCACGACACACTGACTCAGACAGCAGTAGCCCAGTCATATTTTTCCCCTGGAGAATATAGCTCACCGTCCGCCCCTGGAACAGAACGGGGCCTGCCGAGGCCGACTCAGCGCATAGGTCTGCACGCGCTCAATGACCAAGCTGGGGAGACTACCAGGATCTATATTATCCAACCTGTCACCCAGCCCAGCTGTTGATTGTAGATCACATGAATCAAAAAAAAGCAAAAAATAAAAATAATTCCAAGGACCATTGGTCCCCACGGGGAGCCAGGTCCTTCTAGACTATGCAGAAAAAAAAACTGGAGCTAGTGGGAGCAGAGTGAGGGGTTATAGCCAGTAGGGCCGCCCCTGGGCGGTACTGTGCTGTTTATGTGTTCTGCCTAGTCCCCTCCTAAAGGTGGAGATATAACCCTAAGGTCAAGATTAAGGTGCTGTGTCCATCAATGAACGAAAGAGAAATAACTGGTACAATCTAACTGGTAATTTCCTCCCAGCAACCGTGTTGGTGTTTAGAGACTTGCTGCTTAGGCATCTAGCATTGTCATATGAGGGTAATGAAAGTTTGTCAGCGGCAGGGGAATGATGAGAAATATATGTGCAGATTGTGGGCCAACTGTAACGCAAGTCTGTTGCTTTCCCCTGCATTAGCAAAGCACAGGTTCACGTGAAGAACATGGAATAGAAACAATGGGTTATATCTATTTTTACACTTAAGCCTCTAGATTGATCTCTGCACTTTGCTTGCACCTAGAGTCTCTACTTAAAATTTCTTAACTAAATTATACACACTTAGCGTCCATATGGCATCTCTTAAGTGCTAGATGGCAGATGCAGCGTGTGAAGGCTGTACAATTAAGTTAGCAATTAGCTCAATCTCTCAGGATGTATAAAATTTAATTTGCGAGAAACCGGAAGAAAATTGAAATAATATTTTATTACAAGGGGGGAGGAAAAAAAAAAAAAAAAAAAGAAATCCAGAACACGGACGAGGAATGGTGGGTGAGAAATTTAGAGACAAGATGGAGATTTCCACAGAGAATAGGCTTATGCTTGTAGCTTCAGGGATAGAAATATACACATTCTCCTCTGTATGTCACTCATCTCCCACATGAGAAACAGTTGGAATTTGGAACAGTTCATTAATCTTCAGAAGTGTAACAGCCAAGTCAAGTAGCTACTACTCAGTCGGAATCATTAGAACTCGGAGGAGTACTGGCCATCTCTTCATCTGATCCCTGAAAAAAAGAAACATTTTTCAAGTGCACATTTATAGTAACAAGGACAAAAAAAAATAAAAAATGGTAGAAGCTTTTAATTACTTTTGAAACATAGCGATCAGAAGATGTTTCTAGCATCAGCAATGTAGTTAAAGGGAAACTTGGACAAGGAGAACCAAAACCTCACATTACTTTCTCCACAGAATTAGCTTTTTTTCACTTTCTACTGATAACAGTTGTGTCGGTCATGCTTTGCTCTCTCACAACCTAATATATAGATACCAACATTCAAACATTGAGAGAAACATTAAAATAGGTCTTATTTGTCAATAACACATATTTAGGCGATTTAATGGAAGGATGAAAAAAAAAAAAAAATCAAGTGCAAAGTGCAGTACTATACATTTTGTTTTCTTCTTAATTTTGACTTAACTGTAAATTCCATATCTTTGAGTACAGCACAGGAGGCAGGGTATTAATACACCAAGGTCATGGGCCTGTGCCTTTAGGTGCCAGGACACCAGAAAAGCTTTAGTGAACATGTCCCCATGGCACCGCCCCCATAGTCCAAATACAGGGTGCTGCAAGTTGTATACAAGATACAACTTGAAGAAAGGTTCTTACAAGGGAGAGAGAAGCCAGAGGCTAATGAAAGAATAGACAAGGATAAAACTTGTCCTCTGGAGTGCTAAAGGCTAACTTATGATCAAAATCTGACTATAGGTAGGCCAGAATGTGAGGTACAGCAAAATCTGTAGGAATGAAGTGTCTTTTCACAACAAGCAAAAATAGGATTTTTTGTACTCACCGTAGAATCCTTTTCTCTTTAATTCACCGACTGACACAGCCTCTCTCTTTAGACCATTGGGTTGTTACGCCACCTTTAGGAGAGGACTAGGCATAACATGTAATATAAAACTCAGAACTTTCTAGTTCCGCCCGAGGGGCAGTCCCTTAGGTAACTACCCCTCAGCCTGCCTTGCAGCTTCAGTATGTCAACAAGCAGTATAACGTAAAAAGAAAATAGGAGGGGTGGGTGCCGTGCAAGTCTGTAAATTACAGAGAAATGGATTTTACGGTGAGTACAAAAAATCCCATTTTCTCTTATATTAACCGACTGACAGCTCATCTCTTTAGACCATTGGGACATCCCCAAGCAGTGCCAAAACAAGGGGTGGGAAAAACAGCATACAACTTCATCCACCATGGCATCCGGGAACTAGTATAAACATTACCCACAAAAAAGGACAGTGTGGAGGCGCATGCGCGGCAGCTCACAAGATGGCCGCTGGCTACTAGAGCTCCGCTCCACCACGGCCCCAAATTGAATACCGGAGCCCTCGGAACGTCCCACGACGATCACCACCAGGCCAGGCAGATAGACGAGACCGCCCGGAACCCACAGATGTCAATCTCGCATCCGCGGCGAAATCTCCTGGGGCAGATGTCAGCTCAAAACGTTCCTGTCAGCTATGCCAAGATGGCGGCGACAGGACACAAGACTGCACACAGCGCGGATCTCGCTGAGGATTCCATAGCTGACCAGGACCTGGCCCCTCCGTGCTCCCCAGGTACAGACTTTCCTCCTCTCCCCCAGGTAGCCTCTCCTGCATCCACAGAATCATTACTGAGCAGAATGGACGGGGAATGTCCTTTCACCCCCAGGCTGGATCCTCACACAGGCATGCTTCTCTCACATGCTGATTCAGACACTGCAGCCCCTGCTCCTAATGACTTTCCCTCCATGATGCAAGCATTTTCTCAGCTTCTAGCCAAAAGCCTGGCAGAGAATGCGGCACATATTACTGCATCCATACACTCTGATTTGCAGCACATTGGGGTGAGAATTGACACTATTGAAAAGAAAGCAGATCAGGCAGTAGCACGAATTAATCAGAATACAGCCAGATTACAGGATCTGCAGGATCAGCTCGAAACCGCATGCGCAAAAATCGACGACCTTGAGAATAGATCAAGACGTTATAACTTTAGGATCAGGGGACTCCCCGAAACCGAGAAAGATGTCCCTGCTGCTGTAAAGCAACTGATTAAGGACCTTATACCTGATATTGCTGAACAACGCCTGGAACTCGACAGAGCGCACAGGGCCCTTCAGCCTCCCCGCTCAGATGGCCTCCCTGGGGACATTATTGTCAAAACGCACTTTTACTCTGTAAAGGAAGAGGTTATGAAAAGAGCCAGGTTCTCAGACCTCAAACTGCTGGGACCTAAAATTCAGATTTTCACAGATTTGTCACCCTATACGGTTCAGAAAAGACGTGCCCTCAAGCCCCTACTTCAGATTCTGGCGGATAAGCAGATTCCATACAGGTGGTCTTTTCCTCTTCGCCTTAACTTCTCTTATATGAATAAGAGTCATGGATTCTCCTCGTTTGCTGACGGTGAGAAACTTTTACTTCAGCTGGGTTTGATCCCTCAGGACACATCCTCCAGGCAAACCATCAGAGGGACTCCGGCCTCTTCAAAGAGGCCTCCTCCGGCCAGTCCTCTACAACCAAATTGGCTACAACAGCACTCCAAACGTTCCAAAGAAAATCTCCCGCCCTGAGGCGGATTCGTCTACAGAAGAATGGATCTTTGTTCCGGATTTTTGCCAGAAACTTCCCTTTTTTTTTCTCTGGATTTTTGGACACTTCCAGAACCATCCAGTTGCCCTCTCTGTGTCTCTCTCCTTTGGCCCGGGGCCATTAACCTGTCCTTCCCAATTTTTATCCTTCCCCCACCCTTTTTTTTTCATTGTTATTGGACTGGGGGACTCAGGTGGGGAGAAGTACAGGGGAGTGATTGAGGGGTCTTGGCTCTTGGGGGGAGGGGGGGGGGGGGGGGATAGTTTGTGAATGTTTTGTTAATTTACGGTTTTACAGGACTCTAGAAGATTGTATTTATCCTGACCTGGGGTCCACTTTATTGCTCTCTACTTCCCAAAGGTTTCTCTGAGTTCTCTCCCGTCAGGATCCACGGCTTTTGGGCCAGGCGGGCATACCTTTTTCAGTTGGCAATTACTGGGGGGGGGGGGGTTTCTGGCAAATGGGGTCCCTGCTGCTCGATGGGGTAGCCGGACCCAGCCCTACATCCGGCTGGTGTGGGCTGCTCTGGCAGGGCCTTGTTGGGGGGAGGGGGGGATATGGGAGTGTATGGACCTACTGAGTAGGCCTCTTGACTGCAATCACAGCGACCAGTAACAGGGTTCTGCTATTTGTTTGTTTTTTCAATTTTCTCCGTTTCAACACTGGTGGTTAGTAATATTTCAGATTTGTTTTTATTCTCAGGGACGTTCTGCATACGAGTGTTCTTATGGGCTTTTGTTTTAGCTCTCATTTTCTTTTTTTTCCGGTTTCTGGGGCTGTGGTGGACCCAGTGCACCTCTGACAGGTTTCTAGAGCACCTTTGGTGCCCCTGGGAACTATACTGGTGGTCCTATAATTAGGACTTACCGGTCCTCTTAGATTACGGGGGCGGAATGACCCATACATTCCGCCCGAGGGGTGGGCAGGGGTCTGGGGACCCCAGTTTTCATGAGGAAACGTTTTTGTTAAGGCTTATGAATACATTTGATGTTACACTGGTGTTTTTAACATTGTCTCTTTCTTCCCCTTCTCTATCTTTCCTTCCTTTTTTCACCTCTTTTCTATGGCTCCTCTCTTTTGCTCAATTTTACAGTGCCTGGATCCATGGCGGACCGTGGTCTTCCTTCCCATGCCCCGGCGAGTTGTCTTCCACTTTGCGCCTATTCCTCCAAGTAGTGTTGTTTCGCTACACGGGTAAGAATGCAGCCTATCAGCTAGCCTCTACACACATTTCTCATGCCTAGTCCCACCACTGCAGCTCCCACGCTCAAAATCTTTTCTCATAATACTCAGGGACTTAACTCCCCTGTCAAGCGCAGGAAAATGTTCCAAAGTTATCGGTCTATGCATGCAGATGTTCTCCTATTACAAGAGACTCACTTCCCAGCATCATATAATCCTGCCTTTCTCCACCAACACTTCCCCCAATTTTTTCTATCCTCCGCTTCGAACAAAACAAAGGGGGTAGCCATATGCCTAGCCAAACATGTTAATTTCACACACCATGAGACGGTATCGGACCCACTGGGAAGATACATTGTGATATCGGGGAAGATTGATGGAGAGATGTATACTTTTATTTCTTACTATGCCCCCAACAAGGGGCAGAGGGTTTTCTTTGACTCCTTCCTTCATAAGATTAAACCTCATCTTAGGGGCACTATCATCCTGGGGGGGGGACTCGAACGTTGCTTTTGATTCCTCCTTGGACAAATCGGGTAATGGCTGTCAAAAACCCAGACATCCACCTAGACAAAGCGTTAAGATAGCCCAATCACTACACTCAGCAGGACTGATCGACATTTGGAGGGAAGTCAACCCCCATACAAAAGACTACACACACTTTTCAGTGCCCCATAATACTCTGGCCAGGATAGACCACATCTTTGTCCGACCCACGACGATCCCCCTTGTCATTTGCTCTAAGATTGTGGATACTCCATTATCTGATCACTCCATGGTTACACTGAGTATAAACAGGCCAATGGGGACGGGGTCCCCACCTCGTTGGCGTCTACAAGAATCCCTTTTAAGCGATCCGGCTCATTGTTCGGTTATTGAGGGCTTTATTCAAGACTATTTCCGTAACAATACGACGGATGATGTTTCCCCTATGACGATCTGGGCGGCTCATAAGACAGTCGTTAGAGGAGACATAATCAAACTATCGGCAAAACTTAGAGCGGAACATAAAACTGACACGGTTAAGCTGACTAATGAATTTAGATCGTTGGCTAGGCTTCACAAGCGTCACCCTACTCTGGCCTCCCTAGCTCAATTAGATAAGGCTAGGACCCTATTGAATTTGCACTTAACGACAGCAGCAGAAAGACATCTCAGATGGACAGGAGCTAGATTTTATAGTCAACGAGATAGGATCGGTTCCAAACTTGCTGTTAAACTAAACCCTAAACACCGCATCTTAGCTTTTCCTAAAATTAAATTGCCATCAGGTGAGTTATCACAGAATCCAGAGAAAATAATGAAGGCTTTCCTACAGTTTTATACTAAACTTTATGAAAAGACACCCGATCTCTCGGAATCGACTCGGAAGACTTTCCTAGATTCCCTCCCACTGCCCTCCCTGACTACCGATCACAAAGACCTCCTGGAAACCCCGTTTACCCAGGAAGAAGTGTTACGTACAATAAGCTCCTTGAAAACAGGCTCTTCCCCCGGGGTCCAGATGGTTTTTCTACGGGTTACTATAAGAAGTTTAGCTCCACCTTAGCACCTCATCTGGTCTCCCTTTTCAACTCCCTTAGGAAGGGGTCACCTCTGAGTGTGGACCTTAATTCGGCTTATATTTCGGTAATACCCAAGCCAGGAAAGGACGTCAGTGAAGTGGGAAACTATCGTCCTATATCTCTCATTAATAATGACATTAAAATTATGACTAAGATATTGGCCAATAGGATAGCGAGCTTTATTCCCTCATACATACATAGAGACCAGGTGGGTTTTATTCCCGGGAGACAGGGTCCGGACCAGATAAGACGATCCATCGATGTCATTTCTCTCCTCAATTCCCAATGGGATGGAGGTCCCCACCAGGAAGGGTTCCTTCTTTCGATCGATCTACACAAAGCGTTTGACTCGATCGACTGGGATTATTTATCAGATATACTGCACAGATGGGGATTTGGCCCTTCTTTCCTTAACTTAATCAATTCACTTTACTCCACTCCTTCAGCACAAATACGATTGATGGGGAGATATTCTGCTCCATGCCGCATTAGAAGAGGTACCAGACAGGGTTGTCCACTATCCCCCCTGCTGTTTGCAATTGCAATAGAAACTTTAGCGATAGCTATTCGGACGAACCCGGACATTCGGGGGGCGGTATGTGGGGACCAGATTCATAAATGTGCATTATATGCAGATGATCTTCTTCTGTATATTACCTCTCCCCTAATTTCTTTACCGATGATCTACAAGGTGTTGGGTAAGTTTAGTGGGATTTCTGGACTTAGAGTTAACATGCATAAATCAATGGCATTGAACGTGAACATTCCTCCGGACCGCCTGCTGCAGCTAGTTAGAAACTTTGATTTTGTATGGGCTCCCAAAGAAATCTCTTATCTGGGGATCAAACTGACTCCTAACATCAAAGATCTGTTTAATGCAAATTATCCCCCTATGTTAACCAACTGCAGGAGAGATCTGGAACAGTGGTCGAAGTGTGGTCTGTCCTGGCTAGGTAGGGTACATGCTGTTAAAATGACGCTCCTTCCCCGTACTCTGTACTTGTTTCGCTCTCTTCCCATTCCGATTCAAAAACAGTTCCTTAACAAATTACAATCTGAGATCATTCGCTTTGTCTGGGGGAAGAAGGGTTACCGATGCCCATCTGGAAATTTGATTCGCTTAAAATCTCAAGGAGGGTTGGGTCTCCCGGATCTTTGGAACTATTATTTGGCAGCACAATTGTCGCAGATTTCTATGGTCTTCTCTAAAGGTACAAAACCGGATTGGCTCTCTATGGAGAGGAAAGCAGTCCCACATAGACTTCCTTCTTTGGTGCGATCCGAAGGTGCGACCAGCCATCATGTCACCTACACTATCCCACTCTGTAGCCCTCTGTTCAAAGCTATTCAAACGTAATACTCTGACCTCTCCACTGAAACCGCTGGCCCACATATTTAACAACTCCAATTTCCCTCCTGGGTTGAACATTCAGGCTTTTAAATGGTGGATTGACAAGGGGCTATATCGCATAGGCCACTTTCTTTCTCCGGGGGGTCCCCTGACCCTTTCTCACTGTAGAAAGAAACTGGAAATGCCGGATACAGAACTATTCAGATTTTCCCAAATATCTCATTTTTTAAAATCAATGTGGTCTGATCAACGGACACCCCCCTCCATCACGCCTTACGAACCCTGGTGTGTCAATACTACAGACCAGAAAGGCGGCATCTCTCTGATTTACACTGCGCTCCTGACGAGGATGGGAAAGCCGACCTACGCTCGGGCATGGGAGGAAGACACGGGAAGCTCATGGTCCCTAACGGAGTGGTCTCAGGCAGCCACACGCTCTTTTACATTTATTTACAATATTTCATTAATAGAAGCCAGCCTCAAAATTTTATTCCGTTGGTATTATGTTCCAGCTAGATTGGCACGGATGTTCCCAGGTACATCATCTCTATGCTTTAGAGGCTGTGAGCTGGAGGGCACTATGATACATATATGGTGGTCCTGCCCACACATCCGTTCTTTTTGGCAGAAAATTTTTCGAACCATCAACATAGTATCCGAAACCAATGTACATCCTAATCCAAAACGTAGCTCTTTTCAATCAATTCATACCCAACCTATCCAAACAAACAGAAACTTGCCTTCATCATACTGTTGGGAGCTAAAACTACGATAGCGAAGGCCTGGAAAAAGCCTAAGGTCTCTTTCCAGTGTTGTAAAAGGAAAATCTCTTGGATTATGTCGCAGGAACACATAGTGGCTAAATTGAATGATAAGGTTGAGAGATTCTATGCCACCTGGGATCCATGGGCCGCTTATTGCCACCTTCCCCATAGACCTGGCTTGTCATGTTGATTTGTCATTGAATTTTCTTGTAGATACACAAGTACTACCCTTTCTGTTTCTATTCTCCTTTTCGCTCTCTTTTCCCACGTTTTCTTCTTTTCTCTCTAGGGGGGTATCTTTCCCTCTCTCCCCATTTGTTCTACTAAACTTGTTATGACACCCACGCATTTTTGAAAGTCAGAGGCTGGTTAAGGAAGTGGGGGAATACGGTCTGACCTACTTCCTAAAACTACATATAGTTCAATTTTCTATTTTTGACTTTGGGGCCCAGGAGGACAGTTGTGTGGACGAACTCTACCATTAGGGGGAGGGTTTGGTGGGGGGTGTCGGGGTGGTCTCTGGGAGTCCTAGGCCCTCACACAGTTAGCTCCCACTGGGGTGGGGGGGCCTGGACTCTCGGGGGTCGCTCTGGGGTCTTCTACCGGATCCTCCGTTTTCATAATTCTTTCTCAGCAATTTTTTTTTTATTATTATTATTCTCGTTTTTATCATACTTCTGATTTCCTGAACCTGATTGATCTGTATTGGAGGGTTCTCCCCTATCAGTTTAGACCATGATTGAGGGTGTTCATGAACAGGTTAAGTTTTGCTTTTTGTATGGCTCTCTCATGATATACGTTTTGTCTCAATTACAAGTATTTCATTTGTTTAATGGTACATGTCTAATGGTCGCCTTACTGTTCTATGTATCTTTCTGGCATTGGAGACAATGTTATTCTGTTTAACTATGAAAATACAATAAAACTTTCTTGAATATAAAAAAAGGACAGTGTGTGGGAATAACTAAACTTTTTTACCCATAAAAAAACAGGGTGTTCCTCAACAGAAAAGCACTACCCTCAAACCGCACCAGAACTGCAGTAACAAATGCAAACAGTGCATTTACTTAAAAAGTACTGCGTTTTTACCCCCCAAAAAAAAAAAAACAGGAAAAAAAACAACGTATGTGCAATTGCAATTATACGGCCGCCTGCAAAACTTTGCGACCAAAGCAGGCATCTGCCGATGCACTGACATCTACCTTGTAGAATTTTGTAAAAGTGTGAACAGAGGACCAAGTTGCCACTTTACACACTTGAGTGACAGGCGTCTGATGTCGGAAGGCCCAAGACGTTCCGATGGCCCTTGTGGGCCGTGCCTGGAAAGGGGGGCACCTGTCCCTTCAAGGCGTAGGCCTGTACTATAATCTGTCTGATCCACCTGGAAATGGTGGCCGACGAGACCGCCATGACTTTTTTCGGACCAGCCACCGAAACGAGGAGTCTAACTTCCGAAAGGGAGCAGTGGCTGACAAATAGACCCTCAGAGCCCGAACCACTTCCAGGGAATGAAGGGCCACTTCCTTAGGTTTAGGACAGAGAGATGGTAACACAATGTCTTCATTAATGTGGAACTCCGAAAACACCTTCGGCAGAAAAGAAGATTGCAGACACACCACCTTATCCCTGTGGATAACCAGATAGGGCAATTTGCGAGACAAGGCCACCAGTTCGGAAACCCTCCTGGCCGATGCGATGGCCAATAGAAAGACCACTTTCTGGGAAAGAGTCAACAGAGGAACCTCTCTGATATTTTCAAATGGTGGTTTCTGAAGCGCCGATAACACCAGGTTCAGATCCCAGGGGGGTAACGGTGGACGCACCGGAGGAACTACATGTCGGACCCCTTGAACAAAAGTGCTCACTAGAGAGTGAGACGCCAAGGGTCGCTGACAAAAAAATAAAAAAATAAAAAAGAAAGCCAAAGCGGATATTTGTCCTTTAATGGTGCTTAAAGCCAACTTCTGGTCTACTCCTTGCTGTGGAAACAGCAGGATCCTGGATATAGAAAAGGAGCGCAGACGCCATCCTTTATCCTCACACATGGAGATGTAGGCCTTCCAGGTACCATGATATATCTGAGAAGATTTGTGTGCTCTCAGCATAGTTGGGATCAACGAGTCTGAAAGACCCCGGTTTTTCAACATCTGGCTCTCAATAGCCATGCCATTAAAACCAGCGATGGTAAAGCAGGATGGAGAATCGGACCCCCGAGACAGAAGGTCTTCTCATAACGGCAGTCAAGGGGCGTCCGCCACCAGGCGCACTAGGTCTGTGTACCAGGGGTGCTGGGGCCAAATCTGGGGCAATCAGTATTACTGGGATCCCCTCGGCCTCCACTCTGCGGAGCAGAAGTGGTACCAGCTTCAGTGGAGGAAAGGCATAGATCAGCTGGTACTGATCCCACAGAGCCACCAGCACGTCTGCCCACAGATCTCTTGTCCTGGACACGAATCTCGGCACCTTTCGATTGAGACGGGAGGCCAGAAGATCCACATCTGGTGTGAGCCATCGTTGGTACAGTAGCCTGAACACCTCCGGTTGCAACACCCATTCTCCTGGGTCCAGCATCTGGCGACTTAGATAGTCAGCCTGCTAGTTCTTCACTCCCGGGATGTAAATGGCCAACAGGGCAGGTACATGTCACTCTGCCCACCGAAGGATGTGCACGACCTCCCGTGTGGCGGCCAAGCTTCTTGTTCCTCCTTGGTGATTGACGTATGTCACCGCTGTGGCGTTGTCTGACTGGATCCTGATCGGATGCCCGCAAAGTCTTATCGATCACGTGGAGCCTGGTCACTTTCAGTTCCAGAAGATTTTTCGGCAACTTTGATTCCTCCAACGTCCAGAGGCCTTGGGTCGAATGAACTGCCATTACATCACCCCAGCCAGAAAGGTGGGCGTCCGTCGTGATCACTGTCCACTTCAGAGGTAGGAACAACTTCCCGGACAGAAGTGCCGGGACCTCAGCCACCAGATCAGGGAATCCCTGACTAACTGGCTCATCTGAATCTGCCGCTCCAGGGACAACGGAAATTTGTCCCATTTTGTCAAAATCTCCTTCTGCAGGACTCTGGTGTAATACTGGGATTACGGTACTGCCTCGAAGGAGTTTTACCGCGGCTCAGAGTCTGCAGCTTGTCTGAAGGGAGAAAAACTCTTGCTTCCATGGAGTCCAGCAGTAAGCCTAGGTACTCCAAATGCTGAGTTGGTAAGATCACCGACTTTTTTAGGTTCAACAGGCACCCAAAATCCTGCAGGGTCTGCATGGTGATTGCCATATCCTCCTTTAACCCCGAGGCGGAAGATGCTCTCAGGAGGAGATCGCCTAGGTATCCCACGATCGCGCATTGCCGCAGCAACGCCAAAACAGGAGCCAATACCTTGGTAAAGACTCAGGGGGCTAACGCCAAACCAAAAGGGAGAGCCACAAACTGGTAGTGGGCCTCCCTGACTTCAAAATCGCAGAAACTTCTGATGCCGGAGGCATATGGGTATGTGCAGGTACGCATCCTGGATGTCCAAGGATGTCAAGGAGTCCCCTTGATGGAGTGCAGCGACTACTGAGCAAACTGATTCCATTCTGAACCTCTGTACTTTTACAAAGTAATTGAGGGCTTTCAGGTCCAAGATTGGATTTACCCCTTTCTTTTTGGGGACTACAAACAGGTTTGAGTAGAACCCCTGGAAACGTTCCGAGTCCGTAACAAGTACTATCACTCCGCGACCCAGCAGGTCCCTTACCACCCCAAAAAAGGCCTCCCGGCGAGCTGGGAGTATGGGTATGCTGGAGGGGAAGAATCGGTTTTCCTGCCAAGAGAAACTATCTTGTAGCCTGAGGAAATCAGATAGACCCATTGGCCAGACAGCCAAGAAGCCCCCCCGGGCTGCAAACTCCCAAGGGCAACCCCCCCATCTTGCAGGCGGGGGCAAACCTTCATGCAGTAGCACCTTTGCTCGCAGGCTTGCGGTTCCAGGGATGCTTTGGTCCTTCAGAGGTCGTCCTGGGTTGAAGCCCCCGGCGGACGAAAAAGCCGCTTGTGAGGAGAAAGGGGGCCCTTGCCTATGGCGTGGCTCCTTATCCTTCCTGGCATGTGGGAGTAGTGTACTCTTACCACCTGTGGAGTTTTTATTAATGTCATCCAAAGAGGCTCCAAAGAGCCGGTTGCCAAGGAAAGGAAGATCCGTCAGGGCTTTTTTGGATGCCTGGTCAGCAGACCAGCATTTTAACCAAATCAGGTGCCTCGGCGCCACTGCTGACACTGAAGTCCTGGTTAACAGAGGAAGGGTTTTCAGGGCTGTGTCAAAAATGTACTTCAGGCCTTGCACTAGTTGGTCTGCTATTTCCACACAGACTGGAGAAGCCTGTTCTCCCAATTCGGGTTGCAACAATTTTGTTCAATCTGTTGGAAGGGGCCATTTACCACCTTTGCGCCCACGCAACGCCTCCATCTTGGCAACAAACAAATTATGGACCGCCGACAAAGCATCCAGAGGCACTGCACAGTCAGCAGGCGAACCGGTTGCAATTGCCTAGATTTCGGGGGAAGAAACACCAGCCATGAAGCCATGCCGACCCTACCATGTCTGCCACCTGATGGTTCCACCCTCCTAACTGCTGCTGGCTGAGGGGCTCTTTCCAGCAGGACTCAACACCCTGACTGGTTCGGCACTGTCCAGCTAGTAGTGCCTGTGTCAGCTCCCAGGTGCATAAGATGTCCAGAGCTGCTGCAAATGGCGCTGAAACTGATCAAAAACGTGATCAGGCTTCAAGAAAATGCCCGCCCAGTGTCCAGTATAAAGGACATAATCACAGGGAAAATGGCCGCCGAACTACAGGGAAGCATGCTGCTCCTTGCCCCACCAAAGATGGCCGAACACAGTATACCATGAGGGACAGTAAAACAAAACAGGCTGAAGAAATGGCGGTGAACCGTGCTACAGCGATCAACAGGCACAGCCTCCAGACACAGGAAGAGGACCCACACACATCCAGGGCACAGCCAGCGCAGTCCCCAGGTGAGAGCCCCTGTATAGGGGCACACACTGCTCCACAGCCCATGCAGCATCCCCCACGGGGGGGGGGGGGGGGGGGGTAGGGAAGATGGGGACAGGGAGAGAAGAGAGGGAGGTGAGGGACCCGCAAATCTGGGAGACATTCCATCACAGACCCAGTCTCCGATCAGTACAGGGTGGCTGCTGGCCCAGCACACTGTGACACAGACATCAGTAGCCCGGTCATACGTGTGCCCCGGAGCATTAACGCTCACCGACCACCTCTGGAGCTGAGGCAGGTTGTGGCCAACCCAGGGCGGAGCTCTGGTCTGCACACGCTCGCTGGCCAGGCTGGGGAGACTACAAGGATAAGAGTATCCAGCCTGTCACCCAGCTGGCTGTTGATAGCAGATCAAAGGATCTTTAATCTTGCGCAAAAAGCAAAGCTTCTGCAGTAAAATCCATGGACCGATGGGCCCGCAGGGTTCCTAGGTCCTTCTTCACTAGGCAAATAAAACTGAAGCTGCAAGGCAGGCTGAGGGGTTGTTACCCAAGGGACCTCCCCTTGGCTCGGAGTTTTATATTACATGTTATGCCTAGTCCTCTCCTAAAGGTGGCGTAACAACCCAATGGTCTAAAGAGAGGAGCTGTGTCAGTCGGTGAATATAAGAGGAAAACAGAATATTTTTTTATTTTTTTTTACCTGTAAAATCCTTTTCTGTGATGTACATCAGGGGACACAGAGCCATAGTAGTTACTATGTGGGTTATAAGGCCACTGATAGGTGATGGACACTAGCACGCCCTAAAGGCAAGAAGTGCACTCCCTATATAACCCCCCCCCCCCCCCCCCACTACTGGGAGTCCTCAGTTTTGTAGCCAAGCAATACAAGTGTATACCAAGAAGGGAGGGATCTCTGTGCAAAGGAATTTTACAGGTAAGCCATTTTAAAAATCCTGTTTTCTTTTCATACATCAGAAGACACAGAGCCATAGTAGTTACTATGTGGGATGTCCCATAGCAATGGCAACTGAAGGGAGAGAGACAACAAAAAAGTAGGGCAAAAAAGGAGGCCAGAGAATTCATACTGCAGTACACTGCTCCCAAAGGCCATATCCTCATGACCTTTAACATCGATTTGATAAAATCTGGTAAACGTATGAATGGAAGACCAAGTTGCGGCCTTGCAGATCTGAGCCATAAAGGCCTGATGATGTACCGCCCAAGAGGTGCTAATGGCCCTGGTTGATTGTACTTCAACATGAAAAGAAGGAATTTTCTTCTTTAAGCCAGAAGCTTGAACAATCATTTGACGAATCCATTTGGAATATAGTAGATTTTGATGCTGCCTGTGCCCATTTTGGACCTTCTGGCAGTACAAACAAAACATCTGCTTTGTGAACCTGAGCGGTCGCCTTTAAATAGACTCTAATCGCCCTTACTACATCAAGGGAAAGTAGTGCCTTCTCTTACCTAGATTTAGGCTCTGGGAAGAAAGAAGGAAGAATATCTTGGTTTAAATTAAAACCTGTCACCACTTTTGGTAGGAATTCAGGATGAGGACGCAAAACCACCTTATCCATATGATCAAATATGGCTCTTTACACGACAGAGCCGCTAGTTCCGATACTCTTCTAGCAGAAGAAATGGCAACCAAAAAGATTATCTTTCTTGTCAAATGAACCAAGGGAATTTCCCGTAAAGGCTCAAACAGCCGATTCTGCAAAGCCGATAAGAACAAATTTAAATCCCAAGGATTTAAAGGTGCCCTGATAGGGGGATTAATCAGTGTTACCCCCCTGAACAAAGCTATGCACCAGAGAGTGGGAAGCGAGAAGCCGTTAAAAAAACAAAACAAACAACAACAACAACATATGCCTTCCAGACTCTATAGTAAATGATTCTGGAAGCCGGCTTCCTGGCATTAATGAAAGTAGACACTACTGAAGGAGATAACCCACGATGCTTTATAAAAGTGGGTTTCAATAGCCAAACCATTAAATTTAGCGTCCGTAAAGGTAGGATGGAATACCAGACCTTGCGAGAAGGTCTGGCCATAATGGCAGGGTCCTAGGGACTCCTACAGACATCTTTATGATCTCGGCAAACCAAGATCTTCTGGCCCACCAGAAATCGCCTCCTTTCGTTCCTGCTTGATCCTGCAGAGAAGACGCAGAAGTAGCAGAACTGGAGGAAACTTATAGATCAGTGAAAACTGATCCCATGGGAATACTAATGCATCTGTTCCGCATGCTAGCGGATCCCTCGTTCGACGCAAAGTTGTCAACTTTGTTTAATCTGAACACGAACAAGTCCACGTCCAGAATACCCCATTTCTGGCATATCGCTAGGAAGATGCCAGGGTGAAGAGACCAATAATTGTTGGCGACTCAAGTAGTTTGCCTGCCATATTTTCTATTCCTAGAATGAAACGTGGTGATAGGCAAGGAATGTTGTGTTCTGCCCAAGCTAGAACATGATTTCCCTTCTTTTGGGCTGCATGACTTGTGTTCCCCTGGCGATTGATGTAAGCCACAGCCGTGGCATTGTCGGATTGAATCCTGACAGGACAATCCCATAGTCTGACCGTCCAAGATTCTAGGGCCAGACGTACTGCCCGAATCTCCAAAATGTTGATAGGCAAGGTCCTCTAACTTCTACCATCTCCCCTGGACAGAATCTTCTTCCAGGGCTGCTCCCCAGCCTAGAAGATTGGCATCTGTTTTATTTTCCAGGATACTGGCAGAAAAAATTTCCCCTTTTGGAGGTTGCTGGATATCAACCACCAATTTAGGCTCTGATGTACGTCTAGGACCGTTATGCCTTGAGCCCTTAATCTGGCTAAAGGAGGTGCCAGAATTTTTGAGAACACCCGTGGTGCTGTGGCTAGACCGAATGGCAGGGCCACAAACTGAAAATGATGATTTTCTATTTCGAAGCGCAGAAATTTCTGGTGAGCGGGAAATATTGGCACGTGGAGATATGCATCCGATATCGATTGAAGCCAAAAACTCCCCTACTTGCAGGATGGAACAACCGATCGGATTGACTCCATGCAAAAGAATCGGATATTTAAGTGCAGATTCAAATCCGAGATCTAGAATGGCTCTTACCTCTCACTTTGGTTTTGGAACCGTGAAAAGGTTTGAATAAAAACTTCCTCCAAGGGAAACACTGATATCCCCAGCTGGGATAATAGGTGATCCACAGCTAGAAAGACTTTTCTCTGGATCCTTTGGAAATTCTCGGACCTCTAGTTTGTAACCTAGAGAAAAACTGAAGAAGCCAGCCATCTGTCTTGACATTGTTCCTGCTAGATCTTTGAAAATTGCAGGAACCTTCTTCCCCATCCGAGCGGGGGTGCCCCTTCATAAGGAGGCTTTAGCATTCTGCTTTGTGAGCTTTCTGCCCCAAGATCTCTTGACCCTGGTACTGCCCTTGGGGTCTTCCCCTTGAAACTGACGGTTGAGGCCATTGAGACTGCCTAGAGGCTGATGCCCCTGACATAGGTGAGGAAGCACGCTTAAAGGGGAAATGTTTGAACAACTTCTTTACTGGTAAAAGAGCTTTTTGTCATTAGAGATCCTTTGGATGTATTTCATCCAGATAGTCTCCAAATAGCCTTTCACCATGAAGGGGGAACTGGCCAAGAGTTTTTTTTACACGGTGCTTCGGCTCACCAATTTTTAAGCCACAGAACTCTGTGAGAGTGCAGCCAGCGTCTGACGTTGGTTTCCCGAGTGAGCGGCGCACTTCAGGCACCATACAAACAGCTGATATGGCGGCGGGAGTAAAAACCACTGCTGAGTGGCTGCGCGTTTTTTTTTCCTTTTTAAAAAAAGGAATGCTTTTGGCATATAGGTCTCCCGAAGGAGTAAATTTCAATATTGGGGGCGCAGGAGGAGAACTAGTCCCCCCTTTTCTTACCGGAGGATCTTTGTTGTGACCAGAGGAGGAGGAGGAAATTAAGGCTTAAAGAGGGATTCCACCAAAAAAAAAAAAAATAAATATTAAAAGCCAGCAGCTATAAATACTACAGCTGCTGACTTTTAATAAATGGACACTCACCTGTCCCGGGTTCCAGCGATGCCGGCAGCCGAGGCTGATCGATCGCTCGGCTCTCGGCTGCTGCCGCCACCATTCTAGGTGAGGGAATCAGGAAGTGAAGCGAATCGGCTTCACTTCCCGGTTCCCTACTACGCATGTGCGAGTCGCGCCGCGCAATAGGAAATCTCCGCACTGTCACTGGGACCCGTGTGTGTCCCAGCAGACAGCGCGGCAGGGCAGGAAATGGCGTAGACTCCCACGGGAGTCTACGCCCGGAAGTGGGTGTAAATACCTGTCTTTGACAGGTATCTCCACCCCCCTCCCCCCTGAAAGGTGTCAATTGCGACACCGGAGGGGGGGAGGGATCCGATCAGCGGAGGTTCCACTTTAGGGTGGAATCCCGCTTTAAGGCTGTTTCCAGCATCAGGCGGTGAGTGCTCAATACAGTCCCCAGTGGTGACACATAGGCATAACATTAGACCTTAAAAGGAGAAATTCATAAGAAAATCTCTACTTACCTTTCCTCGCTGCAGGGTTATCTGAGATAAACCCAATCTTCACGGTGGGCTCCGAAACCTTCAGGAACAGGGGAACCTAGAGGTTACCCACAATCCTGGACCTGCAACAGCACCCTGCCAGTAAAACTTGATGGCCTTACTACCAAAAAGGACTGGAAAAAACTGAGGACTCCCAGTAATGGGAAGGGTTAGTAACTACTATGGCTCTGTGTCCCCCGATGTATGAAAAGAAAAAAGTACTTCCAGGTGTGAATCTTCCTGGAAGAGGCCTTTAGTAAAGAATCAGACTCAGAAACCCCTCTATCCTTTAATACCTGGGGTTCAACAGCCATGCCATTAAAGCCAAAGACTGAAAAGCAGGATGGAATAAAGATAAGGCCTTGAGATAGCGGATCTAGCCTGCTGGGAAGAGGTCAGGAGTCTGAGCCAGTTTTGTGCAATTAAAATCACAGTTTCCCACTTTTGCTCTAATTCCTTAAGATGAGGCAGTATTCGCATTGGAGGGAAGGTGTAAATTAACCAGAATTGAGACCAGGGGATGATCAAGGCATCTGAACCTGGGGTGGTGATCCACCAAGATGGGGAATTCCTTAGTTTGCAGGAGGAGCCTGCTTTTTCCAAGCTGGCAAGATATTTTGTTGGAAAGTTCTTGAATGGAATTGGGCGAGTATTCCAAGCAAAGGGAAAGCTGGAGAACAGATTTATTGAAATTGATCTTCAAGCAAAGACCTGGAGCATTTGAATTGTCTTGTGGCCTTTTTCTGATAAGAGTCCTTCAGAAGAATGTCATCTAGGGGGTGCCAAGACCTTTAAGAACAGTAGATGAGCACAGGATGGGCCAAGGGGCAGTGCAACAAACTAAAAGTGGCGTCTGCCAATGCAAAGCTCAGTAAGCACTGATAAAGTGGCAGCACGAGGGGGAAAAAAAAAAAGTTCCCTGGCACAAGAGGTGGTGCAAATCTTTTTTGCACCACCTCAGATTTTGCAAATCTGAAAATTTTTGGCTAATTTGAAAGAAAAATCAAAAACGGAAAAGCCACCAATTGCACCCAGAGATTTGGGACATCTGGGACCTAGACAGATGCAAACAGGACCTATCCCCACTCTTAGGAGGGTGCCTCTTCAAACTTGAAACTTGATCCTCTCTGACGAACTGGTCAAGTGCCTCCCCAGACATCTTCCTGGGAAAGGAGTGTGTGTGTGTGGCACCTTTTGCAGGTAAGCATCAGTTTGCCAAGCTTTTAGACATAAGACTCGGCATGCAAATGAAGATTAGGGACATTCTGGAAGTTTGTTTCATGACATGTTCTACACAGAAAAGCAGAGCAGAAGAAAATTGCAGCAATTCAGCATAATCTTGAAATACAGGGTCAATTCAGTTGTTCATTGTCCTAATCCAGTTAGATGCAGTTTGACATACTGAAGTTTGTAGCAAGAGATGGTTTTAGGACTGGGCTTGCAAGGCTAAAGTGGATGTAAACCTATGAAAAACAAAAAAAACAAAAGCATATCTCTCAATAGTGTACGCTAGCCTCAATCCAAAGCACGGTGTGGTTCATACCTGCTCTCACTTATCTCTGCATGAGTTATTGACAAATTATGCCAACGTCATAGAAATCCAGGAGATGGCCCTGCCCCTCCTCCTATATGCCTCAGTTGTGCATGTTTATTAACCGGTTCCCGACCAGCTGCTGCACATATATGTCGGCAGAATGGAACGGCTGGGCAAACTAACGTACCCGTACGTTACTTAGCCACTGTGCTGCCCATTGGTTTATACTGCCACCTACAGGATTTAGACACAGGCGAACAAAGTGATCCTGGTATAACTCCTCCCTACTCCCAACAAGCCTTTGTTTTGTGGACCAGTCTAATTTTTTGCAAGTACAGAAATCCTATTTTCGTTTGAAGTTCAATAAGGGACACAGTAATTCAAAGACTGTTGGGACGTCCAAAAGCAGTCCAACTGAGGGGAGAGCAACAGCAACAAAACACTAACCAATCAGTCAACAGAAAAAAAAAAAAAAAAAAAAAAAAAAAGGAGCTGCCTGAAGAGCCTTATACCCAAAACTGGCTTGAATATGCACCTAGTAAAACTTGGAAAATAAATGAAGGACCAGGGAGCCTTGCAAATTTACAGATCTTGTAGAATTTGCCCTGTCAGGAAAGGTTGGAATCTGATCCCTAAGCCCATAGGCTTGAAGGATGATTATCTGTCTGAGCCACCGAGAAATAGTCGATCGGGAGGTAGGTTTCCCTTGACACCATAAGGAATGACTGTGCATTTTATTTTTTTGTGTGTCAAAATGACCAAATTCAGATACCACAGTCACCGGGGCTGGTGATGCCGACCGGATTCGAACAGGAATCAATCAATCCCCAGGCCACTGAAATCTGGCCTGGACCTGGTGATCGCTCCTGACAAATGGATACGTTTCCCCTTGTCTGTAACTGTAAACACTGACAGGGGAAGTGATGTCATCTCTCATGTCAGTCTTTTCGTTCAAGGCCGAGGGGAGAGAAAATCAAACAGTGAGTTGCACAACACTACACTGAAACCAGGTCACATAGGCACATGATTCACCCCACGATCACCCCACCGTTAACTGCTTCACCACCTGTCACGGTTTCATTCAGTACAGCAATCAGATTTTTTTTTGATAGCTGTACTAGTGTCATTAGTGACAAAGTCAGTTTTAGAGTAATTAGTCTTAGGCCCAGATAGGTCTAGCCCCCCCACCCCCATAAAGGTTTAACCCCTTGATTACCCCCGTGTCATGGGTGACGCATTTTAGATATTTTTTTTATAGCGTCAGGGCAACCGCCGTATTTTACCCAATAAAGGTTTAACCCCCCTGATTACACAGAGGGTGATCAAAGTTAGGTTTTAGTGTCAGATATGGTCTGTGTCGCCCCAGAAAGTGTCACATTAGTGCCAGTACCACAAAGACCCACGCACGCACCTTCCATACGCCTCTCTTAGTAGTATAGTATCTGAACGGATCAATATCTGATCAACTATATTAGCGTCCCCAGCAGTTTAGGATTCCCAAAAACGCAGCGTTTGTGGGATCAACCCAGATACCTGCTAGCACCTGCGTTTAGCCCCTTCACCCTGCCCCCCCAAGTGCAGTATTGATTACTTTCAGAAAACACAATACACATAACTGCAGCGTTCGCAGAGTAAGTCCGAGCCCTGCAAACGCCAACAGTTTTTTTTAGTAGCGCTTGAATCAGGCTGACAGCCTAGGAGGTTTTTTTTTTCCACCTGTGAGTCTCACTAGTGTACCGGTAAATTTAGAGACCAAAATGTCAAGTCAAAGGTAGACTAGTGAAGGTCTTTTATAACCCCCCGTAGGTTGGCAAAACATGTCGACGTATTTCCGGTGGCACTGACGTCATCTCCTGCTCCTTGGAACACACTTGCTGGTTTCTGGAATGCATGCCGTGAGCAGCGTCAGGATCCATCTTTAATCCCTTTACATGCCTGTTTTTATCAACTATTTTGTAAGTACCCATTTGTATATGGAATAAATCCCTTCTCAAACAGTACTTTTCACTATCAGTTAAATTTTTTTGTCCTTTGTTGGTGCCTGGCAATTCTGCTGAGAAATTCCAACAAGAAATCCTTTGATGTACTCAACACCACTCCTGAGCTTCTCTGGATACCATCACATAAGCCTGAAGCAACCGCCAGACTGCAAAGCTGAGGGTCATCGACATTTGGTGAGTGGGGACACATGTGTGGGTGGCATGTCTGCACCTGAAAAGTACTGGAGCATCTGTTGTCCATTGCACTTTTTTCTCCCCATTGGGGATCAAAATATTCAGCACATTTGGACTTTAGTTACATGTTTTTGTTTTGTACATTCACATCTTCACTTATTTACAATTGGTTACACGTTTGATAATATTTGCGAGCGTCACATTTCTATAATTTTCCATTTGTAGTGAACAGCACGTTGTGTATGGCAGCTGCTTTAGTCTTTCAGTTTTTTCACCATTCAACACGAGTTGAAATTTTATATATTTTACACTAGTGAAGAGGCCTACACGTTTCTGAGCATGACAGATAGCGAAGAGGAAGTCACTCATCTGTCAGATTCAGGACTTCGACAGCAGCAGCACTCTGACAACAGAGTTGTGATCCCTGCCAAGGTCAGGCGTACCAGACCAGTCGTTCTGCTGTGGTTGAGGTGCAAGACCTGCAGGTCCCTCGTATGGAGAGCCAGTACTAGTGCCGCTATGCCTTCTGTTGAACTGGCAAACACCAGCAGCCTAGTACATCCTGGTCATACATCCAGCACTGCAGTAACACTTGGTGACATGGCGAGTCCCATAAGTGCAGTTCAAGCTGCTGAGGTGGCAAGCATAAGCAGTGTACCGCTGCCACCAAGACAAAGACAGGCCCGTCGCACCCTTAGTGCCCTTCCTGCTGCATTCGCCAATCCTAATTGGGAACCCACCACTTCTGCAGCACCTGTACTTCCCTCATTCACTGGCCATCCGGAATTTCGATTTTTATTTGCCGTTTTTCACCGAAGATCTCTATAGATCTATTGTGTACCAAAGCAATTTATATGCTGGTTAATTCATTGCCTCTAATCCCCAGTTGTCCCTTGCCAGAGAATGGAAACCTATTACGGTTTCTGAATTTAAAACCTTCCTGGGCCTATCCCACCTCATGGGCATAACGAAAAAGAGTGAGTTGTGGTCATATTAGTCCATTGACCCAATTCACCATACTCCGGTGTTCTATGCCTCCATGGCCAGGACATGATATGAGCAGATCTTGCGGTTCATGCATTTCAACGATAATGAACTCTGACGTCCTTGGGGTGACCCTGAATTTGACAGGCTCTACAAAATATAAAATATTCCATGGACTTAACATGCCTCAAGCAAATAGCTTGGGGTGTCTACTTTTCAAAATGGGGTCATTTGGGGGGGGGGGGGGGGGTTATGACATCTTGGCATTTTTTTGGGGCCCCGTACACGGCTAGGCTCTCAAACAGTTCCACACATGTGGCATCCCCGTACTCAGGAGAAGCAGCAAAATGTATTTTGGGGTGCAATTCCACATATAACCATGGCATGTGTAAGCAATATCTCGCTTGGTGACAACTTTTTGTAAAAAATAAATAAATAATAATAATTTTTGTACTCACCGTAAAATCCTTTTCGCCACCTTCAGGAGAGGACTAGGCATAACATGTAATACATGTGAAAAACAGAGCTGTACAGTTCCGCCCAGGGGGCGGTCTCTCGGGTAATAACCCCTCATACTGCTTGTTGATGTACTAAGCTGCAGGAAGCAGGCTAACGCAAACCAATAGGAGGGGGGAGGGTGCTGTGCCCATCAATGAACTTCAGAGAAAAGGATTTTACAGTGAGTACAAAAATCGTATTTTCTTTCGTTCGTTGACGGACACAGCTCCATTAATCTTGACAGTAGGGACGTCCCCAAGCAGTGTCATAACGAGGGGTGGGAACAGCAACATAACTTCACCCACAAGCAGAGGTGCTCCCTAACGGGGAGTCACCATCTGAAACAACCGCATCAGAACTTGCGGTCAACATATGCAGCAGAGTGCATTGACAATCAAAAGGAAACTTTCTCTTAAGAAGAAAGTGTAAAATTGCAACATTACAAAGCCGCCTGCAAAACTTTGCGGCAAAAGCAGACATCAACTCTTACATCAACTTTGTAGAACTTTGTAAAAGTGTGGACAGACGACCAAGTTGCCACCTTACACACCTGAGCGACTGACGCTTGATGTTGGAAGGCCCAAGAGGTCCCAAATGCCCTGGTGGAATGGGCCGCGACAGGAAAGGGGGTCACCTGCCCCTTCAAGGCCTAAGCCTGGACCACAATCTGTCTGATCCATCTGGAAATGGTGGACAACGAGAGTACGAGCCCTTTTTCCGACCAGCTACCGAAAAGAACAAAGTGACTTCCGGAAGGGAGCCTTGGCAGACAGATATACTTTTAGGGCCCGGACAACGTCCAGGGAATGGAGGGTCACCTCCTTAGGGTGTGTCAGTTTTGGACACAGAGATGATAACACAATGTCTTCGTTGAGATGAAAAGCCGAAACCACCTTCGGCAGAAAAGAAGGTTGAGGACGCAACAGCACCTTATCCTTGTGGATAACTAGATAGGCCGACTTGCAAGACAAGGCCGCCAGTTCAGAAACCCTCCTGGTAGATGTAACGGCCACTAGAAAGACCACTTTCTGAGAGAGCATAAACAAAGGAATTTCCCTGATGTTCTCAAACAGCGGTTTCTGAAATGCCGATAGCACCAGGTTCAGATCCCACGGAGGTAAAGGTGGGCACAACGGAGGGACTACATGCCAGACCCCTTGCACAACGGTGCTTACTAAAGAGTGAGATGCCAGTGGTGGTTGGAAAAAAGACAGCCAAGGCTGATATCTGTCCCTTGATGATGCTTAAAGTGGCTGTAAACCCTTACAACACATTTTGACCTACAGGTAAGCCTAGATTAAGGCTTACCTGTAGGTTTAAGAAATATCTCCTAAACCTACACGTTTTAGGAGATATTTGCCGAAAGACAGGCACCGCTGTCTACGGTGCATGCGCCATAGACAGCGGCCCGCACTGAGCGCGGCACTGTCAACGGCAATATGTCGCGCGTGGTGGCTGCCGTGCGCATGCGTGAAGGCTTCGCCCGAATGACAGCGGCGGAGCAGCGAGACCAGAGAAGATGGATGCGCCGGACTACAGGGGACAGCGGTGACATCACTGGCTCCTGTGTCAGGTAAGTGACACGTAATGGACTACTATGCGATGCATAGTTGTCCATTATGCTTTACCTTTGCAGGGAATGAAAGAGGAAGCAAACTCATCAGGGTTTACTTCCTCTTTAAGGCCAACTTCTGGTCTACCCCACTCTAAGAACAGCAGGACCCTGGACACCAAGTAGGTGCGTGGACACCACCCCATCTCCTCGCACTTGATTTCCACAGATAACAAAAACAGGATGGCAGCAGAGATGCAAAAGGACTGCCACAAAAGGACCAGCTGACATGACAGTGATTCTCTTGTTAACACAGGTTGACAAAGACAAGGCTGGAAATCACTAATGCTGATGGAGTAATGTATTTTCCTTGCAAAGTTTATTTTATCTTTGATTTGGTTTGCTACCATGTATATTTGTAACCTCTTTTTGATAAACTCAATAAAAACAATTGAAACTAAAATAACAGACTGGAAGCTTTAAAAAGGAGGGTGGTGCTTGAAACCATTGTTCTTCCTGTTAACCATGATTACCTGCAAGGAAACACGTGAGGTCATCATTGCTTTGCACAAAAAGGGATACACAGGCAATGATACTGCTGCTACTAAGATTGCACCTAAATCTGCCATTTATCAGATCATCAAGAACTTCAAGAAGAGAGGATCAATTGTTGTGAAAAAGGCCTCAGGGTGCCCAAGTCCAGCAAGCGCCAGGACCATCTCCTACAGTTGATTCAGCTGCAGGATCAGGGCACCATTAGTGCAGAGCTTGCTCAGGAATGGCAGGAGGCAGGTGAGAGTGTGCAAGTGTACCTCTGCGCTACCCACTTGTAAATAAAATGAAACAATTGCTGTGATGATCAAAGTGAGTGGTTTAGTCCTCATGCACACAGGGCGTTAGAAAAAACTAGCTCCAAAGCCACTACTAACGCAAGGAAAAAGCGACAGTAATAATGCATTTTTATTAGCTTTTTGCATTGGCGTTGATGTGCGTTTAGTCGCTCTAACTTTTAGGAGTGTTTCTCTGCCTAGATTTAAAATAAATGGTTCCCTATGAGAATCGTCTTAACTGATCTGACTTTCAGTCCATTAATTTGAATAGAAGTCAGATCATGATGATCCGACTTGTGCTCTGAGGATCTTGAAGAGAAACCCCACAATGGGGAAAAAAAAAAAAAAAAAAACACACCACTATGTATAATTGGCACATCATCGGAGAATAAACTTATCTATTTCATTAATTTATATTCTTCTGCAATGAATTGCACAATGTGAAGCACTGTATGTGTTTATAAACTGTAATTATAATTTATTTTATTGGCAAATTATATATCACTTCAATTTTGAGATACACTTAAAGAGTTTGCTCAACACCAATTTTCACACTGTTATACAGGGAGGTGAGAGTGCATGCAGAGTGAGAAGACTTTTGGAGGATGGCCTGGTGTCAAGAAGGGCAGCAAAGAAGCCCCTTCTTTCCAGAAAAAAAAACAGGGACAGACGGATATTCTGCAAAAGGTACAGGGAATGGACTGCTAAGGAGTGGGGTAAAGTAATTGTCTCTGATGAATCCCCATCAGTTTGGGCATCCGGAAATAACCTTGTCCGGAGAAGAAAAGGTGAGCACTACCAATCAGTCCTATGTCATGCCATCAGTTAAACATCCCGAGACCATTCGTGTGTGGGGTTGCTTCTCAGCCAAGGGAGTGGGCTCACTCACAATGAACAAAGCAAGGAAGAATGGTACAAAAACATCCTCCAAAAGCAACTTCTCCCAACCATCCAAGAACAGTTTGGTGACTAATAATGCCTTTTCCAGCATGATGGCGAACCTTTCCATAAGGCAAAAGCGATAGGTGGCTTGGGAAACCTCAAAATTGTGGGTCCATGGCCAGGAAACTCCCCAGACCTTAATCCCATTGAGAACGCATGGTCAATCCTCAAGCGCCAGGTGAAAAAAAAAAAACCCTACAAATTCGGACAAACTTCAACCATTGATTATGCTAGAATGGGCTGCCATCAGCCAGCATGTGGCCCAGAAGTTGATTGACAGCATGCCAGGGCAAATTGTAGGTCTTGAAAAAGAAGGGTCAACACTGCAAATATTGACTCTACATAAAAACTTAATGCAGTTGTCAATAAAAGCCTTTGACACATGAAATTCTTATAAATTATACTTCAGTATACCATAGTAACATTAGACACAAAATCTAAAACCACTAACGTGGCAGACTTTGTTAAACTACTTGTCACTCTCAAAACTTTTGGCCACCTTCTGTAGATGAAAAAATAGTTTGTGCTTTAACGTTCACAGCCTAAAATTCCTTAAAACTCTTTAACCCTTAACGAAAAAAGGGTCAACTCCCATAACATAATGAACCTAATAATAAATCACAGGTCCAATTTAAATCAAAGTGAAAATAATATTGTATCTGAAACCCAACCTTTTTATGTGTGCTTTCATCTGAAGAGCTCTCATCACTGGATACAAACTCTTTACTCTTAACTGTGTTCGTTTTAACGGGTGTTTTAGCAGGAGAGGCAGCCTTCCCAGATTTTTTCTTCTCAGTCTTTTCTGAGGTTTTCTTCTCTCCTTTTGACTTCTTCTCCCTTATAGAAATAGCAGGATAAATACAGTCAATAATTTGGCGACAACAGGGCTATTGTACCCTTAAAAAAAGCAAACAGATCTCACTTCTTGGAAACTTCAGGGGGTGGGGCATTTTTATTGTACTCTTTCATTGCTTTCTCATAGTCACGTTTTGCTTCCTCCGCTTTACGGTCCCACTCCTGTAAAAGGAAAATAAGAGTATTACCATAGTACCATATGCAATTTCACTTAGAGTAGACCTACACTCAAATATTAATCACAACCCTGTAGGGATGGATAAAGTGTAACAGAATGAAGGATTTCTATAAAAAAGGTAGGAAGTTCAGCTAATATGCTGCAAAAAATGATTTCAGGCCTTCACACATCGAAGCACAACTGGGTGACTGTACAATGGCAGACATTAAAAGGAAATAGTCTTGTCACAAATAGCATTTACTTTCCTGCAGAATTTTACTGATAAAAAGGCGAGTTAGACTTACCGGTAACTCTTTTTCTGAGTCTTTCAGGACAGCCCATGAGACCTAAGGCTCCTCCTACCAGGACAAGAAATACTTTAACCCCCACTGGATAAAAGGGCAGTCATTCAGGCCCTGTGTTAGTATTTCTCAAGAACCGTAGTACCTACATACCTGCAAAACATATGCATATTACACATAACCAGATAGGAATCCGGCTGTCCTGGAAGACTCTCAGAAAAAAAGTTACTGATAAGTCTAACTCAGCTTCACTCCAAGCGTCTTCCAGGACAGCCCATGAGACGATGAGCCAGAACTTACCAGTCTAGGGATGGACAACTGCCAGAAGGAAAAAAGAATCCCAATAAATCGCAGGAAATTCTCAGTCACCACATCCCAAATAGATTTTGTACAAAAAGGAGAAAAACCCCCAATAAAATGGGACTTTATAAGTGACTGAAAACACTAGTAACAGATATTACAATATTTTATTAAATACAAAAATTATCTTTAAATATGCATATAAAGGATTTAGAAAATGCATCACAAACAGCACAATGATACATAAAATGGCTCAAGCATACGTCCAACCCGACGATCGTTTCAGGCAGATCCTGCCCTTCTTCAGGGAATTTCTAGACCTTATACAGAGCCCACAATAAAATTTGAATCTTGAAGCTGTCTGCTTGCCATGCAGGGGATATCCTGCAATCTTTCGGTAGGCTGCTCTCCACATGTATGGACACACACACAGCTGTTTTAAGTCGGCTGAATATACTTCTACCACTGCAGCTGCTTTGTCCATGGCGGACATTTACAGATTGCATTGATTGATCAGTGGGATATTTTGAGACATATCTATTTGAGAACATTTGGCCCTTTCTGGCGGGTTGGACCATTTGTGTGACCCTTGTTGGGGTTCATTGGCATTCAGGCTCATAGGAATACCAGCTTGTCGGGGTCTCAAATCACCACATGTCACGTGGAATATCAGAGAGATTAAAATGTTATTGTGGGCTCTGTATAAGGTCTAGAAATCCCCTGAAGAAGGGCAGGATCTGCCTGAAACAATCGTCGGGATGGACGTGTGCTTGAGCCATTTTATGTATCATATTGTGCTGTTTGTGATGATGCATTTTTCTAAATGCTTTATATGCATATTTAAAAGATAATTTTTGTATTTAATAAAATATTGTACTAATATCTGTTACTTGTGTTTTCAGTCACTTATAAAGTCCCGTTTTATTGGGGGTTTTTCTCCTTTTTGGACAACTGCCAGAAGGACCTTACGACCAAACGCCTGCTCCTGAGAAGATAGGAAATCCAGGCTATAATGTTCAACGAAGGTTGAAAAACTGGACCATGTGGCAGCCTTGCATATTTGTTTCGGCGAGGCTTCAGCTCAAGACGCAGACAAGGCTCTTGCTGAGTGTGCATTGAAAAAAAGGCAGCGGTATCTTCCTAACCTTGTAGGATTCTGAAATAGCTTGCTTTATCCACCTAGCCAAGGTGGCTTTGGATGCTCCTTTTCCCTTTTGTGCTCCTGAAAAAAAAACAAAAAAACTAAAGAAAACAAAGGTGTCTGTTTTCCTAAAGTTCTTGGTGACCTCTAGATAGGCCAGAAGAATTCTAAAAAAAGAAAACCAACACTGAAATTCTATTTCTCAGTCCCCCTTCAGCGTGCTGCAAAAGGTTGGCAGTACAATATCCTGCAGTCTGTGGAAGGTACTGGCCACTTTAGCAAAAAAAAAAAACGGCTCTGTCGTTAAGACAATCCGATCTGCAAAGATTGTGAGGAAAGGCTCGTTAACTGAAAGGGCTTGTAACTCACTCACCCTACAAGCTGAGGTAATAACCACAAGGAAAATAGTCTTTAAGGTAAGTCCTTTAACTGCAATATCCTCTAGGGGCTCAAAAGTGAAGTCTACCAAATTGAAGCACCAGTGACAGGTTCCAGGTAGGACACCTAACAAATACCGGCCTGGACCTAGATATTGATTTAAAGAATCTAGCTACAGTGGCGTTTTCCAAGAACAAGAACACTGGAGGAAAAAAAAAAAAAAAAACACTGATAGTTGCCGCTTGTACCTTTAAATTACTAAAATGGAAAGACCCCCGTCGGCACCCTCTTGAAAAAAATTCCAAAATTGATGGAACAGTATGAGTTAATCTTTGGTTTTCAGATAACCATGAGTTAAAAAAGTTCCAAACCTTGGAATATATAGCTCTAGTAACTGGCTTTCTGCAGTTAACCAGGGTCTCTAATACCTTGTCTGAAAACCTCTGGGCACTTAGCATCTTTTTCTTCAGATACCAAGCAGTCAGGTTTAAGCAAGCCACCTGTGGGTGCGATACTGGACACTGAGACAATAGGTCTTGTCTTGGGTAGGCTGAGTGGAGGCTCTGCGACTAGAGTCTGCAACAGGGAAAACCATAGTCTCTTGGGCCAAAAAAGGGGCTATTAAGATGAGACCTGCCTCATCTAGAAGAAACTTCCAGAGGACTTCGGGAATTAGTCTGATCAGCAGGAAGGCATAACAGAGGCTGAATGGCCAAGGATTTGCTAGAGCATCGATCCCTGATTGATTTTCCGGATTCAGGGAAAAAAAAAAATGTCCGTTTTGCAATTGCTCCGATCCCCATCTGTTGGTAAGTTCCACAAAGATTTCTGGATGAAGGGACCAATTGTCCTGACACCTGGTAGCAGCGGAGACTCTACCCTTGTAAAGAAGCGCAGGGCTGACAGCCCAAAGGGGAGGGCTTGGAATTGAAAGTGACCGATCTCTGCCCCCATCTTGACAGCTAGTCTCAAGAACCTTTGGAAAGCTGGATGTATAGGGATGTGCAGATAGGCATCCCTCAAATCCAACATGAAGCAGTTCGGGTAAAGCAGATTTTTGATTGGAAACAGTTTCAATATGAAAATGCTTGTACCTGATTGTGCGGTTTAGAGACCGGAGGTTCAGGATAAGCTGATATTTTCCCGGCGGCTTTCCAATAACAAAAATATCGGAATGAAAGCCCTCTGACCAGGGAACCAGGATCAGGACTGTTTGATCTATTAAGTCTCTAATCTAGAGGCCCAGGGCCATCGCATTTAACCTGATCTTGGGGATGGAAGGAAGGTGACCAATCTCTCTGGTGGCTGGGAAGAGAACGCCAGCCTGTACCCATTGATCACTAGGTCCAGGCTACATGAACTTGGAGGTGACTGCTGCCCACTGCAGGAGGAAAGCCCTCAATCTTCCTCCCACTTGGAGACATGAGTCACTGTGGCCTGGCGGGTTGTTGAGGAATGTTAATCACACCCCCCCCCCCCCCCCGCCGCCTTTGTGCCCATCCAGTGCTTTTTGGGCCTATTTTTTTTTCCCTTGAACCCTGCTGCCTACTTTGGCAACAATTTTTTTTTCTGCCTGTTGGCTTATTCTCGGGAAAGGCATTGTTCTATTGGGAAGGCATGCTGATTTTAAGTCAAAGGCTTCTTCTGGCCAGATTCCCCAAGGCCGAGGTCCTAGATGTCATTCTAACCGACTCTGTGGAAGAATATGCCAAAAAACAAAAAAAAAAACAAAAAAAAAAAAAAAACACTGCCCAAAAAAGGAGAGGGAAGGACTTCAGAATTTGCTCCCTTGAAGTTCCTGCCGACAGATGCGTTTGTATTTGTGTCAACCAAATTTCTAGGTTTCTGACTGCCCAAGTAGACACTAGGACTGATTTAGACTTACAATAGAGTCCCCCCAGGCCCTGTGTAACAGGATATCTCCTTTTTTATCCATCGGATCCCTAAGCGTGCCCATTTTGTCAAATGCTGGGTCCATATTCTTTCAAATTTTTGACAGAGATGTGTCTAATTTGGGATTATTGTTCCAAGGCTGCTCTGTGTCCTCAAACGGAAACCTTTTTTTTTTTACAGATAATTTAAAAAGTTTCTCTGGACTTTACCAATCCAGTTTCATCGTATCAAGAAGTGAACTATGCAAACCTTCGTACATAAAGGTCACGTTTAGACATTTGTACCTTCTCCTCTATCAAGGGTCGTATAGAGCAGTGGTCATCAACCCTACCCTCAGGGCCCAATAACCGGCCAGGTTAGCAAGATAACTGAAATACATAACAGGTGATATCATTTGTGTCTTAGTGATTGCAGTATTCTAGTCTGCATCTCCCAAGGTAATACATAAAACCTGGCCTGTTAGTGGGCCCTGAGGTAAGGGTTGATGACCACTGGTATAGAGAGTCATCAACATCCTTCAATGACAGCTTGTACCTCGAGCCCCTGACAGAATCTCCAAACCTGGGCCCTGTATCTGACCCTGATTCTTCCAGAGTAGAACAGGTAGATCTGGCTTCTTCCTCAGATTCCTCACTCTCTGCACTTGGCTGTGAAGCACTAGGACCGGCTGGAGTTCTATCTGGAGATCCTGCGAGGGGACCTGGATCTTAGCAATCAGGGCTTTAAATGAGCTGAACGTTGACGTTAGATCATCTCTAAATGAAGTCAGCATTTTCTGAAAGGAAAGTACTGGGTCATCCTTGACTAGGCTGTCTAAACAAGTGTAGCAAACTGCTTTGCTTCATGAGGAGCTCAATTTGTTTGTACAAACCGCACATTTCCTTTTAGGTGGCTGCGCTTGTCCAGAGTCTCAGTCAGTAACAAAAGCGACCCACAGTGCAATTTAAGCCACAAAAAAAAAAAGGGGGGACGGACGGACGACGACACTTACAGAATATACAAAAGGAGGGTGAAAACACTACAGGCTTACCTGCAAGGTGCTGGGGCCTGCATCCACTGTAGGTGCTGCATAGGAATGCATCTTGTCCTTCTGGTGCGCCACAGCCTCTGCTGGGTCTTCAACTTTTGAAAACCAGCATCCTCTGTTTGCGCCATATGGAGACTGGAACCAGCATCTCGGGCACATGGCAATGTCGTTATCTGCCCCGGAAGTAACCCTGCCAGGTAATTCCTGTGAGCCAGCTTTGAGCGCAGTAGCTACGCCCGCCTCCACAACCCCCCCCCCCCGGCTAAGTCTTTCCCCAGCATATACCAGCAATGCTGTCAGAAGGCTTATGCAACCCGCACTGAGGCCTACGACGCGGTGGTCCTGGCCTTCCCCAGGCACTGAGGGGACAGGGGACAACAACCACCCAATCACCCAGTGCCGCACTGGTTGAAAAGAAGCTGAATAATTTCCCCATCCCAACAGGAGCAATGCTCATGAGACTAGGGGAACCAGGTTCTAGGAAACATGTTACCCCCTGGTCCGGAGGAAACACTAATACGGACATTGGGCCTGGAGGACCACCTTTTTATCTGTGGGGTTTAATGGGTTTCCTGTCCTGGCAGGACGAGCCCTAGGTCTAATGGGCTGTCCTGGAAGACTCTTGGAGAACTTTTGCTAAGAAAGTGTCACCCCAGAGTTCAGGCCAACAGACAGTATTTGAGGTACATCATTGGCAAAGGTCATGTTAAACCATGAAAGAGCAAGGTTAGAGCTACCAACGAGATATAGATAAAATTCAGTTTACAAAAAGGTATGAGAAACCAATGAGAAGCTTTTTTTTTTTTTTTTTCAGAAGGTAGCCCACACATTAAAGAACTAAAGACATGTTTCCAATTTTTGGATAGAGCAAGGGGAGGGTCAGTTTTGTTTGCCTTCCGTGTCCCATTGGGGAGTTTTTCCTTCATTTCCAATAGCCAAAACAGGAAGTGAGGAAATTCCTGGTTGTCACCTGTGTCACCATAACTGGTGTTCTCATTCCAGTTACAACTCAAAATAGAGCATGAATCTCCCTCATTGGGGCACAGACAGCAATAAAAACCTGACCAGTGTTCCAAATTCTCTCCATTTTATCTAAAACTTAAACAAAATAAAAAAATAAAATTTGCATTTGGTTATACTTAAACCATTTGAGTATGAGCCTGCAATACCCTTTTATTACCAGGCAGTTTCTCAGTTTTCACTGTTATGATAGTTTGACAATTACTCCATCATGCAACAATGTACCCAAATTAGTTTTAAAAATTTTTGGCTACAGAGAGCTTTCTTTTGGTGGTATTTAATAACTGCTGTTTGGTTAAAAAAAAAAAAAAAAGAAAGAAATCTTATTATAGAGAAAAAAAAAAAAAAAGTGGAAATTTATTTTTCCCTTACTTTTGTTAAAATAAAAATGCCAGAAAAGTGTGAAAACCTCAGAAATTTTGGAAAGCAAAACACCACAAGGTGATCAATTTTTTTTGCAAATAAAGAAGCATGCTAGTACTGAGGGGGTTAAAATGGAGCTCGAGAATGGTGCATTAGATACATTAAAGCTACTTTCACACTGGGGCGTTGGTGGTAAAGCGCCCGCTAAAATCTTTTGTTTTAATGGGCAGGGGCGCTGTAGGAGGGTGTATACACCGCTCTTACAGTGCCTCAAAGATGCGGCTTGCAGGACTTTTTTTTAGCGTTCTGCCAGCGCACCATTCCAGTGTGAAAGCACTCGGGATTTCACACTGGAGTGAGAGGAGATGTTCTTTACAGGCGCTTTATGCAGGTGCTATTTTAAGCGCTATCGCGCCTGTAAAGTGCCTCAGTGTGAAGGCAGCCTTAATGTACAGGTCATACAGAGGGCGGAGGAGATGGGGTTAATGTACTGGTTCATACAGGAGCAGGAAGGAGATGAAAAAAGTTAATACTGAGATGTGCAGGATATGGTTGAAAAGGTTAATACACAGGTCACACGCAGAGAGCATAATACAAATAATTATCTGTAGGAGAGAAAAGAGGCATTATAGGATTAATAGAATGATCAAAAATTCTTCCTGATCGTTTTGCAGGTCTGATCCAGAGCTACCAAAAAGCACTTGTTTGAAGTCACTGCTATCAAAAGGAGGTTCAACAAGCTATTAACTCCAAGGGTTCACTTGCCTCTTTTCAAACACTATGAATGTCCAACCACTTCCCTACTGGGCCAATTCTATCATGTCTTACATACACGTTAAAATCCATTATTTTTTTTTGCTAGAAAATTACTTAGAACCCAAACATATTTTATTTAACTGAGGCCCTATAGACTAAAATGATGGGTGCTGCATTTTTAATGTCAAATTATTTGTGCACTACACTTTACTGAATTTAACTGTACACAAACACAATACCCACATGTTTTGCAAAATATAAAAGATGATGTTAAACTGAGTAAATAGATACCCAACATATCACTTTAAAATTGCATATGGCTGTGGAATGCAGGTGTGGGCATCATCCCAGTATAAGGACAGTGACAGTGAGCAGAGGGGAGAACCAAGCGATCAGCAATGTTTGATTGCTTAGCTGTGTAGAGGCAGAAGACCAATAGTGCATCCCCCAAGTGAGAAACCCCAACTTCTCTTTTAAAACTAGCCCTTACTGACCTCTAGAGCTGCAGACACTGTGGTAGAATTCATGTTTAAACTTCATTAACTACTTCCAGCCCAAGGATGTCATTGACTTTCAGTGAGAATATCTGAATGATGCCTGCAGCTACAGGCATCATTCGGATATCCTTGTTTTCATCCAGTGATTCTGTGCACCACAAGAATGATCAAGGATCGACCCGTCCCCCGCCATCATCCGGTGCTTCTCCGGGCTCTTTCCTGCCATCAGGGACCCAGAGAAGAAATCGTCTGCCGCCGGATGACGACCAGAGATTTCCGGTGACCAGTCATCTCTATGATAGTCGGAGACCGGGGTGCGACGTTATAACGCCACGGATGTAAACAAAGCCACAATCGCGGCTGGTAAGCAAATCTTGGATCCCCCCCCCCCCCCCAATCTCATGCTTTCCAGCCTGGAGGAGAGATGTGGGGTCTTATTGATCCCGCATCTCTCCATAAAGAGAACCTGTCACAACCGATTCCTATTACAAGGGATGTTTACATTCCTTGTAATAGGAACAAGTGATCAAAAAAGAAACTATTTAAAAAGCATAAAAAACACACGCAAGTCCCACCCACATATGTAAACTCTGCGCAAACCACACATGAGGTATTGTTACGTGCGTTAGAGCACGAGCAACAATTCTAGCACTAGACCTCCTCTGTAACATGTAACCTGTAAAAAATTTAAAGCGTCGCCTATGGAGATTTTTAAGTACCGAAGATTGGCGTCATTCCATGAATGTGCGCAATTTTTAAAGCGTGACATGTTGGGTATCAAAATTACGTGGTGTAACATCATATTTCACATTATATAAAAAAATTGGGCTAACTTTACTGTTTTGTTATTTTTTAAATCATGAAACTTTTTCCCCAAAAAAAATGCATTTGAAAAATTGTTGCACAAATATCGTGCAACCGCAATTTTATTCCCTAGAGTGTCTGTTAATTTTTTTTTTATATATGTTTGGGGGGTTCTGAGTAAATTTCTAGCAAAAAAAAAAAAACGGATTTTTTGTACTCACCGTAAAATCCTTTTCTCCAACCGACACAGCTCCTCTCTGTAACTAAATGGGTTGTATAGCCTGCCATTAGGAGAAACTAGGCAAAATTGTTACACAATACACAGAACTTTAATCCCAACCCTGGGGGGCGGACCCTGTGCTATCAACCCTTCCCACTGCTCCCAGCAGCTTCAGTACGTCAACAAGCAGTATAAAGTAGAAAAAAAGGAGGTGTGGGTGCTGTGTCGGTCGGTGAATTACAGAGAAAAGGATTTTACGGTGAGTACAAAAAAATCCTATTTTCTCTTATATTCACTGACTGACACAGCTCCTCTCTGTAACTAAATGGGACGTCCCCAAGCAGTGCCAAACGAGGGGTGGGAAAAAAAACAGTATAAAAAGTTCAACCACCATGGCAAGTGGGAACTAGTGAAACTAAACCCACACAAAACAGCAGTATGTGGAAAAACTCCACCATATAACCGGGTATACTCAACAGAAGCGAACCCCAAGACCGCAACAGTGCGGAGGTAATGCTACAGAGCATTAACAAAACAGTATTGCGTTTTTATCGAAAGAACAGGAAAAAACTCAATTGCAACTACACGGCCGCGCCTGCAAAACTTTATGGCCACAACCAGCATCAGCAGATGCACGGATGTCTACCTTGTAGAACTTGGTAAACGTATGGACAGACGACCAGGTCGCTGCCTTACACACCTGAGTGACAGGCGCTTGGTGTCGGAAGGCCCAAGACGTTCCGATTGCTCTTGTAGAGTGGGTCATGACTGGAAAGGGGGGCACCTGCCCCTTCAAGGCATAATCTTGGACTACAATCTGTCTGATCCACCTCGAAATGGTGGCCGACGAGACCGTCATGCCTTTCTTAGGACCAGCCACTGAGACAAACAGTGAGTCTGACTTCTAAAAGGGAGCTGTGGCAGGCAAGTACACCTCCAGAGCCCTAACCACATCGAGGGCGTGATGGGCCACCTCCTTGGGGTGCTTCGGCTTAAAACACAACGATGGCAATACAATGTCCTCATTGATATGAAAAGCTGAAACCACCTTTGGTAGAAAGGACGGTTGCGGACGCAACACCACCTTATCCCTGTGGATGACCAGATAAGGCGACTTGCAGGACAAGGCAGCCAATTCTGAAACCCTCCTGGCCGATGTGATGGCCACTAGAAAGATCACTTTCTGTGAAAGGGTCAACAAGGGAATCTCCCTGATATTCTCAAACGGCGGCTTCTGAAGCGCCGACAACACCAGGTTCAAATCCCACGGAGGACGCACTAGAGAGACTACAAGTCGCACCCCCTGAACAAAGGTACTCACTAATGAGTGAGATGCCAGGGTTTGCTGGAAAGAAACAGCCAAAGCTGAAATTTGCCCCTTGATGGTGTTCAACGCCAACTTCTGGTCTACACTTTGCTGAAGAAACAGCAGGATCCTGGATATAGAGAAAGCGTGCGGATGCCACCCTTTCTCCTCACACATGGAGATATAGGCCATCCAAGTACGATGGTATATCTTCCTGGAAGAAGATTTCCGCGCCCTCAACATAGTTGGGATCACCGAGACCGACAGACCCCGGTTCCTCAATACCTGGCTTTCAACAGCCATGCCGTTAAAGCCAGCGATGGTAAAGCAGGGTGAAAGTTTGGACCTTGAGATAGGAGGTCCTCCCGCAACGGCAGTCGCCAGGGAGCGTCTGCCACCAGACGCACCAGGCCTGCGTACCAGGCCCACTGAGGCCAATCTGGGGCAACCAGGATCACTGGGATCCCCTTGGCTTCAACTCTGCGCAGCAGGTGTGGCAACAGTTTTAGTGGAGGAAAGGCGTAGATCAGCTGGTACTGATCCCACTGAGCCATTAGCGAGTCTGACGCATCTGCCCATGGATCTCTGGTCCTGGACACAAATCTCGGTACCTTCCGATTGAGACGGGAGGCCAATAGATCCACATCTGGTGTGCCCCACCTTAGGCACAGCAGCCTGAACATCTCCGGATGCAATGCCAATTCTCCTGGGTCCAGCATCTGTCGACTCAGATAGTCTGCCTACCAATTTTCTACCCCTGGGATGTAAATGGCCAACAGGGCCGGTACGTGTTGCTCTGCCCACCGAAGTATGTGAGCGAACTCCCGAGCAGAGGCTGAGCTTCTCGTTCCTCCTTGGTGATTTTTGTACGCCACGGCCATGTCGTTGTCTGACTGTATTGTGATAGGACGCCCTTTGGATTCCTCTGCCGACTAGAGGCCCTGAGCCGACTGAATCCCCATCACTCCACCCCAGCCGGATAGACTGGTGTCTGTAGTGATCACCGTCCATTTCAGAGGAAGGAACGATTTTCCAGACTGAATCACCGGGGACCTCAACCACCAGATCAGGGAGTCCCCGACTGGCTGACTCACCTGGATCTGCCGATCCAAGGACAACGGAAATTTGTCCCATTTTGTCAAGATCTCCTTCTGCAAGACTGGTGTGGAACTGCCTCGAAGGAGGCTACCATGAACCCCAGTACTCACATGCAAAAGTGGATTGACGACCACTTGCGGTTCATCAGTAGTTTGACCGCAGATCTGAGAGTCTGCAATTTGTCTGAAGGGAGAAAAACTCTCGCTTCCCTGGAGTCCAACATTAAACCTAGGTTCTCCAGACGCTGGGTCGGTACCATCACAGACTTCTTTCGGTTCAACAGCCACCCAAATTCTCACAGAGTCTGCATGGCGATCGCCACATCCTGCCCTAATTCTGAGGCGGAAGATGCCCTCAGGAGGAGATCTTCTAGGTAACCCACGATCGCGATCCCGTGTTGTCGCAACAACGCCAACACTGGAGCCAGTAATTTGGTAAAGACTCGGGGGCTGATGCCAGGCCAAAAGGGAGAGCCACAAATTGGTAGTGGGCTTCCCCGACTGCCAAACGCAGAAATGTTTGATGCCGAAGGCATATGGGTATGTGCAGGTAGGCATCCTGAATGTCCAAGGACGCCAGGAATTCCCCTTAATGGAGTGCAGCGACTACTGAGCAAACGGATTCCATTCTGAGCCTCTGCACTTTTTACAAAGTGATTGAGGGCTTTTAGGTCCAATATTGGACGTACCCCTTCCTTCTTGGGAACCACAAACAGATTTGAGTAGAACCCCTGGAAGCGGTCCAGGCACAATCACCCCCCCCCCCCCCATTCAGCAAGTCCCTTACTGCCCCTAACAGGGCCTCCCGGCGAACCGGGGACACGGGTGTGCTGGAGAAGAAGAATCTGTTTGGCGGCCAAGAGAGAAACTATCTTGTAGCTTGTGGAAAATCAGATCGCAGGCTTTTGACCGTCCGTGGGCGTCCTGCCGAAGCACCGGAGCGGACGAAAAATCCGTTTGTGAGCGGAAAAAGAGGGCCCTTGCCTGCGGCGTGGCTCCTTAGCTTTCCTGGCTTGTGGGAGTAGTGTACTCTTACCACCCGAGGCATTTTTAATAATATCATCCAACGAGGCTCCAAAAAGCCGATCGCCAAGGAAGGAAGACCTGTCAAGGCTTTCTTGGATGCCTGGACAGCAGACCAGCATTTCAGCCAAATGAGGCGCCTAAGCACCACAGCTGACACTGAAGCCTTGGATAACAGGGGGAAGAGAATCCAGGGATGCGTCACAAACATACCTAAGGTCATGCACTAGCTCTACGCAGACAGGGGAGGCTTTCTGCTCCCCAATTCACGGTGCAAACGTTTTGCCCACTCAGTCGGTGTCTGCGACACCAATGCGGTTGCCAGTACAGGTCGCACGGCTGACCCCACAACAGTAAACAAGGAACGAGCCACTGCCTCGGCTTTCCTGTCCGTGGGATCCTTGAATGCAGGAGTCCCCTCAACCCAGATCATGGTTACTTTATTTAACCTAGATACTGGGGGGTCCACGACTGGAGGAGCAGACCACTTTTTGAGAAGGCTTTCCTCAAAGGGGTAATGCACCGCCAAATTTTTGGGGACCGAAAAGGTATCACGCACAGCTGTGATAAGTGCTCCAACAAGCGCGTTGTTGCACCTGGACCCAGACGGGGAATCACCCTCACTGTCCGAACGGTGCTGGTCAGCCACGTCTGATAGGTCAGAGCAGGGATCTCCAGCTGCAGCAGGGCCCGAGTCTGCATCAGAGCTTTCCCCAGAGAAGGGGGGGTGGGGGGGGGGGGGTGGACCTCTTACGTGCACCTTTCCTGCCACGTGCCCCCTCTTAGCAACATAAGAGTCAAGGACCGCCGTCAGGGTGTCCATGCACAACGCGCTAACCGCAGGTGACCCGGTTGCTATAGCCTGGATTTCGGGGAAGAAACACCAGTTTCTAAAGCCATGCTGACCCTTGCAGGTGCCAGACAGGCTAGGGGACTTAGGACAGTGAAGGTGCCACCCTCCAGCTGCCGCCGTGTGGGGGGGGGGGGGGGGGGGGGGTACTTGGCGCTAGACTCACTACCCTGGGGTGTTCTGTGAAAGCCACAGCAGTGCCTGTAGTCCCTAGGAGGTTCCTAGTTGCAGAGAGGAGAAAATTGTGTCAGCAGCAACAAACAGCGGTGCAACGACACGCAGAGCTAGCTTCAGCATTCAGCAAAGAGCCATCCAGCATCCTGAACACACAGTGGACACAGGAAACAGCAAGTGAGAGCACATGTAATTCTACCACAAGGACAGTGGTGAAAACAGCGCTCAGGCGCCAAGAAAATGTCCGCCAATGCAAGGAAATCCTAAAGAAAATGGCTGCTGAAGCTCATCAGGGGAATATCGGCTTTCCTCATCCAAGATGGCTGCTGGACGGCACCATGTGGTGACAGAAAAAATGAAAATGTGCTGCCTGCTAACAACCAGAACCTCCACAAACACCTTTTGGGACACCCCCAGACCTGGACCAGGACCAACGCCAGCCGCACAGAGCCCCCACAGGTGAGAAAAGAGGGAACCCACACACACACAAACACAGCGCATGCAGTCCCCCCCCCCCCTCAGATGGGGGAAGGAGTGGTGATAGGGACTTGGGAGAGAAGATAGGGAGGTGAGGTGGCCCCCGAATCTACCCCTCAGGGAATGCCCAGCTGCTCACCCCACCGAAGCAGGGAGAGCCGTACTTATCAGTCCTGAAGAACTGGGAGACATTCCATCACAGACCTACTCCTGCGCAGTTACAGGGTAGCTGCTGGCCCGGTATACTGTGATCCAGACAGCAGTAACCCGGTCATATGTATACCCCAGAGCATTGAAGCTCACTGACCACCTCTGGAGCTAAGGCATGTCGTGGCCTGCCGAGCCTTAGCTGCGGCCTGCTCACACTCGATGGCCGGACTGGGGAGACTACAAGGATATCATTAACCAGCCTGTGACCCAGCCGGCATTTGATGAAAGATCCTGAGATCTTCTATCTTGCGCAAAGCAGTAAACCTGCAGCAAAAACATGGACTGAGAGGCCCGCTGGGTTTCCTAGGTCATTCTCCTTGCTAGGCAAAATAAAAACTGAAGCTGTTGGGAGCAGTGGGAAGGGTTGATAGCACAGGGTCCGCCCCCCAGGGGTGGGATTAAAGTTCTGTGTATTGTGTAACAATTTTTCCTAGTTTCTCCTAATGGCAGGCTATACAACCCATTTAGTTACAGAGAGGAGCTGTGCCGGTCGGTGAATAGAAGAGAAATTATGCTTTTTACATGTAGGAGAGGTGTGCCAGAATAGGCCCGATATGGAAGTGGTTAAAGAATCAGTGAAGCTGTGCAAGACTGGTCTCAGCACTCTACTCTCCCTCTCTTCCCTTGCCCCTGGCTCTATGTTAACATTAGATTGTAAAAAGCGGACAAGCTGTCAAGATATGTAAAGATTAGAATGACAACAGCCTGGTCACAGTTTATATTGATTTTTTTCTTACCTCTTTCTTCTCCTTGGACATACCCTTCCATATTTCACCAGCTTTCTTAGATAGATCAATAATGCTAATCCCAGGATTATCACCCTTTATCTTCTCACGACTAGCATTTAACCACAACATATATGCTGACATTGGACGTTTAGGTGCTGCAGGGTCTTTGCCTTTCTTACCCTTGAAAAGAGAAATTATTATTATTATGAGGCCTGTTACAGAGCCTGAGCAGCCAGTATGTAACATTCATACAATTACCTCTGGTTTCTTGCGTGGCTTCTTCTCTTTACTAGGTTTGGATGCCTTGGGTTTTTTTGCTGGCTTTTCTTTATCCTCATCACTGTCTGCACTGGAAGAGCTTGCTGACGGATTACTGTCAAACCTATATAAGCAGAAGCAACATTGACTCAGGAAAAGTGTGGCAGACTAGCAGATGGGAGACTAAATCAATCCACTGTCCAAAACAGTGGTGGTCAACTTTAAAATGATAGAGGGCCTTAAGTGTGGTCTCCAACACCTCCAATGGGCCACACAAAAGCCGCACATTTTCACACCTCAACACCCAAAAATATAGTTATTTACCACTGATTTAGCAGTACGGTGTACAATACACTGCTGTATTTTTTGCAGTGTATTGTAATGCACACTAATAGGGAGTGCAATAAACTCCCAGCATTAGTGTCAGTGAATGGGTTGAAAGGGTTATTAACCCTCAACATTGGAATTAATGAGTGCAATAACCCCCAGCATTGATATGAGTTCAATAACAAACCCCAGAACTGGTGTCAGAGAGTTCAATATCAAGCCCAAGCATTGGTGTCCCTGAGTGCAATAACCTCCAGGATTGGCATCACAGTGCAATAATAACCTTAAGCACTGGTGTCAGTAAGCTCAATAATATTCCCAAACATCTATGTCAATGGAGTTAAATAACCCCCAGCATCAGTGTCAATGACTGCATTAATATCCCCAAGCACTGGTGTCAGCGAGTGCATTAACTCCCAGTTTCCCGGTATCAGTGAATTCAATAATAATCACCAGGACTGGTGTCCGTAGTATTAAACTCCCCACAGACACTGGTTGTCAGTGGCAGTGCAATTTACCCATCCCCACCATAGGTAGTCAGTGGAAGTGATAGTTAACCCTTCCACATTGCTGGTCACAGTCAGTGGAATTTAAACCCCCCCCTCCCGCTTTGCATTGCTGGTCACTGGCAGTGAAATTTTACACCTACCCACCACCCTGCATGGTAGTCAGTGGCAGTGAAAGTAAACCCTGGTCATAACAGTGAACGTTGACTCCCATTGAACACAATTTTTTTTATCACACACTAAGCACCGCACTGGAATGTTGCTTTGTCTATGGTGTCCAATAACTTGTTGTGCACAAGGGGTCTATAAAGTATATATATGTGCTGAAAGTTTAAATAACATACTCTTCTGCAACTTCGTCTTCTTCTTCCCCTGGGTTAAATGACTCGTCTGCAAGAAAAAAAAAAAAACAGGAAAGTCTAAGCTAGGCTGGGAAGCCTGAGTCTTCCAAAAAAAAAAAAAAAAAAAAACACTGAATGAAAGCAAGTACAGAAGGGTTGCTGGACAAAATGTGGAAAATAGGATAGACAGCTAGATTAACAAACATCTGTCAAGCAAATTAAAAAGTATGGGAACAAAAGCTATAAACATAAAAGCTATGGTGACTTTAGACTTATGCTGGGTGCACACTAGCTAAAAATGGTCAGTTCGGCAGGGACCGGCTGACTTTTGGCCTGTGTGCAAAGCACCCTGACTGACAGAAGCGGGTCTCACAACCCACTTCTGGCGAATGGGCACTGGAAAACCAGGATCCGATCAGCTGACTGGTGGCGGCGGTCCCCCTGTCAGAATACAATAGCACAGCAGGAGAGATCGATGTATGAACACAAGCGATGTTGGTACAGTGATCTATCAGTTTTGTTTTCTTTATGCTCAGCCCGCCAAGTTGAATACAAGGCTTTAAACAGACCACTCACCAAATAGATTTCTAAAAGTATGTTTGTACTAACATTCAGGCTGGGTTCACAATTTTGCTAATTGGATGCGGGGGCTTCTCTGCATCCAATTTGCATTGCAGAAGATTGTGACCGATTGATTCTCCCTCTCAATGGAGCCGGTTCACACCTCTCCGGATGCAAATGCACAGGAGTCCAATGTATATTTTGGTCCATTTCAGGTCCTAATTCAGCCAAAAATTCAGGCTGAAATCAGATCTGAACCAGCGAATGTAGACGCACCAGACCCCCTGCTGTGAGCCGCACCGTGCTCTCTGTGAACCCAGCCCCATACAAAAATGATCAGTACATTTAAACTATATTTGTAAAAGTACCGTATTTATCGGCTTAAAAACAGGGGAAAATCATGGGTGTGTGTTATACGCCAATCCCCCGCCGTTTCAAAGCTTCTCTGCCGCTCTCAGCTATTTTTTGGCCGCACTCGGCCGTTTTCTGCCATTTTCGGCCGAAAATAGCCGAAAGCCGCAGAGAGCTACCGAGCGCCGCTGAGATACACAGGACATCCGCTCTGTATCTCGGCGGTGCCATTTTTAAACGGCAAAGACACTAACAAGGCTGTAAATGACCGACAAGGCTGCATTAATGGGCATTTAAATGTAAGTTTTTTTCCTTAAACTTCCCTCCTAAAAGTTTTTCTTTTAAATTCCCTCCTAAACTTGGGGTGCGTGTTATACGCCGATAAATACGATAGTTTGCATTAAACATTTGACTTTGGAGTGAATAGACTTTTCCCAAACAAAATTATTAATGTATGCACCACACAATTTTATAGCAAACTTTAATGTTTCCCCCACCGGATTCATCTCCAGAGTCATCAGAGTCAGCATTCTCTCTAATTTTGCCTTCTTCCTTCATCCTCTCCAGGTAGGCATCATGATGCTGTTCATCATCTGAGTCTGCATAGTCATCATACGCCTGCTTCATGCCCTGGGGGAAGGAGAGTTAAACAAAAAAAGAGGTATGGAATACTAGGCAACATGCAGGTCAAGAACAGCACATCTACAAATAGAGGCTTCTACCTTGAACCTAAAGTTGTTGGGTAACAGTTGTCACATCCAACATATCCTCTTTGTTAAAGCAGTGCAATTAAAAACCCCACAATATGTTATGTTTTTTCTATTCACAAAAGCATAATTAAAGTAGTTAAGTTAATACAGTGGAACAATGCTGGGCTGATCATGAAATGTGCATCAGTGTTTCACTAACCAACATGTTACAAGTGAAATAATCTTTCCACCAAATGAATAAAACGATTGCACTGTTAATAACTTTAAAAAAAAATGATAATTTATGACAAAACAAAAGTACATCTACGTGTAAATTTGTGCAAAAAAAAAAAAAAGAAATCTTCAACATTTCTGTGAATCACTTGGTGGAAAGTAAATAAACGAACCTCCAAAGTGGGCAAAAGTAGTATGATCACCAAATGTGGACCTTTATTTTAACAGATTCAAATGTACCCAATTCCCCTTAGATCAAGCCAAAGCCTTTTCCCATGACCTAAAGGCAGCACGTTACACCCTAATTGTTAGCATCACAGAGGCTGAAGTCCTTCAGGCCATCAAATCTTTGAGGCCTTCTTCAGCCTTTATCATAAGTAGTTTGCTGGGTTTCTAGCACCTCACCTAATCAATTTCAATGCCTTGAAACAGGGGTCTCTGCCTTCTTAAGACATGCTAAGGGCACACATTACTATGCTCCCTAAAACATCAGTGGACCCTCTAGAACCACAAGCCTTTCACCCATTCTCCCTCTGAAATGAGGATATAAAGATTGAGGAAGATTTTACGCCTCCGTGTCAATAAATATCTGTACCACAGAGACCAAGTGGGTTTTGTCCCAGGTCGACAGGCTGGTGACGTCCGCAAAAGTGGTCCACCTCATACACCTGCACCAGCAGAAAATTCCTGGGTTCTTGCTCTTTGGACCTCTACAAAGCTTTCAACTTCCTGTCATGGGAATATTTGCAATTTGTACTGTGTTGTTGGGGGAAGCCATCTTAGCCTGTATCCAGGCTCTGTACTCAACCCTTTCTGCTAAACTGAGGGAAAAAAAAGTTTATATATATATATATATTTTTTTTTTTTTTTTTGGGGGGGGGGGGGATATTTATTATAACAAAAAGTAAAAAACAATGTGTTCTTTTCAAAATTGTCGCCCTGTTTATAGCGCAAAAAATAAAAACCGCAGGGGTGATCAAATACCACCAAAAGAAAGCTCTATTTGTGGGGAAAAAAGAACGTCAATTTTGTTTGGGAGCCACGTCGCACGACCGCGCAATTGTCAGTTAAAGCGACGCAGTGCCGAAGCGCAAAAAGTGGTCTGGTCTTAAGCCAGCAAAATGGTCCGGGCTGAAAGTGGTTAAGGTGAAAAAACACCTGCCAGTCACCGCCCCCCTGCTCCCCGTTTTACTTACCGGAGCAACTTCATCCATCTCTTCGGCAGGGACACGCTGTCGCTCTCTCCACAGGGTCCCGGCTCTTGATTGGATAGATTGATAGCAGCGCAGCCATTGGTTCCTGCTGCTGTCAATCAAATCCAATGACGTGGGCACCGGGGCCCGAGTCAGGCATTCGCGTCTATAGACACAAATGCTGGACTCGGGAGCGTTCCTGCAAGGCAACCCCCTCAGGAAAGAGCTTCTAGGGGATTATCTGATGCGGGGAGGAGCCGCAAGAGCTGCCGGGGGACTCCAGAAGAGGATGTTCGGGGCCACTCAGTGCAAAACGAGCTGCACAGTGGAAGTATGACATGTTTGTCATTTTAAAAACAAAACAAAAAAAGATCCTCTACAATCACTAACAAAATGGTCACCCGAGCAGAGTCTGACTTTTTTTTTTTATAACATTCATTACCCTTGTGACAGTCACTGCCCATTCTTTAACAATTGGCTATACTGAAGTGTCCCATTTAAGTTAGTTGTGCAGTATTGTTTTCTTACTTTGTTTTCCTTATACACAGTGCGGCCATCTTGACTGTGGGCCTCGAAGCCCACTGGGTCTCTCTTCTGGGATTAGGTGCATGCCGGATACCCAGCATGCACCTCCCGATCTTGCCCATGGACTCCTGGGATAGATGACACAGCAATCCCAGGAGCAAATGCAAGAGAAGAAATGCCGTACCTTGCTGCGGCGAGGCAAGACAAAAGTCCAGCTTGAAGACACAAAAAAAAAAAAAAAAAAAAAAAACACCCACAAAACCATATCCAAAAATGAGTGGGGGATGGGGGTGCTCTCTTATTCAACACATAGTTGCGCTTTTGCCTGGAACTCAGCTTTAAAGTGACCTTGGCCCTGAAACTTGCCTACAGTCTCACTATTCTTTCCAATGGAGGTCCTCACACAACACAGGATCCAGCTGACATTCCCCTCCTCCTCAATTTGCTTCTAATTTTTACTCATTGCTACACTATCTGCCCTTATACAGTCTTGGCAATTCCAGCACCTATCATGGAAAGGTCGTATTAATTCTGTGAAAAAGACTATCTTGCCTAAACTTTTATGCAATTTCTGCACGCTACTGGTGCGAGTTTCTCAGTTTGCTCCAAAACAGAATCTTCCGATTTATCTGGGCTAACACCACAGGATCTACAGAGCGACCCTTTGGATACATAGGGGTCTGGTTGTCCCCAATATCGACAAATACTACTTGGTCTGCCCATATTGCTTAATTATCCCAGTTTCATGACTCAGATTCCTTTGTGGGTTCTCCTGGAATTACCCAACTGCGCACCTATCACCTCCTTTGGCTCCCTTATCATTTTTGCCCTTCGACTGAGGCACTCATGCATCATAGCTTATAAATTTGGAACGCCATGCGCTACTCTGCCGGCCTCATATCGCCCTTTCTGCCTCTGCTCCCAATCACTAACAACCCTCTTTCCCCCAGGCCTAGTCCAACCACAGGCATTCTCTTGGTGGGTCACTAATGGGTTTTCACAGGTTCAACATTTCCTAATCGCCAGATCTCTTCCCATGTGGGCCTCGCTTCGAGAGACCCATGACATACAGAGCTCTTCTGCCATATCCAACTTCAGCACTGGCTCACCTCGCTGCGCAGGACTTCTATGTACACGTTACAGCAAACTGCATTTGAACACACCTGCCTGCACTCTCCAGGATCCCAAGACCTCATCTCGGCTCTCTATGCTTCTCAGAATTTTTCACGCTTTACTTCTCTCACCTATGTAATTCAGTGGGAACGAGACATGGCAAAAAGATTTGGCGAACTGGAGCAGGGACTTATTTTCTGTGGTCAAATGCTCATTTAATACAGCCACCATGGAGGCGGCAAAAAAGTTGCTCCTACATATGTAAAGGGTCACTGCTTACATTACCCATGCCAATCCATCCTACAGTGCCAGCTGTTTTCGGGGGTTTTGGCCATCGGGGTGATGATGTGGAAGGGACCTAGACTAATTGGCTTCTGGTTTTGTTTATTTGGCCTCCTATTCACTATTCATCCCATACCAAGAGAACCCAAGCTCGCCTTACTACATTGTCAAATTCCAGGACTGTTTGCTTAATAATGGGAGCTCATTGTGATGAACGCGGGCGTCAGATCCCTGCCCTCACTAACTTGCAAAAAAGGACCGGCCAACCTCACATCATGCTGTCACTTGCGTAACAATGCTACTCAGCTGCACCCAGCACAAGGATTTTCCAGGTTGCGGGACCACAATCTAGGTGCCAGCAGCCTGAGAGCAATTGTCACTGGGCTAATTACGCAATTAACCCTTTAACTGCTACCACCCCCATTTTAAAATACCGGGCCGGGGAGACTCATAATTTTAGCAATACCAATTATAAATTTTTGAATAAGTGTCTGCAACACACATTGCCACCACAGACAGGTCTGCTCAGAGGCCTTACTCCAGTAGCAGGCTTACGACAGTAGCGCTCTTTAAGAGGCAGGTTCATTAATAGGTTGCAATAAAAGCTTTAGAGACAAGGTTAACACTTTTCAACATAAGGGTTTGTTGGTGCAAATAAAAAATTTACAGAAAAAAGATGTTTCAAAGAGATAAAGACAATATACAGCCACAAATAAATAAGGTAGAAGAATCGGGGAAGAAGAATACTTGCAATTAATGTTCGAGGGTTGATCAGAGTTCGATTGATGAGCTGGGTAATCTGTTCTACCTGGCCGATGTTCCTGCTTGGACAGTAAAAGGAGAACTGACCATTGTCTTGGCAGCTCCCTTTTTCTGTCAGATCAAAGGGGTGTTGACAGCGACCAGTGACCAATCGTCTGGTCATCTTGTTTAGGGGTTGGTTGCTAGGAGGGGTCTACACTCATGAACATGTCCCAGGTACACTTTGTGATACATATTCATATCTCTGCATCAATATTGTTTACAGGCTGCAACTATCCATATTATTGTTCAGCGTGAGATTTCCTTCAAAACAGATACAAACATGCCAGGTCTCCAATGTCTAGTTACCTAGGGAGGAATAAGGAGTACCAGTAGTTTCTCATGACTTGACATAGGGCTGTCTGGACTTACAAATCATCTGAGAAAATTAAATATGTCCACATTATGGCTGTGCTATTACTTTGGAAGTTATGAAACATGCTAAAATTTCATACTTCTTCCACTGTTTAAGCTTTATGTGTACTAACATATTTAGGTCCGCTGTCTGCTGGTTCTCTGAATTGAGAGAGTGACAGTTTTACGACAGACCTGAACATCCTGCCAGGCCTACATGTCTTTACAGACCTAGCCTGGTTCTGCTTTCTCTGTTGAGATAACCATTCCTTTCTAGTCTAAAACTATGAATTCCTGAACACAAAGAAGGAGGGAGCGAGTTCCGATTTTTCTGCAATATTACGGTTAGCCAAGCTGTCATGGCTGCCCTAATGTTCTCAAACCACATGGCTACTAGCAACAGCTTTTGTGATATCGTTACACTCATCACCTATTTTTGCCAGCCAAAAAAGAATTGCCCAAGCCTGATAAAATAAATTCTGTCCCCTTTCAGGGGGTGAGATCGCATGACCGTGTTGATGCTCAACAGATGTCGAGCATCCACAATGACTCTCCATGTGCATCAAAATTTGGGAGCCTTGGCTGTCATATGCCTTTCCTAACCCTCCTGCCCCCAGCCAGTTTGGGCCAACTGTGACTGACAGTCTTGTGCCCTTACCTTCTCCCCATCTCTCAGCCTCTACCCTTCTGGCCTCCCTTTCTTCCCTACTACTCTATCCCTACTCTAGTTCTTGACTCTGTAGGTGGGCTAGCGCCTTTTCTCCAGCATCATCTTTCCACCTCTTTTAGTTTCTGCTCACTTTTTTTCCCCTCGTCAGTCAAGTCTAGGCTGTATATTGTACTATCTTTTAGATAATGGTGGGTTCAGGGGATGCCCCATAGTTATAAGGAACCTCTCGGGGACCCCTTAATCCTTATGGCTTCATGAACATTTCTATTTACTGTTGTGTTAGAGGTGCAATGGACAGACCACAATAAGAGGCAACAAATTGGAGACGTATGTTTATGGCAAAACATGGCGACACACCAGGAATGTGGAAATGCAAGTAAGCATCCTTGGAGGCTTCACAGAGGCTTGAAGGTCTCCCAGATGATGGGAAGCCAGCGCTTTGGGTATGAACTGTTTAAAATGGTAGCAAAAGGAAGCAGGAAAAAAAAAAAAAAAATACATTCCCCTGCCAGGGTAATAGCATAATGTGCTAGTATGCATTGTGTACTAGCAGATTATGAAAGATTTACCTTAAAAACAAAGCCCTCCCAGCAGCACGCTGTCACCGCTGAGCGGACTTCCATCTTCACATGGTTTTCCTTCCAGGTCCGCAGGCTCCAGCCATTTGAATGGCCAAAATGCGATGACGTTACTCACGAGCAAAAAAACAGTGAATATCTACTAAATGCATGTTCAGGAGATCTTCCTTGTACCTACTAGGTAAGCCTTACTATAAGCTTACATGTAGGTACAACTGTCCAAATGTTGTTTACTACTGCTTTAACTAAACCCCGAAATCCCTTCTCACCCAGTAAAATGGATATAATCCTTTGAGAGTGGAGCTGTTAGAGTACCTTGAAAGTCTACCATCTGTGAGGGAAGGTTGGCAGGTTTGACCACATGAATCAGGGTGGAAGCAGAGACCAATATTTCATCTTGTAGCCACTGGATATAACAATCTGCACCCAAACATCTGAATTGTCCTGGGACCAGATGGCCATGAAGGCCAACAAATGTCTGCCCACTGAAATGTGGGGGCCCCGTTCACTACATATGTATTTAGAGAACTTGGGACTTACGGCCTCATCGATTCACATGTGGTCCAGATGCAGCTCAATTTCAGCCTATTTGAATGAGCTTAAATTGCTGCAACCACACCTCCAAGAGAAGTGCATGCACTACTTAAAAAAAAAAAAAAAAAAAAAAAAAACCCCACACAGCAACTGGACTGCATGGTGCTACTGTAACGTGCATGGAATGTAGGTCTCCCGCACCGCATTCTGGAGTGAACTGGCTCTTAGAGCATAAATGAGTAGCAGGCTTCATCTTGGTCCAGGAGGCCTGAGAGAAAACGAAGATAGGGTTTTCCAGACACTGCCTTCTTTTTCAAGGGCAAAAGGGTACCTTTCCACTGAGTGAGTTGCTTAACTCTAGGGATTTGCCTAAGAGGTGCTTTCCATCAAGTACATACACAAGAGGCATTTCTTGTATTAGTGCTCCACAAATTACGAGAGAGAATAGGGCTTCTAGCCCTCCTTCAGAGAGGTAGTCTTAAAACAGGAAATAGCTGGATCCACAATAGGGGGAGACCATCTCTTCATGAACAAATATAAAAGTTTTTCTGGTGCAAAATGAGAGCTGAACCGACAGGGTAAAATAAAGGGTTAAAATGAGAAAGTCCATATACTTTCTAGTCTGTAAGGAGTCCAAAGGCAATTAGAAGAGTACACACATCGTGTGTGTGTATATAGGTGGCAGCTATCCTCAGAGTATAGCCAGCTATGTGACCAAGACAAGAAGAGGGAGTAATGGGAAGTGCCACCCAAGTGTAGAGGTTAAAACAAATAGAGCATCATAAAACATCAATCACGCCTTTATCCAGCATGTGGTGTCAACTCATTTACAACGCTTCAAAACACACACTGAGGACAGGGCGCGTTACTCCCCCATGGAGTGTATTATGGTGCTTATTATGCCTGTTGGACTTATTTCCACAGCTTTTTTCACTATCCATAACATTTTTCTATATATTAGGATGTCCATTGGGAGGGCTCTGACTGAGCATCTGTCTTGAAGCGTCACAAACAAGAGTTGACACTGCATGCTGGATAAAGGCTTGATATAGTGATAGATTTGTAGTGTATGGTGCAGCGCTACTAGAATTAAAGCGGAGGTCCACCCTAAAGTGGACCTTCCGCTCATTGAAATCCCCCCCCCCCCTCCGGCGCCACAATTGGCACCTTTCAGGGGGGAGGGGGGTGCAGGTACCTGTACAGTACAGGTATCTGCACCCACTTCCGGCGTAGATTCTGCAGAAGGTACGCCCCTTTCCGAAAGTCCCCACGCTGCCTGCTGGGAAACACACGGATCCCAGAGACAGCGGGGACCATCCTTATTGTGCAGCGCTACTCGCGCATGTGCAGTAGGGAACCGGGAAATTAAGTCGAAAAGCCAAAAACAAAAAAAAACTGCGGACTCCCGCTTTAATAGAGTCAAACATGAACTTTCAGTGCACTAGGTAGATTGTGAATCAATTCAGTTTAAAAGTCCGAATTTACAACAGGAATAAATCTTGAAAAATCCATTTGTAAGGACATTGCCACCATCACCCAAACACACTGCCTCTTAAGTCCATTCACGCAGGGGCAACACGACTTCCAGTGCGACTACTGGAGGCAACTTGGACACGACTTGAGTATGAATAACAGCGCGACTTAGAGGGACTTCAACACGACTTGGGCGGACTTACAACATGACTAAGTTGCCCCAGGCCAGGCGACTTTGGCCGTGGCCAACCAAAGAATAAGCAGCTCTTGAGGGGGAACTCGACACCAAATTGTAAATAAAAAATCGGCATGGGTTCCCCCTCCGGGAGCATACCAGGGCCTTAGGTCTCGTATGGATTTTAAGGGGAATCCCCCTATACCGAAAAAACGGGAGAAGAGGCCGGAGAGCGGAGAAGTCGGAAGAAGAGCCCCGGAGCTAATTACTTTAAAAACCTGGTGGTGTGGTTTTTTTTTGGACATTTTCCCTAGGTGAATGGGTACGATGTAACCTTTACTCAGTCACATAGGGTGGAGGGGCCGGGATCTGGGGGTCCCCTTATTAAAAGGGGGCTACGGGGTTGCAGGAAAGAAATTGACACTGTTTATGGCCTGTAGCTTTATTAGAAAAAAAGCATTTGGGATGACAAGTGACGGGGTAGGAGCCCTGAAATAAACAGCATACCAATTACATAGAGTTTCCAGAGCCTTGCAAGAAAAAATAAAAAAACACTTTTGGATACAGTGTACAATGCATTTTGATAGATTGCAATGAACTAAAGAACATAGGATTGAACTGGCTTTTTGTAAATGCAGCTCATATTTTCAAAAACAGACCACTGTGTGATCAATTGCAACACTGTTTTTTAACCACCTCCAACTGTTAGATTACATCATCTTCCAGCTGCCAAGCTAACAGCATGACCTCATCGATTTAGACCCCTTTCACACCACACCATTGCGTCGGTGGTAAAATGCAGCCATTTTTAGCGGTGTTTTACCGCCGGATTTGCGGCGCATTTCGGCCGCTAGCGGGGTGCTTTTATCCCCTGCTAGCGGCCGCGAAAGGGTTAAAACCGCTGGCAATACGCCGCAATAGCAGCGTTTTGCGGGCGGTATTACAGCGTTGCCCCATTGATTTCAATGAGGAGCAGTGGTGGAGGAGCGGTAAACACACCACTCCTTCACCGCTCAAAAGAAGCTGCTGGCAGGACTTTTTTCTAACGTCCTGCCAGCGCACCGCTGTAGTGTGAAAGCCCTCGGGGCTTTCACACTACACACAATGGTACAGCTTCTTTAGGGCGGATTGCAGGCGCTATTTCTAACGCTATAGCGCCTGCAAAACGCCCTGGTGTGAAAGGGGTGTTACAGCCAACAAAAGAACAAATGGGTACCACTGTCTGAAACACCTCTTGCTGAGGTTTTAACTATTTGCAATCTCCATCAGTTTAATTTTTGGTGCTAGAACATGGAAGAATGTTATTTGTACAAGGCGATTTCTATAAGAATCCAGATCACACAAAATCGACAAATAGGAGTGCAGATACAATACAAAGCCCTGACCAAGCCCGTTGAGAATAGAAGCCTCATATAATTGCAGGAAGACACAAATACATTAGACAAAATGTATATGTGAATCATAAAACTAAGTACAAATTCTTAACCACTCTAACATCTCCATAACAATTACAGCACTATAACCACATTAATATTATCAAGTTTAGAGGTATAGCAGTTGTAAAATGCAGTGTTATGCATTCTAATTTTTATTGCTTTGTGAAAGCATATGGTGGTTCCAGGCAAAATCCCTAGCTAAACTAACTTAATGGAAATTTAAAGATCCATTAAGAGCAAGTAGACTGTATTCCTGTTAACTTATTTTAAAAGCAGAGCACAAAATAAGCTAATAATGTTCTAATCCCAAAGCACATAGCCTCTGTTGGGAGCAGAGAAATTCTGTCTGGAGAGCTCATGCCAGGGTCACCTGAGAAAACCGTAGAAGTATATGCAAAATGCACTACAGGAACAGAAAAAGCTCAGCTCACAGTAATGCATTTAGTACCTCTGGGATAAGGAGTGCTCACAGGAGGAACCAGAGGCCATTTGATCATATTATAACCATATGTTATTTGCGCCTGTTGAGCAAAAATGGGTAGAAAGGCATTATAGAGACTGTCACTTTATCTTATAATAGAATTCCAGATTTAATATTCCTTTATTTTTTTGGGCAAAACTGGAACCCAAATTAATGATTTCCATTGCATAACAATGTGATTTCTAAGTATTAGCTACATACAGTAAAGTGATGTCACTTGCCATCTGCTGCCGGAATTAAAGAAATGGGCTATCAACGAGCATAAGGCTTCCCCTGACTAAGTCAGTGGAAAGGCGGGCGGAAGACATCACAATCTCCTGCATGGTGATGAAGCACCACCTGTACTGCTGCCAGAAGACAGCACATCTTACTATCTCTAATCAATGCTGCTACAGTATTCTACAGCGCATACAGCGGCCAAAGTGTTATGTAATGAAAATAAAAGGAATTTTGACTTGCTTGTAAATTGAAAATTTTGTAGTACAGTACAGGCTTATAGGATGGTACTCTCAGATGATTGGTCACCGGTAAAACTTCTTAGGACATCCCCCTTATAACTCTGCCCCAATTCATGAGACCTGCATTTTGTAGCATATAGATTAAACCATGATTAGAAGGAAGGCGTCTAGTGGCCTGTTGTCCTGTACACCAAGATTGGGAATTCACGGGTACTTCAAAATTACTTTCATGTTAATTGTACAGGCTGAATATTTATAGACCCTGGAACAAACTCAAGCAATAATAATTGAGAAGGGTGGGCAACTAGGCAAACAGAACTGAGTCAACAATAGAAGTCAACGGACCCAACATTGGAATACCAATGCATAAACCTTGTGGCTGAAAACCGTATCAACAGTACATCACTTATTTTGCACTCCTGTGATCCAGATTCAGCAGGCTAAAGCTTATTATCAGCTGTTGGCACAGAGCCGCTCCAGACTCTGAAGGGATCCAGACGTCGGAATCCACCCAGACGCCATAGAAGCTGCTAGCTCAGCCTCTCAGCATCTAGCCGAGAGCTTAAGCCAACTGCTCCCACTCCCTCTCCAGCTCGACGCCCCAGTGAGCAATGTATGGGGTGCATCTACATTTACACACACATTTATTTATATTACACACACCTCTATCAAACTTACTGAATTACATACCACCATTAAGATCAACAGCACAACCATTGGTTCCTCCACACATGCCAGGGTGCTGGATGCAATATCCTCGACTCTGACCTTTCCTTCAGCCCCCACATCCAATTACTGGCTAAATCCTGCCACCTTAACCTCAGCAACAGCGCCATAATTCACCCTTCCTGACCAATGACACCACAAACTAACTTATCCACTCCTTGATTATTTCGCGCCTTGACTACTGCAGCTCTTTCCTAAATGGCCTACCCTTACGCAGGCTTTCCCCCCTTCAGTCTATTATGAATGCTACTAGACTACCACACCTCATGAACTGATCTGTGACTGTTGCCCCCCTCTGACAATCTCTTCACCGACTTCCCCTAGCCCACTGTATAAAATTCAAAATGCTAACCACAACATACAAGGCCAGCCACAACATACAAGGCCAGCCACAACATACAAGGCCAGCCACAACATACAAGGCCAAGCACAACATACAAGGCCAAGCACAACATACAAGGCCAAGCACAACATTGTCCCCAGCTACATCACCAACCTCATTTGCAGATATCACCCAAATCATCCTCTACTTCTCCCAGGACCTCCTGCTCTCTAGCTCTTGTTACTTCCTCCCATGCTCGCCTTCAGGACTTCTCCAGAACCTCCCATCCTCTGGAACTCCCGGTCCCGGTATGTCCGATCAGCCTCTAACCTGTCCACCCTTATTCAGGGAAGTCTATCCCACACACACCTAACTACCACCCTCGAGCCACCTCCATCAAATCATTACTTGCATCTATTACCTTTTGTACCACAACCCCTTTTAGAATGTAAGCTCTACGAGCAGGGCCCTCCCGTCACTTCTGCATTGAATTGTACTGTAATTGTGCTGTCCCCCCTTACATTGTAAAGCGCTGAGTAAACTGTTGGTGCTATATAGAGATCTCTCTATATAGAGATCTCTCTATATAGAGATCTCTCTATCGCTATACACACACACAGTAATACCTCAGATTGCGAGTAACATGGTTAACGAGCGTTTCGCAAGACGAGCTATTTAAAAAAAAATCCTGACTCGGTTTGCGAGCGTTGTCTCGTAAAACGAGCAGCTTTCAAGCCTCTGCAGTGTGAAGTCCTGCATTTGGCCAGAGGTGCGGGGCGCCGGTGACACTCAGCCATTCGGATGCACTCAGAAATATATGGAAACACTCCATTTGAGTGTTTCCAGGCATCTCAGAGTCTCTCCAGCAACCCCCACCTCTGGACACATGCTGTATTGCATACAATAGAAGTAATTCTCTTTGACTTCTATGGGGAAACTTGCTTTGATATGTGAATGCTTTGAATTACAAGCATTCTCCTTGAACGGATTATGCTCGTAATCCAAGGTATACATGCATATATATTAGAGCTGCACGATTCTGGAAAAAATGAGCATCACAATTCTTTTTGCTTAGAGAATAAAGATCACGATTCTCAAAAAAATTTGATTGATTTGAGAGAGATTGAGAGCGCGACTGATTGAGAGGAAGATCAATCTCTCTGAATTGAGAGATTGAGACTCTCGATCACTCTCTCTCTCAATTTGATCCAGGAACAAAAAAGCTTTGAACTAAGAATGATAATTCTGACACGTGATACGTGTTTGTTTCTCTTTTTTTCCCCCTCTCTCCTTTCCCTCAGATGTGTTTTTTTTAACATTCTGCTTAAAAAATTGTGAATCAGTACCGCTTGCACCTTGAAGAAGGGGACATACCCTGAAAGCTTGTCCCAAAAAATTGTATGTTAGTGCAAATAAAAACAAAGTATCATGGACAGTACTCAATTTGCTCTGCCACAATTGCACTAATACAGCTACAATCACATCATGAGTGATTGAATGAGAGTGTGATTGAGATTCAGATTGATTGAGACGCGATTGAAAGAGAAAGATTAAGATTACAAAGAAAGCATTTGCTGATAAAAAAAAAAAAAGAAAAAGTATAGCAGCTCACATTTTGTAAATCAGTCAGTGCTGCAGCCTGCAGCTGCAGTCATTCTTGCACTGGAGTGCTGTCCCTGAGACCTCTGGGCAGAAGAAACAATACCCGACCAATCACATTCTTCTTTGCCGAGTGGCGTCAAAAACATTTCACACTGGCTCCGACGGCTTCCACCCCCCTCCGCAACAGGAAAGCAGAAAACATCCCAGGGACACCGCGGTGTGCGCTTTTAATGTGAGCACATTACAACAAATTGCTTGATGGGTCAGAATGGCCCAAATCCAGAGTTGCAATCACGGCGGGCAGAGAATCGCGATAACGATTCTCTGCAATTAATTGTGCAGCTCTAATTATAATATATATTTTTTTTACTTAACATTACCTCCTTTAAGACTTTGGCTTCTCAACAGCTATACTGTAAAAATTAGTGACTGAAAAGCAGTATAGAATAGAGCAGCCCCCAAAATTTGGTGCATTTGGCGAGTGGAAACATGCTGAGGGCAGAGTGTGGACAGGGCCGGCAGTAAAGTCTGAATCCCCACCCACTTTCTGGGGATTCCATCCCAGCTGCTAACTGCCCCACATGTACGTGGGGCATAACTCAACGAGTACAGGCTTCTTACTCTGTACAGCCAGTGCCCTATTTTGCAACCTATGGTGTGATGTATCACCTCTGGATCCACCTGAGAATAGCGTTTGAAAACATTACACTGTAAAGTGAACACATTTTTCTCAGTAATGGTCAGAGATGCAGGCTTACCCTAGTAACTGGTCCCTGTATAGGATTCAGGCTTCAGCCGTCAAGGTGGACATAACCCTTGGGGGGGGGGGGGGGCTTCAGGGTCTGGGTTCTATAGGGGTAACTACTCGCATTGCACAAAGTGCTGAGGTGAGCGCCCATGCAGGATCCAGTGCTTGTAGCAACATTACAGGCCCAAAGCACGGGCCTGGGTATGGTTTCAAAGATTTATACAAAAGTTACACTAATCCAGATGCACCGCCTCTAAGCACACTACAGTGGCATTTTCATTTGGTTTTTAGCACTATAAGGAGCATATGGACTAAGAAGCACTTTAGGTGGATGGTGATTGGCCAGCAGGGCTATGTCACACAAGGTTTATATGGACAGATCATATTATATATGCACTGGAATTGCATGTATTCATTGTTTTGTCACTTTTGTAAACCATTAGTCAGTCACTTTGTGATGACACTTTTTTTTATACATCATTTACTATTATATATTATCTTTATATCACAGGAAAATACAGCACGGCACAATTATAACATTTATGAAATCACAGAATGGCTTATATTAAGAAATTAAAAGACACCTTCTGAATAGAGGAGCTGCACAGTGAGTGACCCACTGTGATTGCTGTGCCCAGTACAGATCAGTTTCACAGCCAGTACTTCAGGGGTGACATATTCATCACAGGCTGTATATAAAGTAGCAGAAGCCACCAGCTGGGGCCATAATCATTAGACATTCTTTACTGGTACCCAACTAATGCCTCAAAGTGTTTGGCCAAATATCAGCAATAACCATGGGAAAATCAGGTACAGGTGCAAAAAATTAGAGTTACGCTTACCGGTAACGTCTTTTCCAGTAGTCTTTCAGGACAGCCACTATGAGAGAGAGAGAGAGACTCCTCCTCTTCCTCTGGAAACACTGCGCCAGCCCATAAATTCTTACTTCCCCTGCCGGACCTCAGTTTTTATGGAGAATACCTCCGGCCAGCTGGGGAGACACAAGAACACATTAATAACATATTTATCAAATACCATTATCTTGCTGCGCTCTGGTCTTTTGTAAGACTCCCCCCAATTTTCGGATGGGAACTAGGGCTGTCCTGAAAGACTACTGGAAAAGACGTTACCGGTAAACGTAACTCAAATTTTCCCTAATCGTCTTTCAGGACAGCCACTATGAGAGGATAAGCGAGCACTTACCAGTTAGGGTGGGACTACAGCTTGCAAAACCTTTCGCCCAAAGGTCTGCTCACCTGCCGACACCAGATCCACTCTGTAGTGTTTTACGAAAGTGGAATAGCTGGACCATGTTGCTGCTCTGCAAATCTGCTCTGGCGTTGCTCCCGCTCTTTCTGCCTGGGAGGCTGCCATAGCTCTAGTGGAGTGTGCTTTAATACCCACTGGGATTTCTTTCCCTGCAACTAAATAAGCCTGCTCGATGGCTACTCTGAGCCACCTAGCAATAGTGCGCCGGGACGCTTTACAACCTTTCCTGGCCCCGGAAAACAAAACAAATAAGGAATCTGACCTTCTGAATGTCTTGGTCAGTTCCAGATAGTGTAGGATACATCTCCTAACATCCAAATAATGAAATTTTAGTTCCTTCTCACCGGAGGGATTGGGACAAAAAGAGGGCAAAACAATTTCCTGGCTTCTATGAAAGCTGGATGCCACTTTCGGCAAAAAGGCTGGATCGGTCTTTAAAACTATCCGATCCGGAAAAATAACGCAAAAGGGAGCCCTGACTGATAAGGCCTCCATCTCACTGACCCTCCTGGCAGTTGTTACTGCTACCAGAAACACTGTCTTCAGAGTAAGCTCTCTCAGAAAACACTCCTTTAAAGGCTCAAAGGGGGGGTCCAGTTAAGCTCTGCAAAACTAAAGATAAATCCCATCTGGGAAAGGACAGACCCTGGACCGGTCTGTCTGGACAGGGCCCTAAAGAACCTGACTACCCATGGGTTGGCAGCGAAATGATCTTCTAAATAAACACTGAGGGCTGATACTTGACCCCTAAGGGTACTAATGGATAAGCCCTTATCTGCCCCACATTGTAAAAATTCCAACACTGCGGAGGAGCTCCGTACTGGGAAAGAGCTCTCTGCGTACCACTTGTTGAAACGCAACCAGACCTTTTCATAGATCTGGCGAGTTTCCTTCTTCCTACTGTCCAGGAGGGTAGAAACTAGTCTCTGTGAAAATCCTTTAGATTTTAATAAACCCTCCTCAGTAGCCAGGCCGCTAACTTCCACTGGCGTACCTGTGGGCAGAGGACTGGCCCCTGAGAGAGGAGATCGTCCCGAGGGGGCAAGAGTAGGGGAGGTTCTACCGCCAACTGCTTTAGCATTGAGAACCATGCTCTCTTGGGCCAATGTGGAGCCACCAGAATCAGAGATGTGCTTTCCATCTGAAACTTTCTCAGAACTGCTGGCAACAACGCTGGAGGTGGCAAGGCATAGCAAGTTCTGAAGTGCCAATTCTGTCTCAAAGCGTCCACCCCTAAGGCTCCCTCTCCCCTTTTTAGGGAGAAAAAACAGGGGGTTTTTGCATTGTTTTTGGACGCGAACAGGTCCACCTCCGGAGACCCCCATCTCTTTATTATGAGATTGAAGACCTCCTGGTTGAGAACCCAATCACCCTCCCTCAGCCTCTTTCGGCTGAGAAAGTCTGCTACCACGTTTTTCTCTCCCCTCAGGAAAACTGCTGAGAGCGAAAGGGTGTAGGTTTTGGCCCAGGACAGGATCTCTGTCGCTAAAGACAACAGGGCTCCGCTTCTCGTGCCACCCCGTTTGTTTAAATAGGCCACTACGGAAGAGTTGTCCGACCGCACCTGAATGTGGTGACCCCGGAGCTCTTTTTTGAAGAATCTCAGGGCTAGTCCCACTGCCCTTAATTCTTTCCAGTTGGACGATCGAGTCAACTCGCCGTCCTCCCAAGTGCCCTGGGCTAGAAGGGAACCCAAATGTGCCCCCCAACCTTTTCCACTTGCATCTGTGGTTACTACCCGAGAAACCGGGATGAGCCACAGACGCCCTTGCGACAGATTTGTCATTTTCCTCCACCACCAGAGGGATCTCTTTACCTGGTGTGGAATATGTACTAGGGTGTCTAGAGCCTCCTGACTGTGGTCCCACACCCCTAGGATGAAGGTCTGTAGGGGACGAAAATGTAGCCCTGCCCACTGCACTGCTGGGAGGGTAGATGTAAGGAGACCCAGTATTGACATCAGAACCCTTATGGAAACCAGCTGGTCGCTCTGAAGAGAGGCCACCGCACTGTCCAGTTTTTGTACCTTTTCTCTTGGTAGAAAAACTCAACAGTGTTGAGTCCAACAGGAAACCTAGATAGGAGATCTGTTGTGAGGGGATCAGGCTGGACTTTTCCAAGTTCAGAAGCCACCCCAGGTCTGTAAGGACCCCTTTGGTTAGATCGAGATCCTTGACCAACTGTGTTGGGGATGCTGCAAATAAAAGCAGGTCGTCCAGGTAGGCTATTATACATATCCCCTGGAGCCGAAGAAAGGCCATGCGGGGTGCAGAGGATAGCCCGAATGGCAGGGCCTGAAACTGAAAGTGTACTGTTTCTCCCCCCTAAATCTATGGCAAGGCGTAGAAAGCTCTGCGAGGCTTCCGCTATAGGGATGTGTAAATACGCGTCCCTTAGGTCCAGAGACACCATGAAACAGTTGCGGGGCAGAAGCGCCTTTACTGAAAAGATCGATTCCATGCGGAATCTTTTGTATGTCACTGAAGCATTCAGGGGCTTTAAGTTCAGAATCAACCTGAACTTCCCTGAGGGTTTTTTCACTACGAAAATGTGAGAATAAAACCCCCTTCCCTCTTCTGCTTTTGGGACCCTGAGAATAACATCCTGATTCTCCAATTCCCTCAGAGCTTCTAGCAAGGCCTCGGCCTTTACCATGCACCTGGGTAGATGCGTGACAAGGAGCCTTTGAGGGGGTGGTCTTAAGAATTCCAAGAGGTACCCCTTTCTTATTACCCCTAAAATAAATTGATTGGGGGATATTGTCTCCCACTGTGGTAGAAAGGCCCCCAGTCTTCCTCCCACTGTAGCTGGAATGTCACTGGGTTTTACGGGGCTGGACAGGAGGGCGAAAAATCGTCCCTCCTCTGCCCCTGCCTTTTTGGGGCCAGGTTTTCTTTTTCCCCTCTGGTTTAGAGGTTTCCCTACGCCCCTGCGGATGAAACCCCTTTTTAGTTGGTACGGGGCTTTTCCGTTTAAGAGGAAAGGACTTTTTCCTGTCCGCTGTCCGGTCTAGAACAGTCTCTAGCCCTGGGCCAAAAAGGAGGTCCCCGGTCAGGGGTATTCCACATAGCTTTATCTTGGAGGCATTATCCCCTGGCCATGTTTTTAACCAGAGGGCCCTTCTGGCCGAATTGGCTAGAGCCGCCGTTCTGCCCGACATGCGGACGGACTCAGCAGAGGCATCTGCTATGTAAGTGATCCCTCGCAGCATAGTAGGGAAGGATGACAGAATGGTTTCCTTATCTGTGCCTGCCTCAATATGTTGTTGGATCTGTGAGAGCCAGTGCTCTAAATTGCGAGCCACAACTGTAACTGCCATTTCAGGCTTTAGATTGCGATAGCCGAGTCTTTTTAAGCAGAGAGTCAATCCTTTTGTCCATGACATCTGCCAAGGCCCCCATGTCTTCAAACGCCAAATCTGTGTGTCTGGAGACCTGGGAGAAAGCGGCATCCAATTTGGGCTTTTTATTCCAAAGGCATGCCGGGTCCTCTGAAAATGGGAACCTTCTTTTGAGGGATCTAGATAAAAAGGGTTTTCTCTCCGGATCCTGCCACTCCTTTTTAACTGTTTCCATTAAAACTTCGTGCACTGGAAACACCCTTCTTTTTGGCTCCCCCAAACCTGAATACATTTGGTCATGCAGGGTTAGGAGCTTTTTATCCGTCTGGATACCGAGGGTTGCATAAATTGCTTTTAAGAGGTCCTCTACCTCATCAAGGGATAATTTATATCTGGAGGCTTTCCTGGACCCGTCCTGGTCCTCCCCCTCGGAACCCTCCTGGGAATCGGAAGAGGAACTGTCTGGAAGTTCCCTACCTGTCCCTGAAGGGCCTGCAACCTCTGTCCCCCCTGTACTAGCAGGTTGGACAGGAGCAGAACTCTGTGCTAGAGGTGGGGCTGTATCCTGGGGAGATGGACCCGTGGGAAGCTGAAATTTTTCAAAAAAGGGACCTAAAAGAAGAGAAGGTGGACGAGAGCTCTTTGACTGAAGCTGCTAGTCCTGACTCCTGTTCAGATTCCCTTTCCCTAACGAGGGAGTCAATACAGCCTTTGCACAACACTTTGGTCCAAGATTCCCCTAAAATGTCCCTACAGGAGGCACACTTCTTTTTAGAGCTATGCGTAGACCTAGTTTTTTCCGTATCTTTCTAAAAAAAAAAAGGAAAAAAGAAAAAACAGAAAAAGACAAAGTCAATCAAAAGCTCGGGATACAACCCTGGGAGTGCACTAGACCCTTTTTTAAACGAAGGGATCTGAGCCTCCCCTCCCCCCTGGCCACCCAGGGGGTCTGCCCCCCCCCCCCCCCCCATGATAGAACCATACATTGGGGTGGGGGGATCCTAGATAGAGAGTACCCCTCCCCAGGGTGCTCTTACCTTAGGAATGCTGGAGAAAGAGTCTGTCGTTTGAGCCTCAGCTTCCGACATGACTGCAGGTGGCTGCTTATTACAGAGTTCCACGCTGCCTGTGCGTGTTCTGAACTCATCTCCAGCTTGTGCCCGGCCCTCCTATCAGCTCCACGACCCGGAACCGGAAGTCGATCGTATTCGAGGGCAAGCCTTTGTTTCCGCCGGATACGACGTCGCCCGTCGTTCGGCCCGCTCGGTTCAAAGGAAAAAAGGGGCGGACTGTACCCTTGTACAGGGAAATCTTCCGAACGGCTTGCCAGCTGCGTCCCTGTAGACGCGATAGGAGTCCCCCCACGACCTGAAGCCGCGCTCGACTCGGAAGGGGTGGCAGTACCTGGTGAGGTAAGTAAACCGTTCGACCCGTCCGACACGCGGACGTTAGTTTTGAACGGTTTGAACCCAGCTTTCTCCAAACGAAGCCCCTGCTTCTTTCAACCGGGTTCTTTAACGACAAAACGGCCACAGCCTCCCCGACTGATCGGCCTGGTTCCTTGCACAGTCTCCCCACCGGAGGAAACACTAATAACTGAGGTCCGGCAGGGAAAGTAAGAATTTATGGGCTGGCGCAGTGTTTCCAGAGGAAGAGGAGGAGTCTATCTCTCATAGTGGCTGTCCTGAAAGACGATTAGGGAAATACCCTTTAAATATGTATACATCTAACCCAGCCCATTAAGGCTTTAAATTAAAATATTCATATCTTACCTGTTGCTGCAAAGCACTACAGAGAATATAATGCATGCACACAATTGGGTTAGTTTGCCCCATCAAAGTTAATTCAGCAAAAACACAAAAATTAAGGATTCATGCAACCACACTTAACAGATTATGTTATGATTGTACATTGTTTTGTTAACACCGAAAGACACCATTTGGACAGGTTTTAGAGGCTTTCCCAAACGCCTTTTGAAAGCTGTGTCAAACATGCACAAAATCGATTCTAATTAGTTTAAGTGCACAATTCAGATATATAACCTGGTTTAGAAGTGGAAGAACTGACCTGTGATTTCTAGAATAAAAGAAAATACAATAGGAATGAGAAGACTCTTTGTAAAATAAAAATAAATCTAATAAGGGTTAGAACAAAGCAATGGGTGAAGGGAAAAATAAAGAAAACCTCATACCTCTTTCAAGCCTCTGTTTTTGATGTTGAGTTTCTTGGCATTCACAAAGTCAAAAAGTTTTCCATATTCCTCTCTGCATTGACAAAAGAGGTAATGTAAATAAGGATTTTTGACTTGCATGTAAAATCCTTTTCTTGGAGTACGGTACAAAAACGGGTTGCTTTCAGGTCTTTAGGTTATGTGCTGCCTTACACTATATGCTAAAACAGCTGACTCTCAGCAATCCCATCCAAGGACAGAAGGGGCTGTCTATGTCCTGTACTCTAACTCCAAGGAAAGGATTTTATAGATAAGTAAATACTTATTATTACATAATACAGAAAGGGTGCAGCGTTAAGCAGCAGGACAGGGCTAAATGGTGCACAGAGTGGGACAAATGCTCGCATCGCAAGAGGGGTAATATTCTAGGTATTCATCCTTGGGCTCATACTGCCCTAAAAAGGTAAAATTGCTGGCACTGCATACAGTACATCGCTGGGATCTTTCCTGCCTAAGGATTACAAGGACCGCTTACCTGAGGGAACTGAAGTGACGAATGACGTGGTGGTTATAACTAGGTTGCTGCTGATCCATCCAGCCCTCGATTCCTTACATGCTGCTGTTGACCCGCAATAAATTTCAGGGTCAAAATGATCTGGTAAGCAGGCTTGGCCTTGCTTAATAAGGTATGTAAATAATTTAGCTAAAAATGGGAAACCTGATTGGAAAGACCAGAGGTGAGGTGGAGACCTGACAGGAAATATTGGATAAGCTTGTTGGCTGGTAACCTACCCAGTTGATGATGGTTTCAACTTCTTGTCTTTGGTTCTATAGGCATTTGTTTTCTATGGTGTAGAGGTTTTATTTTAGTAACTGGTTGTTAATATTTATGATTTTTTATGCCTTTAAAAAAGGACTGTTTTATGCAATATACTCCTGTTGATGACCAAGCTGTTCATGTTTAATACAATATATTATTTTTCACCTACAGTTTGTGGTATGTTTCATTGCTTACTCCTATCGAACAGGAAGAAGTGGGTGCTGATTAATTTTTTTTTTTAAGGTTTTAGAATCTTTAACATGTTATACTCGCTTGCATAGAGCAGCCCTGAGCCTCCTCATCTTGGGTCAACTGCCTGCACTACAGACTTCAGCAAGCACCCCCCATAGGAAGCCACTTCCTAAGGGGGCACTCGCGTGGACTCGATCCTGAGCTGTGCTCTGCCTGCATCCATAGTCACAGACAGCCAGCTTGGCACCATCGCCCACTCCATCACAGGATTAGATATAAAATATATGAAAGAAGGCTATGGGGGTACCTTATCCTAAAAAACGTTTACACAAAAAAGACCAACATGACAGACTATAACGGTACCTTTGAGGAATATACATGAAAATACTTTCTAATAAATGTATTAAATATGATAGAGTATATACGAAATTATTATAAAATCATGAAAGAGGTTCTCTTCAAATTTAACAGTCATAGTTACAATACATGTAAAAAAAAAAAATAGGATTTTTTGTGCTCACCGTAAAATCCTTTTCTCTGTAATTCACCAACTGACACAGCTCCTCTCTAACAAAATGGTTGTCAGCCCTATCACTGGAGATTACTAGGCAAGTTGTAATAAGACACTTCAGAACTTTTAGTTTTGCCCAGGGGGCGGTCCCTAGGCTACAACCCCCACAGCCTGCCCTAGCAGACTCAGTACGTCAACAAGCAGTATAATGTAAAGAGAAAAAGGAGGGGCAGGTGCTGTGTCGGCCGGTGAATTACAGAGAAAAGGATTTTACAGCGAGCACAAAAAATCCTTTTCATCCACCATGGCAAATGGGAACTAGTGAAACTAAACCCACAAAAAAACAGCAGTGTAGAAAAACACCACCATATAACTGGGTATCCTCAACAGGAGTGACCCCCAAGACCGCAGCCAATTGTGTAAGTAATGTAACAGTGCATTAACATAACAGTACTGCTAAGGTAAAAAATAAAGATTGCATATTTAATTGCAACTACACGGCCGCCTGCAAAACTTTGTGGCCAAAACAGGCATCCGCAGATGCACCGACGTCTACCTTGTAGAACTTGGTAAACGTATGGACAGACGACCAGGTCGCCGCCTTACACACCTGAGCGACAAACGCTTGGTGTTGAAAGACGTTCCGACTGCCCTCAGAGTGGGCCATGACCGGAAAGAGGGGCATCTGCCCCTTCAAGGCATAGGCTTGTACTACAATCTGTCTGATCCACCTGGAAATGGTGGCCGACGAGACCACCATGCCCTTCTTTGGACCAGCCACCGAAACCAACAGTGAGTCTGACTTCCGAAAGGGAGCCGTGGCAGCCAAATACACCTTCAGGGCCCTAACCACGTCCAGGGCGTGAAGGCCACCTCCTTGGGGTGCTTCGGCTTAGGACACAGCGATGGTAATACAAAATCCTCATTGATATGATTAGCTGAGACCACCTTCGGTAGAAAGGATGGTTGCGGACGCAACACCACCTTATCCCTGTGGATGACCAGATAGGGCGACTGGCAAGACAAGGTGGCCAATTCCGAAATCCTCCTGGCCGATGTGATGGCCACTAGAAAGACCCCTTTCTGGGAAAGGGTCAAAAGGGGAATCTCCCTGATATTCTATTGGCGTTTCTGAAGCGCCAACACCAGGTTCAAATCCCATGGAGGTAACGGAGAACGCACCGGAGGGACTACGCGTCGTACCCCCTAAACGAAGGTACTCACTAAGGAGTGCGATACCAGGGGTCGTTGAAAAAAAAGACAGCTAAGGCTGAGATTTACCCCTTGATGGTGCTCAATACCAATCTCTGGTCTACTCCTTGCTGGAGAAACAGCAGGATCCTTGCTATGATAAAGAAAAGAAACACGGATGCCATCCTTTCTCCTCACATATGGAGATGTAGGCTTTCCAGGTACAATGGTATATCTTCCGAGAAGACTTCTGTGCCCTCAACATAGTAGGAATCACCGAGTCCGACAGACCTCGGTTCCTCAACACCTGGCTCTCAATAGCCATGCCGTTAAAGCCAGCGATGGTAAAGCAGGATGTAAAACAGGACCATGAGATAGGAGGTCCTCTCGCAACGGCAGTAGCCAGGGAGCGTCTGCCACCAGACGCACCAGGGCCGCTGAGGCCAATCTGGGGCAACCAGTATTACTGGAATCCCCCCGGCTTACATTCTGCAAAGCAGACGTGGCAACAGTTTCAGTGAGGGAAAGGCGTAGATCAGCTGCTACTGATCCCACGAAGCCACAAGCGCGTCTGCCCACGGATTCTCTTGTCATGGACACGAATCTTGGCACCTTCTCATTGAGACGGGAGGCCAGTAGATCCACATCTGGTGTGCCCCACTTCAGGCACAGCAGCCTGAATGTCTCTGGATGCAATGCCCATTCTCCTGGGTCCAGCATCTGTCGACACAGATGGTTCGCCTGCCAGTTTTCCACTCCCGAGATGTAAATGGCCGATACGTGTCGCTCTGCCCACCTTAGTATGTGAGCGACCTCCCGAGCAGCGGCTGAGCTTCTTGTTCCCCCTTGGCGATTTATGTACGCCACAGCCGTGGCATTGTCCGACTGTATCCTGATCAGATGCCCTTGAAGACTCACTGACCATGTGTGGAGGCACAGCCTGATCGCTCTCAATCCGAGCAGATTGATCGGCAACTCGGATTCTTTCTTCGACCAGAGGCCCTGAACCGACTGAACCCCTATCACTCCATCCCAGCCGGATAGACTGGCGTCCGTAGTGATCACCGTCCATTTCAGAGGAAGGAACGATTTTCCGGACTCAATCACCGGGGACCTCAACCACCAAATCAGAGAGTCCCTGACTGGCTGGCTCACCTGGATCTGTCGATCCAGGGACAACGGAGATTTGTCCCATTTCAACAAGATCTCCTTCTGCAGTACTCTGGGGTGGAACTGGGCATAGGGTACGGCCTCGAAGGAGGCTACCATGAGTCCCAGTAAAACCGGAGCGACGACCACTTGCGGTTCATCAGTAGTTTGACCGTGGATCTGAGGGTCTGCAATTTGTCTGAAGGGAGAAAAACTCTCGCTTCCCTGGAGTCCAACAGCAAACCTAGGTACTCCAGATGCTGGGTCGGCACAATCACTGACTTCTTTAGGTTCAACAGCCACCCAAATTCTTGCAGGGTCTGCATGGTGATCGCCACATCCTCCTCTAATTCTGAGGAGGAAGATACTCTCAGGAGGAGATCATCTAGGTAGCCCACGATCGCGAGCCCATGTTGTCTCAGCAACGTTGATACTGGAGCCAGTACTTTGGTAAAGACTCAGGGGGCTGATGCCAGACCAAAGGGAAGAGCCACAAATTGGTAATGGGCTTCCCCAACTGCCAAAACACAGACATTTTTGATGCCAACGGCATATGGGTATGTGCAAGCATGCATCCTGGATGTCCAAGGATGCCAGGAAAACCCTTGATGGAGCACAGCGACTACTGAGCGAACTGATTCCATTCTGAACCTCTGCACTTCTACAAAGTAATTGAGGGCTTTTAAGTCCAATATTGGACGTACCCCTTCCTTCTTGGGAACCACAGATAGATTTGAGTAGAATGTCAGGAAGTGTTCCGATTCCGGAACTGGTACAATCACCCCGCGATTCAGCAAGTCCCTTACCGCCCCCAACAGAGCCTCCCGGCGAACCAGGATACGGGTATGCTGGAGGGGAAGAATCTGTTTGGCGGCCAAGAGAGAAACTATCTTGTAGGCTGTGGAAATCAGATCGCAGACCCATTGGTCAGATAACTGGGAGGACCACCGGGCTGCAAACTCCAAAAGGCGACCCCCCACCCGAGACATGGGTGGGGGCAAACCTTCATGCGGTAGCACTTTTATTCGCAGGCTTGTTAGGCTTGCGGTTCCAGGAACGTTTTTGACCGTCCATGGGCGTCCTGTCAGGCTGAGGACGTTTTGTTTTAGCTCAGAGCTGACCAAAAAGCGTTTGCGAGCGGAAAAAGAGGGCCCTTGCCTACGGCGTGGCTCCTTCGCTTTCCTGGCCTGTGGGAGTAGGGTACTCTTACTACCAGTGGCACTTTTAATAATGTCATCTAACGAGGCTCCAAAGAGCCGGTCGCCAAGGAAGGGAAGATCCGTCAGGGCTTTTTTGGATACCTGGTCAGCAGACCAGCATTTTAGCCAAATCAGACGCCTCAGCACCACAGCTGACACTGAAGCCCTGGATAACAGAGGGAGATTATCCACAGACGTACTTAAGGCCTTGCACTAGTTGGTCTGCTAGTTCCACGCAGACAGGGGAGGCATGTTGCTCTCCCAATTCGTGGTGCAAAAGTTTTGCCCACTCAGTCAGTGTCTGTGACACCAGTGCGGATGACAGTACTGGTCGCATGGCTGACCCCACAACCGTAAACAAGGAATGAGCCGCTGCCTCGGCCTTCCTGTCCGTGGGATCCTTGAACGCAGGAGTCCCCTCAACCGGATCCTGGTTACTTTATTTAAAGAGGAAGTAAACCCTAATGGGTTTACTTTCTCTTTCATTCCCTGCAAAGGTAAAGCTTAATGGACTACTATGCATCGCATAGTAGTCCATTATGTGTCACTTACCTGATACAGGAGTCAGCGAAGTCACCGCTGTCCCCTGTAGTTCCGAGCGTCCTTCTTGGTGGGTCATCGCTGCTCTGGCGAATCACAGCGCCAGAGCAGCGATGACGTCACTCCCGCACATGCGCACAGGAGCAGACACTCTCGGCATATCACCGTGATCTGCGGCTTACCCAGTGCGCCTGCGCGCCGCTGTCTACGGCGCATGGCTGTCTTCAGGTAAATATCTCCTAAACCGCGTAGGTTTAGGAGATATTTCTTGGACCTACAGGTAAGCCTTAATCTAGGCTTACCTGTAGGTCAAAGTGGTTTGTAAGGGTTTACAACCACTTTAACCTGGATACTGGGGGATCCACGACCCGAGGAGCCGACCAATTCTTCAGAAGGATTTCCTCAAAGGGGTAACGCACCGCCATGTATTTGGGGACTGCAAAGGTCTGTTGTGGGTGACCCCATTCCTTGTAAATTAACTTGTCAGAATGGAAATACCTTAGGTGAACGTGCTGGTTTGTGGGACCCAAAAGGTACCGGTACATCAGCAGAGGGATCCGCTGGCTCCCGATCCAGAATATCACACACAGCTGTGATAAGTGCTCCAACTAGCGCTTTGTCCCGCATGGACCCGGACTCATCCTCACGGTCCTGGTCAGCAAGACAGAGCAGGGGTCACCGGCCTCAGCGGGACCAGAATCTGCGTCAGAGCTCTCCCCAGAGAGAGGGGGGGGGGGGGGGGCAAGGACCGCCTCTATGTTGGCAACGAATGAATTGAGGACTGCCATAAGGATGTCCATAGGGACCGTGCCGTCCGCAGGTGACCCGATTGCAATTGCCTGGATTTCGGGAGAAGAAACACCAGTTTCTGAAGCCAGGCTGACCCTACCCTGTCTGCCACCCTTAGGGGACTTAGGACACCAACAGTCCCACCCTCCTGCTGCCGCTGAGTGAGGGGTTCTAACCCACCCTGAGCAGTTCAGCGGCAGCAGGAGGGTGGGACTGTCGGTTTCCTAAGTCCCCTTCGGGTGGCAGACAGGGTAGGGTCAGCCTGGCTTCAGAAACTGGTGTTTCTTCTCATGAAATCCAGGCACTGGATTCCGCGCTATATTACAGCAGTGCCTGTGGATCCCCAGTGCTCCCAGGTACAGAGGTACCAAAGCGGTGTCAGTGGCAGGCCATCAGCACGAACGGTGAACGATCGGTGAGCGATCTGAAACCTGTCCAGATTCACAGGAAAAGCCTCCCAGCGCTCTGTGATGACCAAACAGGAAGCTGAGGACACAGGGGCTGCTGCTAGAGCACAAAAACGTGGTCCGGCTACAAGAAAATGTCCGCCAGTGTTCTAAGAGAATCACTAGGAAAATGGCCCCTTGAAGCCCAGAAGCATGTTTGACCCTTGCCCACACTTAAAATGGCCGCCGGCCAGCGCCAGGCGGGGCATAGAGAAAACATATGGCAGAGACAGCACCGCACCAACACAGAGGCAACCCTCACAGGCATCCATCAGGACCAAGCTTCAGGACCCAGGCACCCCAGTACAGCTTAACCCCCAAGTGAGAGCCCAGGGCACACACACCGCTCAGTATCACAGCCCCCCCGCCTGTGAGGGGGGGGAAGGAGGGGAGTTAGGGACAGGGGAGAGATCAGAGGGGGCCCCCGAATCGACCTCCCAGGGAATGCCCAGCTGCTCTACCCTGCCAAGACAGGGAGTTGTACTTACCAGTCCTGAAGAGCTGGGAGACATTCCATGGTAGTCAACTCCTGATCAGTACAGGGAAGACTACTGGCCCGGCATACTGTGACACAGACATCAGTAGCCCGGTCATATGTATGCCCCGGAGCATAAAAGCTCACCGACCACCTCTGGAGCTGAGGTATGTCGTGGCCTGCCGAGCCGTAGCTGTGACCTGCACACGCTCAAATGGCCGGACTGGGAGACTACAAGGATAAGTAAACCAGCCTGTCACCCAGCCGACTGTTGATAGAAGACAGGATCATTCATCTTGCACAAAAAGCAGAAAAGTTTCTGCATCAAAAAACATGGACCTATGGGCCCGCAGGGTTCCTAGGTGCATCTCCTTCACTAGGCAAAATAAAACAGTCTGCTAGGGCATGCTGTGGGGGTTGTAGCCTAGGGACCACCCCCTGGGCAGAACTAAAAGTTCTGAAGTGTTGTATTACAACTTGCCTAGTAATCTCCAGTGATAGGGCTGACAACCCATTTTGTTACAGAGAGGAGCTGTGTCGGTCGGTGAATATAAGAGAAAGAAATGGTTGGCGCGTTTCACAAAAAGCTTCTTCAGAACCATATACAGTGCCTTGCGAAAGTATTCGGCCCCCTTGAACTTTTCAACCTTTTGCCACATTTCAGGCTTCAAACATAAAAGATATAAAATTTTTATTTTTTTGTGAAGAATCACCAACAATTGGGACACAATTGTGAAGTGGAAGTGGAACGAAATCTATTGGATTTTTGAAACTTTTTTAATAAAAAAATGAAAAGTGGGGCGTGCAAAATTATTCGGCCCCCTTGCGTTAATACTTTGTAGAGCCACCTTTTGCTGCAATTACAGCTGCAAATCGCTTGGGGTATGTCTAACAGTTTTGCACATCGAGAGACTGAAATTCTTGCCCATTCTTCCTTGCAAAACAGCTCGAGCTCAGTGAGGTTGGATGGAGAGCGTTTGTGAACAGCAGTTTTCAGCTCTTTCCACAGATTCTCGATTGGATTCAGGTCTGGATTTTGACTTGGCCATTCTAACACCTGGATATGATTGTGAACCATTCCTTTGTAGATTTTGCTGTATGTTTGGGATCATTGTCTTGTTGGAAGATAAATCTCCGTCCCAGTTTCAGGTCTTTTGCAGACTCCAACAGGTTTTCATCCAGAATGGTCCTGTATTTGGCTGCATCCATCTTCCCCTCAATTTTAACCATCTTCCCTGTCCCTGCTGAAGAAAAGCAGGCCCAAACCATGATGCTGCCACCACCATGTTTGACAGTGGGGATGGTGTGTTGAGGGTGATGAGCTGTGTTGCTTTTACGCCAAACATATCGTTTTGCATTGTGGGCAAAAAGTTTGATTTTGGTTTCATCTGACCAGAGAACCTTCTTCCACATGTTTGGTGTGTCTCCCAGGTGGCGTGTGGCAAACTTTAGACGAGACTTTTTATGGATATCTTTGAGAAATGGCTTTCTTCTTGCCACTCTTCCATAAAGGCCAGATTTGTGCAGTGTACGACTGATTGTTGTCCTATGGACAGACTCTCTCACCTCAGCTGTAGTTCTCTGCAGTTCATCCAGAGTGATCATGGGCCTCTTGGCTGCATCTCTGATCAGTCTTCTCCTTGTCTGAGCTGAAAGTTTAGAGGGACGGCCAGGTCTTGGTAGATTTGCAGTGGTCTGATACTCCTTCCATTTCAAAATGATTGCTTGCACAGTGCTCCTTGGGATGTTTAAAGCTTGGGAAATCTTTTTGTATCCAAATCCGGCTTTAAACTTCTCCACAACAGTATTACGGACCTGCCTGGTGTGTTCCTTGGTCTTCATGATGCTCTCTGCGCTTTCAACAGAACCCTGAGACTATCACAGAGCAGGTGCATTTATACAGAGACTTGATTACACACAGGTGGATTCTATTCATCACCATCAGTCATTTAGGACAACATTGGATCATTCATAGATCCTCGCTGAACTTCTGGAGTGAGTTTGCTGCACTGAAAATAAAGGAGCCGAATAATTTTGCACGCACCACTTTTCAGTTTTTTTATTTGCTAAAAAAAGTTTAAAATATCCAATAGTTTTCGTTCCACTTCACAATTGTGTCCCACTTGTTGGTGATTCTTCACAAAAGATTAAAATTTTATATCTTTATGTTTGAAGCCTGAAATGTGGCAAAAGGTTGAAAAGTTCAAGGGGGCCGAATACTTTCGCAAGGCACTGTAGTTTCTAAAAGAGACATTTCATAAGAAAATTAAAAAAATCCTTCGAAAAACTCCTTGCCTTTACTGCCACAGGGCTTTCTGTGGTAAAACCAACAGACCCAATCTTCACCCTTCACGGTGGGTTCCGTTAAACCTTCAGGAACCGGGGACCCTTGGGGAACCCACACTCCTGGACCTGTAATAGCACCCTGCCAGTAAAACTTTATGGCTTTAAAATACCAAAGTTCTGGATCTCAGGGTCCAGCTCTCTAAAAAGAGAAGCAATAAAAGCAAAACCCTGTTTCTTCGGATACGAGGCCCGGGCATCATTCAATTTGGCCTAAAAGACACCTTGAATGATTCCAGCTGCATATATAGCCCCAGCAAGGATTGCTCTAGTGGAGCTGAGCACATCTTCACTCGTAACCAACACCTTAGACAATGGCAAAAAAAAAAAAAAACGGAGGTACTCCCAGTAGTGAGTGGGAGGGCTTATAAAGGGAGTGGACTTCCTGTCTTAGGGTGTGCCAGTGTCCATCACCTGAAGGTTGCCTATAACCTACATAGTAACTACTACAGCTCTGTGTCCCGTGATGTATGATAAGAAAGGCAGATTACAAGCAAAATGGAGCAGGTTAGAATTCATTCATACAAAGCAATTTGTACAGTGCTTTTAAAGAGGAAGTAAACCCTGATGAGTTTACTTCTTCTTTCATTCCCTGCAAAGGCAAAGCATAATGGACTACTAAGCATCGCATAGTAGCCCATTATGTGTCACTTACCTGACACAGGAGCGAGCGAAGTCCCCGCTGTCCCCTGTAGTCCGCCGTATCCATCTTCTCGGTGGGTCTCGCAGCTCCGCCGCTGTCATTCGGCGAAGCCGCAATGACGTCACCCCCGCGCATCCGCACGGGAGCCGAGACGTGCAGCATCTTCGTTATCGAGGATGCCACGCTCAGTGCGCCTGCGCGCCACTGTCTACGGCGCATGCGCCGTAGACAGCGGTGCCCGTCTTCGGGCAAATATCTCCTAAACTGTATAGGTTTAGGAGATATTTCTTGGACCTACAGGTAAGCCTTAATCTAGGCTTACCTGTAGGTCAAAGTGGTTTGTAAGGGTTTACAACCACTTTAAGGGCCCATATTCCTGATTGAGTGGTGGGCATATTTGAGAGGATAAAAAGAGGGGAAGTAGTCGGAAGTAAAATTCCAGCCTGTACCCTGGGGAAATGATCTACTGGACCCAAAAATGCAAAAAGAAATCATGAGCCCAGGTGGCGGCAAAGGCCAGCAAGGTCCTTCCACATGTACATTGTAAGGAGAATCTTGTGCCAGACATAGCTGATTTTGATGTACAAGACGTGACACAGAACTGATTGGAGTACTGGCAGATTTTACCATGGGCAGCTTTAGCCGTCTTCTTACTGGGTAAGAGTGCTTTTTTCAACCGTGATTTCCTCAGTAATATAACTACAGTGCATCCAGAAAGTATTCACAGCACTTCACTTTTTTCCACATTTTGTTGTTACAGCCTTATTCCAAAATTTATTAAATTCATTATTTTCCTCAAAATTCTAAAAACAAAACCCCATAATGACAACGTGAAGGAAGTTTGTAAGAAATCTTTTCAAATTTATATAGAAAAAAAATCCCATGTACGCAAGTATTCACAGCCTTTGCCATGACACTCAAAATTGAGCTCAAGTGCATCCTGTTTCCTTGAGGTTTCTACAACTTGACTGGAGTCCACCTGTGGTAAATTCAGTTTATTGGACATGATTTGGAAAGGCACACACCTGTCTATATGGTCCCACAGTTAACACAGCATTGGATTGGATCGATGCACAGATCTGGGGAAGGGTACAGAAAGTTTTCTGCAGCATTAAAGGTCCCTATGAGCACAGTGGCCATCATCCGTAAATTAAAGTTTGGAACCTTCCCTAAGTGGGCGGTCCGGCCAAACTGAGCGATCAGGGGAGAAGGGCCTTAGTCGGGGAGGGGACCAAGAACCCGATTGTCACTGACAGAGCGCCAGCATTTCTCTGTGGAGAGGGGAGAACCTTCCAGAAGAACAAGCATCTCTGCAGCACTCCACCAATCAGACCTGTATGGTAGAGTGGTGAGATGGAAGCCACTCTTCAGTAAAAAATGCTTTTTAAAACAGTTGACCTGTAAAATCCTTTTCTTGGAGTGTATCACGGGACACAGAACACCATAATAATGGCTATCTGGGTTATACGCTACCTTCAGGTGATTGGACACTGGCAACCAATAGTAAGAAAGTTCCTCCTATATAACCCCTCCCACACAGGAAGTACCTCAGTTTTGTAGCAAGCAAAGAAGATCCTAGAAAAGAGGTGAGGGACCTCTGTGTCCCGTGATGTACTCCAAGAAAAGGATTTTTACAGGTAAGCCGTGTTAAAAATCCATTTTTCCTTTATCGTACATCACGGGACACAGAGCACCAAAATAATCACTGACTATCTGGGATGTCCTAAAGCAATGCACCTGAAGGGAGGCAACACAGTATTCCTAAGCCCCAACGGGGTGCAGGCCCTATAAATCTGCCTGCAGCACGCTGTGGCCAAAGAGTCTCCTTTTGAGATCTAACATACACGTGGTCAAACCTGGTGAACGTATGAACTGGAGACCAAGCAGCCGCTTTGCAAACCTGAGCAATAGACACCTATTGGCACACTGCCCATGATGCACTAACCTCTCTAGTGGAGTGTGCCTTTAAATCCCAAGGTAGAAACTTGCTTTTTAACCCATGCGCATGGATAATAAGCTTGGCAAATCCCCCTAAAGAGTTGAACTTGTTGCTGCCTGTCCTTTTAGGACCTTCCGGCAGGACAAAAAGGGAGTTTCTTCCGAAACGGAGCGGACATCTTTAAGTAAACTCATTGCCCTCCCCACATCAAGGGAGTGAAGCAACCTTTCTTCCCCAGACTTAGGGTTTGGAAAAAAAGGAAGGTAAAATGATATGTTGATTCAAATGAAAATTGGAAACCACACAAAAAATCCGGACGAGGGCGCATGACCACTTTGTCCCGATGAAGAATCAAAAAGGTTCTTTGACAGGGCAGCCAATTCTTAAACCCTTCTAGCCAAGGTTATGGCCACCAAAAAGACCAATTTCCTAGTCAATAGGGTAAAAGGAATATGCCTAATAGGTTCAAAAGGTTGACTCTGTAGGGCTGATAGCACCAAGTTCTGGTCCCAAGGGCATAAGGGTGGTTTAACCGGCGGTCTCAGGTGCGTTACTCCTTTGACAAAAGTTTGCACTAAAGAATGGGATGCAATCGGTCTCTGGAAAAAAAAATAAGGCCGAAATTTGTCCTTTACTTGTCCCTAAAGCCAGTTTTAAGTCTACTCCTGCTTGAAGAAAAGCAAGAACTCTCTCAATCGTATAACTTATGAGGGTGTCATCCCTTTCCTTCACACCAGGAAATGTATGACTGCCAGAAACTTCTAGAAACTGTCTGTCTTTCTAGCATTTATCAGAGTAGACAAGAACCCTCAATACCACGGGTCTTTCAGTACTCTGGTCTCAATAGCCATGCCATCAAATTCAGCGACTGTAAAGAAGGATGGAATATGGGTCCTTGAGACAACAGGTCCAGACGAAATGGAAGGAACAATGGGTCCCCCACTGACAACTTCACAATCTGTGTACCAAGACCTCCTGAGGCCACCAGGATCACTGGCTTTCGTTCCTCCTGCATTCTGCGTAGAAGGTGTGACAGAATTTTGATCTGAGGAAAAGCATACATCAGAGAATACTGATCCCAAGGAACTACCAATGAGTCTGTCCTGACAGCAGTGGATCCTTGGTCCTGGATACAAACCTGTCCAGCTTGGTATTGAATCTGGACACCAGTAGATCCATATCTGGGGTCCCCCAGTAATGGCAGATCTGAAGAAAAACTTCAGCATGAAGGGACCATTCTCCTGGCAACAATTTTTGGCAACTAAGGAAGTCTGCCTGCCAATTGTCCACACCCAGCATGAACACTGCCGAAAGAAACGGCACATGCCTCTCTGCCCAAGTCAATATGTGATTCACTTTTTTGGGCAGCCTGGCTCCTGGTGCCTCCTTGGTGGTTGATATATGCCACCACCGTGGAGTTGTCAGACTGGACTCGGACAGGAAGACCCCGCAATCTGGATGTCCAGAAGCTCAGAGCTAGACGGGGTGCCTGAGTCTCCAATAGATTGATGGGCAAGGTTTTTTCTGCTTGGGAACATACACCCTGGACAAATGCCTCCTCCAGTACTGCTCCCCAGCCAAGACGACTGGCGTCTGTAGTTACCACCGTCCAGGCTACTGGTGCAAAGGATTTTCCGCTTCTCAAGTTGCTAGTTTTTAACCACCAAGAGAGGTCCCGTTGTACCTGTGGAGATAGAGCCATAGGATGATCCAAAGGTCCAAGCAGTCTTGTCCCAGGCCTCCAGAATATTGTTCTGGAACGACCTGGAGTGGAACTGTGCATAAGGGATTGCATTGAAAGACGACACCATCTGGCCCAGTAATCTCATGCACAACCGAATAGAAGGTCTCTTACTTTCCAGACGAGCTTTACTATGCAGTTGACCTGGGCAGCACAGTGGTGTAGTGGTTAGCACTCTCACCTAGCAGTAGAAGGGTCGCTGGTTCAAATCCCAACCACGACTGGCTGCCTGGAGTTTGCATGTTCTCCCTGTGCCTGCGTGGGTTTCCTCTGGGTACTCTGGTTTCCTCCCACAATCAAAAGACATGCAGGTAGGTTAATTGGCTTCTGTCCAAAAATTGGCCCTAGCATATGAATGTGGACCTTGGATTGTGGGCTCCTTGAGGGTAGGGACCAATGTGAGTGCGCAACATACGTGGCTAGACCGAATGGAGATGCCACGGATTGAAAATGATGCCCCTCTACTGCGAAACAAATCGGTACATGAGGGTATGCCTCCTTGAGGTCTATGGACGCCTTAATCCCCCTTTCTCAGGGATGTTATTGAGCAAGCCGACTCCATACGGAGGGACCGGACATTTAAAAAGCAATTGAGAGACTTGAGGTCCAAAATGGTATCGGTATCGGCATGGTGAAAAGGTTAGAGTAAAACCCTTTGAATCTTTCCTCATGCTGAACCTTGACAATTACCTGTTTCTGCAGCTGCTCCAAAGCCAGGAACAGACATTTCCCTTTCTCTGGTTACAATGGAACCCTTGAGCTCGGAAACCGAGCTGGAGGAAATTCCCGGAACTCTATTCTGTAACCTTGTGTTGCAGTGGAAATGTCCTGAACCAGTTCTTCCCAAGCATCCAAAAAACAGCCGAAGACTGTCCCCCACCCGTAAGAGCGGGGGCGCCCCTTCATAAAAGGTAGACTTGGCTGACTTTTGGGTCGAGGACTTTTTCTGACTGAGTTTTTTTAAACCCAGGCGGCTGAGGCCATCGATACCACTTGGGAGAAGAAGCACTAGGGATCTTAAAGGAAGGCTGCTTATTCCTCATTTTAACAGGAACTAAGGCACTCTTTACTCCTGAGATCCTTTGGATATATGGAAGGGAAAAGCCGCAAGCAGCTCTTTGCATGGCATTTTGGCAGACCAGGTCTTTAACCATAAGATGCGCATATTCACTATTCACTGACAGTAGTGCGAAACGAGACATCTGTTGGATCGAGTCTTTTAATGCGTCTACTGCAAAACAAAGCATGAGGAAGCTCCGACAGTTCCTCGGTAGATTCCTCCTGACAAGGTAGGTTCCTAACCAACCTTTTAAAGCGGTCTTTCAGGGACTGGCAAATACCAGTAGCCCCAACCGCCGGCTGTACCTCTGAACAAGCCACCGCAAATGAGGCTTTCAACAAGGACTTTTTATCAGCCGGATCCTTAAATACCTGGGCATTACCCACTGGACAGGTTAGACTCTTATTTACTGAAGAAATGGCAGCATCAACCAGGGATGTAACCCACTTTTTCCAAAAAAAATTCCTCCATAGGCTATGAAAGGGAGAACCTCTTTGGAGGTAAGTATATCCTGTCAGGGTGATCCCAGTCTGCGTAAATCACCTGCTCCAATAATAGATGCAAAGGTAACACCTGGGAACCTTGCTGCGGTCGCAAGGATCCTAAAGTAGAACAGGAGGGTCCAGGCTCCTGAACCGGGGGTAACTTAAACCCAGCCAGAGATTGGATGAACAATATTTGGGAATGGGAGGCTGAAATGGGCTCCTCTGAACCAGAATCCTCAGCCAACGAATCCACAACTTCTTCTATCTCCCGATCCTTTGTGGCCCCCTCCTCCAAATCCTCTGCCCACTCTGGTTCCAGGTCACCTGGACCCATCTGGCTATGAGAGTCCTGGTGCTCAAGTGACTCACCACTGGAGCCAGGCTCAGGAGAGGGAGATCTATTACGCTTTTTCCCTTCCTGCGTTACTGAGGCAATCATACCAGCTATTTTGCCCTCAAGGCCAGCTAGGGCAGACACCAAATCATCTTTATTAACATAACCCGAGGCAGGGACATTGGTAGTGGCCACAACACCTGAAAAGTGCAATGGCTCAGCCAGGCCAGATGCCACAGGTCTTTCAGGGAAGACTGAGGCTGTATCAACATGAGGTCGGTCTCCTGTTTTTAAAGGAGGTACTCTTACCCCTGTACTTAAAGTGGTTTGGTACCTAAAAATGAAAATTCATGTTATTAAAATCAACAGATAGCATACTTACCTAAACGAACCCTGAAAAAAAAAAATATTATTTACTTACCTTTTATTTCTGATGTTTCAGCTGACTTCCGGGTTGTCCTCCCGTGGGAGTAGGCGTGGCCATCGTCCTCGCAATGGTCCCTGGGAAATTTCCCAAGAATCCATGGGGGACAATGAAAGTTTTTCCTTTCTTGTCACTGCTCTCACTGAGCATGTGCAAGATGGAGCGGAGCATGCTGGGAGCCAGACGTCGTCATATACCAGGAAGTAAATGCCTGTGGGCTTCAGACGCCCACAGTTAAAATGGAAAACGCCAGAGCAGGTTTTTAGAAGTCATGCTGGGGAAAAGATTTGTCGCGCCGGGGGTCAAATAAACGCCGGACGTGGATGCCAATCGAAGGTAGCACTCGCCCACCAGTGAGACAGGTAAGAAAAAAATAAAAAAAGAGTGGAATCCCGCTTTAACTTGCCCCCTGTACCTCATTTTCTGAAAGACATTGCTTATAAAGATGAGGAAAAATAGTACTCCCTCTGAGTCACAAGCTACAATCCAGCATATAGCAGCAACCAGGGCTTGCAAAAAACCCCGTCAAACTTGTCGCAACTGTGTCCAACAAACCTCCAGACTCACGTGCCCAAGTACTGCTCTGTGTCCCCACCCCACGTGATTTGCGGCATGCACGTAAATACGGGATACCCCCCGGCGCACCCACCACACCCACCGTACACGTCCGCGGCAGACAGCCAACGGTGCACATACACACCCCCGGTACGCACACTGCTATAAGTGCACGTTGCAACTGATCAGTCCAACATCTGTCAACCATCAAGAAACAAGCTACAGCCATGCTAGATGCCACATAGGATCATAGGGGAAAAGAGATTTAGTATACCCAGAGGGAGTAACTCACCATTCCACGCTGCAGGGCCTGTATAACAGGCCCAATCTGCCCCCATCACGGCAGGTAGTGCCTCTGTGGACCTTCAAGGACCGGGTCCCCACCCTTGGGCCTGTAAGGCACCCTTCTGGTTACACTGGGCTAATGTTTAACCAGGAATACCAATTTAACAAGGGTCCAGCGCCATATAGGACACATTACAGGCAAAACCTTGTTCTTGAACCATCCACTTAAGCTTTCTTGTGCCATCAGAATGGATCCGATTAGAACGTCCTCACTGGGACATCATTGAAGATTTTAAAGAGCTTCAACAGCCATGACCATCACCTTCAAGACAGTGGCGAACAAACGGAGGTACTTCCCGTGTGGGAGGGGTTATATGGGAGGAACTTTCTTACTATTGGTTGCCAGTATCCAATCACCTGAAGGTAGCATAAAATCCAGATAGTTATTATGGTGCTGTGTCTGATGTTTGATAAAGAAAAAGTCACAGCAGCATACCTGGAATTTGCCAGAAGGCACCTGAAGAACGCTGTCCAATTCTCTGGTCTGATGAAACAAGGGATTGAACACTTTGGCCTGAATGTCAAGTGCCATATCTGGAGGAAAATAGGTACAGCTCATCACGTGGCCAACACCATTACTACAGTGAAGCATGGTGGTGACAGCATCATGCTGTGGGGATGTTTTTCAGTGGCAGGAACTGGGAGACTAGTCAGGATCAATTGAAAGATGAATGTAGCGCTGTAAAGAGATATCCTTGATAAAAATCTGCTAAAGAGCACTCAATTCAGACTATGGTGAAAGCTCATCCTCTAACAGGACAACAACCCTAAGCACACAGCCAAGATAACAAAGAATTTGCTACAGGACTCAATGTCCATGAGCAGCCCAGCCAGAGCCCAGACTTCAACCCGATTGAACATCTCTGGAGAGATTTGAAAATGGCTGTGCCCCAATGCTCCCCATCCAACCCAATGGAGCTTGAGAGGTCCTGCAAAGAAGAATGGGAGAAACTGCCCAAAATTAGGTGTGCCAAGCTTGTAGCATCATATTCAAAAAGAATTGAGGCTGCAATTGGTGCCAAATGTGCTTCAAGAAAGTATTGAGCAAAGGCTGTGAATACTTACGTACATGTCATTTTTTTTCCTGTTTATTTTTAATAAATTTACAAAGATTTCAAACAAACTTCTTTCATGTTGTCATGGGGTATTTGTAGAATTTTGAGGAAAATAATGAATTTAATCTATTTTGGAATAAGGCTGCAACATAACAAAATGTGGAAAAAGTTAAAGCGGGGTTCCACCCTAAAGTGGAACTTCCGCTGATCGGAACCCTCCCCCCCTCCGGTGTCACAATTGGCACCTTTCGGGGGGAGGGGGTGCAGATACCCGTCAAAGACAGGTATTTACACCCACTTCCGGGCATAGACTCCCACGGGAGTCTATGCCTCTTCCTGTCCCTGCGCGCCGTCTGCTGGGACACACACGGGTCCCAGAGACAGCGCGGACAATTCCTATTGCGCTGCGCAACTCGCGCATGCGCAGTAGGGAACCAGGAAGTGAAGCCGCAGCGCTTCACTTCCCGATTCCCTCACCTAGAATGGTGACGGCAGCAGCCGAGAGATCGATCTCGGCATCGCTGGACCCCGGGGACAGGTGAGTGTCTATTTATTAAAAGTCAGCAGCTGCAGTATTTGTAGCTGCTGGCTTTTATTTTTTTCCACAGTGCAATCCCGCTTTAAGCGCTGTGAATACTTTCCAGATGCACCGTAAATGTTGAGTCATTCTCTGCCAAAACAAATCCTAAGCACATTGTCTCGGCAACCAGAGAATCCTGTTCCTCTGTACGAACATAAGAGAAAGGTCAGAATTTTCACTTTGAATCTGCCAAATCCCCTCTGTAGTAGTGCAATACTACTGCTAGGAGGCTCAGTTTTTGGAACACTGAGGGATCTGTCAGGATCAAATCATGAGTATGCGTCATGCATTTGGTCCAGACTTTGGCAAAAAAGGCCATAACCACAACCAATAAATGAATGGTCAAGCTCCAGAAAGGCTTTAAAAAAATAAAAATAAAAAGTGCATCAGGCCTTTTATCCACTGGGTCTTTGAAGGCTGGGATAACCTAAACAGGAACTGTAAGGTATCTGTTGAGTAGGAGTGTTGAAAACGATCGCCGAATCGATGCATCGCGATTCTGCCCTGCCGGATTCGGCAATGATGCGGGGAGCCAGAGTAATCGATTATGCATGACGTCGTTTCGGCTCCTCCCCCTTCCCCCCCCATAGCAGTGTCTTTGCACCGATCGGCTGCAGCCTGGTTCTGTTACTCGGCTAATGGATGATTTAACCTTAGCATGCTGCCCCCACCCAGGCTCTCCCCCCTCCTCAGGATTCATAGCTGTGGACACGGGACACCCCTCTCATCTCCCCGATGGGCGGGCGCAGAGCCACACAGAGCTGTGACACAGATCAAAAGCGGTCATCACATCCGTGGGATAGCAGTGGCGGAACAATCAGGGTTTGCCGAAATCTAACTTGAGACTGAGCCCTGGAGATCCTGCACTGTGGGGGAGCCATGCAGTGACAGTTTGAGAAAACACACTGATTTCTCCCGTCCGTAGGACAGGAGAATCAGTCTGTACATTTAGGGGCTAGTGGCTGCAGCTGAGCAGAGTGTCTCCGACACCCGTCTCACACAGCCTAGAGAAGTTCACTCCCCCTCCCAGCAACGGAGATGAACCATGTATTGATTACAGCTGCCCCTCCTCCTCTCTCCCCGTGTCTGCCCTGCCGTCCACTCTCCTATCCCGAGCCATCAGCTGAGAGCGAGAGCGCGAGAGAGAGAGCGCGAGAGAGAGAGCGCGAGAGAGAGAACGCGAGAGAGAGAGCGCGAGAGAGAGAGCGCGAGAGAGAGAGCGCGAGAGAGAGAGCGCGAGAGAGAGAGCGCGAGAGAGAGAGCGCGAGAGAGAGAGCGCGCGCAGATACACATTCCAAGCTGTGTGAACTTCCAGCCTCGTCCTGAATGAGTAAGAACTGCATTTTGCATTAAACATTGATCACTGAACTGATCCATTTTCTCCCTGTCTCCCTCCCCCCACTCTGTTCTTTCAAGATCCAGTAAGCACTAAGGCACTTATGCCCATATATTGATTTATTTTTTTTATGTTTGGTCATTACACTGTAACAAAAAAAATTGATCCAATTCCCCGATCTACACATTCCAGGTGGATGGGGGAATCCTCCGACAGTGGACCAGTGGGCAAACCACCAGGGTTGCTGACCTGTCCTTGACTGTGCTGGTCTCGGTGCCCATGGCAGTAGCAGCACATTAGATTATTAGATTGTGGGTGCGTGTTACACGCCGATCCCCCGCTTATTGTGAGCTTCTTGGCGGCTTTTGGCCACTCTTGACGGCTTTCGGAAAAGCCGAAAGCCCTTGAAAATGCCTGAAAACTGCAGAGAACAGCCAAGAGCTACCGAGTGGCGCCGAGATACACAGGACATCCGCTCTGTATCTTGCCGGTGCCATTTTTAAACTGCAAGCCTGCAGATGGACACTGACAAGGCTGCAATGCAAGGCTGCAAAATGACACCAATAAGGGTGCATTGATGGGCATTTAAATTACGTTTTTTTCCTTAAACTTCCCTCCTAAACTTGGGGTACGTGTTATATGCTGATAAATACGGTAAGTGGGATTATACCCAATTTCTAAAATAAAATAAATAAAGCGGCAAGGCAGAACAGGATTAGAACCTCTGTCCAGGCTCCACTGCATGAAGTTTCTGACGTTCCATCTTATCGTTACATGCCAGACTGTGGGAGCAATAATCTCTAAAGTAAGCAGAAATCCCATCTCTGAAAGCCATCACTCAGTGTCCCAATTAGATTTCCACTCTCCTGTTATGGTGACAACTGTTTAAGGTTAGGTTAAAATTAATGTTGCCCTGAATCCTATGACTATACATTATCAGCTTAACTGGGTAGTCAAGTGGATAGTTTAGACACACTGTAAAATAGCCCTCTCTGGAGACGTTTCTAAGGTGCCTTTCACACGATTGGGTCTGCTTGTCCATTTTTTTTTGCTCACATAACCTCCATCGAAACAAATAGCATTCCCCCCCCCCCCCCCCCAAGCTGTAATGTTCAAGGAATGAAAATTGGTGGCAGGCACATGAAATAAGTCAACAGGTCAGTGTCCATGCATATCTGTTAAAACCTACAAATAGTATCAAGTGTTCACATAAATAGGCTTATAGTATTTACAATATATTGCCCAGTAAGTTCAAATATTTATCATTAGATATAAAAACAGGTTTTCATTCACTGACCTTTCAATGCTGCTAAAGGTATACTGTAAACCTTGTTTGGTCTCTATTTCAAAATCAAAGGATCGTGTTGTTGTGGTTCCACGGGCAAAATTTACACATTGTACCTCATCAAACCGGACATGAACTGGTGGTTTGTGAACATATATAAAACCTCGTTCGAGAGGATATAGCAGGCCTGAGCTGGCTTTGTAAGAACATGTGATGCACTGAGCTCCAGAGTTCCTAGAAAAAAAAAGTTACAATACTGTATTTTAATGTAATTGCAAACACAAAGAAGTATAAAAAGAGCTTTTAATAAGGGTCACACACATATTGATTCCAGTGATCTGATTTTAACAGGAAAGGTTGGTCTTGTGGGATTAGGATCATAAGGGCATATTTAATACAACCGTTTCCTATGTGGCCCATTCACACCACAACAGAGCAAGGATGTGCGGTGCCCTACAAGAAAAAAAAAAACAAAAAAACACAAACGCAGTACATTGCACCGATATATTGGTCGCCATAATTTTGACCAAAAATAGGTTTCTCAGTGTTTTGCCCATAGGAAGGGGGGGGGGGGGGGGGGGGAGGGAGGTACCAATAATGGCATGGTGTGTCCCATAAACTGCAATAAAAAAAAAAAACTTTTGTTTGGGATGTGTTTAGAATTAGACTTCAGGGAGAGGAGTCATTCAAGAGAAGGTCATCTAGGTAACCTGAGATCTTAGAAGAGAAAGAAGAGGTACAATTACCAACATGACAATTTAGAGCAGCGGATAGGCCAAAAGGCAGTGTGATAAACTGGAAGAAACTGTCTCCTACTGCAAATTACAAAAAAAGCGCTGAAGCTGTGGATAAATGGGAATATCTTGGATGTCTATGAATGCCAAGTGTGTTTCAAAACAAACAATAATTGACCATGAGAATTTAAGCCCCATACACACTATCAGATTGTCTGCTGATTTATTCCTTCAGATTTACCAAAACCATATAATATGAGGTCAAACCTTAGGAGTTTCAATGTGTTCAATGTGTACAATCAGGCAGGCCCTTGCACTACATGGTTTTGGTAAATCTGAAAAAAAAAAAATCAGCAGAAAATCTGATAGTGTGTATGGGGCTTAAGACTCCGTTCACACAGGGGCAACTTTGGATCCGACTTCAAGTCGCCCCTAGTCGCGCTATAAGGAAAAAACAATGTAAGTGAATGAGAGCCGTCTTAATTAGGGCTGAAACTAAGCGATTATGAAATTAATAGATTACTATTTTAATAATCGATTAATCGGCCAGTAACAAAGTGGGGATAAAGTTAATGAGTGATGATATTTACCAGATTGACCCTTTAATGGTATATACACAGTATATCTCTTCTAATGGTATATACACAGTATATATCCCCTCTAATATACGCAGTATATTTCTTCTATCTGTTATTCTCAGAGTGGATTTGAGATTTTGCTCCAAAACCATATAGTTGGTTATTTATATTTACGACTGCATATAGAGATATTTAAGAATAAATTGCCTTTTTTTTAAACTTTACATATTAACTAAATTATACACCACACTTTTTATCAAAACAATAAATCGGTCAACTAATCCAGGGGTTGACAAATTTGCTTTGAATTTAGTAGCCAGTTGAAAAAGTTAGGAGCCAGTTTTTTTTTGTTTTTTTTAAGAGTGGTATGGCTTGTCAGCTCCTGGGCCAGTCATTTTCACCCCCTATCCCTAATCCCTATCCCTAACTCACAACGGAGCACCCAGTCAATAACTCCAATGTAACAGGGTTATGGGCTGACCAGAAAGAGTAAGGCTGGCAACAGATGGAACTGGTTGGCTTAGGCAGATGGCACTGGTTTGGGACTGACAGATGGTACTGTTTGCCACTGGCAGGTACGTGGAACTGCCAGATGGCACTGGCAGGTGACACTGGTTGGCATTGGCAGGTGGCGCTGGCACATAGCACTGATTGGCGGGTGGCACTGGCAGGAGATTGGCGGGTGGCACTGGCAGGAGATCGGCGGGTGGCACTGAAACCAAAATCACTGCCTTCAGGATTTCTAAGGGTGCAAATTTTTGATTTCACTCCTCACTACCCATCAGTTTCGAAGGCCATAAAATGCCAAATCGCACAAAACCCCCCCAAATTACCCCATTTTGGAAAGTAGACACCCCAAGCTATTTACTGAGAGGCATGTTGAGTCCATGAAATATTTTATATTTTGCCACAAGTTGCAGGAATCTTACAATTATTATTTTTTTTGCACAAAGTTGTCACTAAATGATATATTGCTCACACATGCTATGAGCATAAGTGAGATTACACCCCAAAATAAATTCTGCTGCTTCTCCCGAGTACGGGGATACCACATGTGGGGGACTTTTTGGGAGTCTAGCCACGTACGGGACCCCGAAAACCAAGCACTGCCTTCCGGATTTAAATATAAAACGCTACCAAAAAAAACTGTTAGCGATCGCAGGGATCAGGCCTGACTGTGCGAACACTGCAGTTATGTGTTTAGTGTTTTGTAAGTGACAGTGATCGATCGATACTGCACTTGGGTGGGCTGGGCGGAGGGGCAAAAACGCAGGTGCCAGCAGGTATCTGGGCTGATCCCGCTAACAATGTGTTTTTTTTGGAACCCTAAACGGCTGGGGACGCTAGTATAGATCTGATCAGATCAGATATTGATCTGTTCAGATTCTATACCACTACGGGAGGTGTATGCTTTGCGCGTGGGTGTTAGCGGTACTGGCACTAACCTAGGGCTGCCTGGGGCGACGCAGACCCTGACCCTAAAACCTAATTCATATCACCCGCTGGGTGATCAGGGGGTTAAACCTTTATTGGGCAATAAATGGTGGGTGCCCTGATGCTATAAAAAGCAAACTAACCAGAGTCACCCGTAACACTTATACGGTGATCACTGGTGAAAGGGTTAACTAGGGGCAATCAGGGGGTTAAAATCTTTATTAGGTAGTATATGGGGGTCCCTGGCGCTATATAAAAACCTGACGGGGAACCTAAATAACTAACTGGCTAACCAGCGTCACCAGTGGCACTTATACAGTGATCGCTGGTGAAGGGGCTAACTAGGGGCAATCAGGGGGGTTAAAACCATTATTGGGTAGTATATCGGGGTACCTAGCGCTATAAAAAACTGGCGGTGAACCTAAAAAAAAATAACTAGCTACTTAGCGGCACCAGCGACACTAATGCAGCGATCAGAAAAACGATCGCTTAGTGATACTGGCAAAAGGGGGTGAAAGGGTTAACTAGGGGCAATCAGGGGGGTTAAAACCATTATTGGGTAGTATATCAGGGTACCTAGCGCTATAAAAACCTGGTGGTGAACCTAAAAAAATAACTAGCTACCTAGCGACACCAGTGACACTAATGCAGCGATCAGAAAAAATGATTGCTTAGTGACATTGGCAAAAGGGGGTGAAAGGGTTAACTCTAAGGGCAATCAGGGGGTTTAACCTTTATTGGGGGGTGGTAGGGGGCTACCCTGGACCCAACACTAACTGCCCTGACAGTTTTTATACTTTTACAACTGACACTAAATGCAGTCATCAGAAAATAAAATGATCACTGCAATCAATGACACTGACTGGGAGGGGGTGATCGGGGGGTTTGTGTGTTTATGTGTGCCTACATGTCAGTGTAGTGTTGGTGCACACCTACTTTCACTCTTCTCCTCGTAGTCCGGTCAAAAAGACCGCCCCGAGGAGAATGACATCACTTCCTCCCTGCCTGTGTTTACTATACACAGCGGGGGAAGCTTCTCATTCGCCAGTGATCGAGAGGGGATGGCCAGAAACCAACGGCCATCCCCTCATCCCGGATCGCTCCTGAAGTGAAACGGACCGCCGCATCCAGCGAGAGGGGGTCCGATCGGACCCCCCACCCGCTGGAAGGCAAGCACGTACATGTACGTGCTTGTGCCTGTACAGGCCATTGTGATGACGTACATTGGCATGTGGCAGTCATTAAGTGGTTAATGTCGGGGGTGGGTGGACCCAGCCGGGGTGTGAAACTGACAAGTGACAGAGAGGCAGATCTGTCAGATTTGAGCTTGATGTCGGGGTGGGCGGGACTCAGCAGCTCAAACATAAGCCAACGATTGGGATGCTTAAGAAAAGGGGCGGGCCACATACAAGTAGCGGCCTGCCCAGATCCCATTGGCTGGCGATGGCTCATTGATAGCTACTGGGTCCCGCCCACCCCCGAAATCAAGCTGAAATCTGACAGATCCTCCTCTCTTAGTTTTACACACTTAGCGTGGCGCTTGATGCTTGCCAGAGCCACTGAGTGTGGAGGAGGGAGGACGACGGCAGTCACTGTTAATGAGCTGCATGTCTGGGGCATCGATAGCGAGTGGGCTGGTGGCAGCTTAGGCGCCAGGTTGCGATTTCTGGTCGCGTTGGCAACCTGGCGCCTGGGGTTTGTCGAGCCCTGAACTAATAGATTATGAAAATAATTGTTAGTTGCAGCCCTAGTCTTAATGCACACTACTGAAGTCGCTCTGACTTCAGAAAAGGTTCCTGTACTATTTCAATCCGACTTCTACCCATTGATTTCAATGGAAGTTACCTCCAAGACGGATCTCCCTCTCTCACAGAATAATCAGCTAGAGGGGGAACTCCACGCCAATTTAAAAAAAACGGCATGGGTTTCCCCTCCGGGAGCATACCAGGCCTTAAGGTCTGGTATGGATTTTAAGGGGAACCCCCCCCCAAGCCAAAAAAACTGCGTGGCACCCCCAAGATCCATACCAGACCCTTATCCGAGCAGACAGCCTGACCGGTCAGGAAAGGGGGTGGAAGTGAGCAACCCTATGAGAATGAGTAAGGAGTACATCGTACCCCTACCCTTTCACCTGGGGGGAAAAAAAACAAAAACAAAAAAAAAAACAAAAAAACAACAACAACTCTGTTCTCTCTGCTCTGTTCGGCGCCTTCTCCCAGGCTCCTCCGCTATCTACTTGCAGCTCTTTTACTAGCGGAGGGGCCTGGTCTCCTCCACCCTTCTTCCCTCTTCCGATGACACAACGCTCTCTCCCGCTGAAATGCAGTGTGCGTCGAGCCTTATATAGGTATGGGGCATGGTCACACAGTGACCCCGCCCCTTATGACGTCACAGTCCCAGCATGCCCCGGGACTTGGCATCATAAAGGGGTGGGGGTCATAGTGTGACATCACCCGGTAACCACGCCCCATACCTATATAAGTCATCGCACTCCGCATTTCAGCGGGAGAGAGCATTGTGTCAACATCGGAAGAAGAAAACAGAGAAGAGGGAAGGAGGACAGACCGGCTCCTCCCGGGAGAAGAGGCCGGACAGCGGGAGAAGAGGCTGAACAGAGCGGAGAAAGCAGAAGAAGACCCCCGAAGTCGGAAGAAGACCCCCGGAGCCGATTAATAAATTACTTTAACCACTTGCTTACTGGGCACTTAAACACCCTTCCTGCCCAGACCAATTTTCAGCTTTCAGTGCTCTCACATTTTGAATGACAATTACTCACTCATGCAACACTGTACCCATATGAATTTTTTGTCCTTTTTTTCCCCCACAAATAGAGCTTTCTTTTGGTGGTATTTGATCACCTCTGGGGTTTTTATTTTTTTGCGCTATAAATGAAAAAAGACCGAAAATTTTGAAAAAAAAAAACGCATATTTCTTTGTTTCTGTGACAAAATTATGCAAATTATTAATTTTTCTTCATAAATTTTGGCCACAATTTATACTGCTACATGTCTGTGGTAAAAATAACCCAAATTTGTGGATATTATTTGGTCTTTCTGAAAGTTAGAGAGTTTACAAGCTGTGGTGCGAATCGCACAAAACTGATCACATCTGATGTACTGGTGGCCTATCTCACTTCTTGTGACCCGAACAACCCAGGAAAGTACAAATATCCCCCAAATGACCCCTTTTTGGAAAGTAGACATTCCAAGGTATTTAGTAAGAGGCATGGTGAGCTTTTTGATGTTGTCATTTTTTCCCACAATTCTTTGCAAAATTAAGATTTTTCATTTTTTTTCCACAAAATTGTAATAGGTTATTTCTCTCACGTGGCATGTGTATACCACAAATGACACCCCCAAAAAAATTCTGCTACTCCTCCTGAGTATTACAATACCACATGTGTTGGACTTTTTCACAGCCTGGCCACATAGAGAGGCCCAACATGCAGGGAGCGCCATCAGGTGTTCTAGGAGCATAAATTACACATCTAACTTGTTGACTACCTATTACACTTTTGAAGGCCCTTGAGCAATAGGACAATGGCACGTGGGGACAGATGGCATTAACAGGTGGCACTGGGGGAGCATGGGACTTTTATTTTTTTTATTTTCACACTTACGGCCGCTGCAGCCGTTTGTTCATCTCTCCCCTCTCACACGCTGTCTGTGTGAGGAGGGAGAGCGGCGCTGAGAGATGATCTCATATGTTTACATATGAGATAGTCTCACATTGGACATGCCGATCGCGCTGTAAACGGCCGCTGTGATTGGCCGTTTACAGCGATCAGTGTTTGCCTGTCTCCGGGGGACACGGCAAACAAAACTTCCCTGATGCATGCCCTTGGCGGGGTGCATTGCAGAAGTAAACACCAGGGCGTCCAGGGACGGCCTCCCGGACGAAAGCACCTGCTCTATAGCCGTAATTCGGCTATAGGGCGGGCGGGAAGAGGTTAAAAACCTGTGTTGTGTTTTTTTTTGTTTTATTGACTTTTCCCCAGGTGAATGGGTAGGGGTATGATGTACCCCTTACTCATTCTCAAAGGGAAGGGGGCCAGGATCTGGGGGACCCCTTATTAAAAGGGGGCTCTCGGATTCCAATAAGCCCCCTGCCCGCAGACCCCGACAACCAACGGCCAGGGTTGTCGGGAAGAGGCCCTTGTCCTCATCAACATGGGGACAAGGTTCTTTAGGGTGGGGAGGCCGCAGGGCGCCCCCCTTCCCCAAAGCACCCAACCCCCATGTTGAGGACATGCGGCCTGGTATGGTTCGGGAGGAGGGGGCGCTCCCTTGTCCCCACCCCCTTTCCTGACCGGCTGCGTTGCGTGCTCAGATAAAAGTCTGGTATGGATTTTGGGGGGGCCCCATGCTGTTTTTCACCCCATGCCAGTTTTTTATTTAATATTTGGCGTGGAGTTCCCCCTCGAGAGCCGATTATTCCCTGTCGCCCCAAGTCATGTTGAAGTCACTCCAAGTCGCGCTGTTTTTCACACTCAAGTCGTGTCCAAGTTGCCTCCAAAAGTCGCGCTGGAAGTCACATTGCCCCTGTGTGAATGGACTCTTAACGAAAAATTTTGAATTTTAAGGCATTTGTTTAGAGAGCCATGATAGGATGAACACCCTTTCAAAGAGTCCTTTGACCTGTTATTGGAACAACCACTCCCTGGAACAAGAGATAACTGTGGAAGAAGAATCATTCTTCCTGTAACAGCTTTAAGGAATTTGTCAAGTGCCTCAAAGATGTTCTCCTTCAAAGGGCATAGATGCGAGGCATATTTCAATGGCAGCTGGTCAACTACTAGAGCATCAAAACAAAACAGCAAGGCAAACTGCTTAACCACCTCGCGCCCACCCTATAGCCGAATGACGGCCGTAGAGCAGGTGCTTTCATCTGGGAGGCCGTCCCTGGACGTCCTAATGTTTACTTCCGCAATGCGCGCCGCCGCGGGCGCGCATCGCGGAAGTTCTGTGTTCGCCGTGTCCCTCGGGGACAGGCAAACACAGATCGCTGTAAACGGCCAATCACAGCGGCCGTTTACAGCGCGATCGGCGTGTTCAATGGAAGATGATCTCATATGTAAACATACGAGATCATCTCTCAGCGCCGCTCTCCCTCCTCGCACAGAGTGTGAGAGGGGAGAAATGAACAGCTGCAGCGGCAGCCGTTCTGCTTTGATTTGATAAAAAAAAAAAAAAAAAGTGCCATCCTCCCCCAGCAGTGCCACCCGCCCCCAGTGCCACGTAGTGCCATCTGTCATCAGTGCCACCTGTCATCAGTGCCACGTATCAGTGTCACGTGCCATCTGTTGTCAGTGTCACGCGCCATCGGTGCCATGTATTAGTGCCATCTGTCATCCGCGGCACGTATTAGTGCCACGTGTCATCAGTGCCATCTGTCATCAGTGTCACGTGTCATTGTCATCAGTGTCACGTGTCATTGTCCTGGTGCTTCAAAAGTGTAATAAATAGTCAACAAGTTAGATGTGTAATTTATGTTCCTAGAACACATGATGGGCCTCTCTATGTGGCCAGGCTGTGAAAAAGTCCCACACATGTGGTATTGTAATACACAGGAGTAGCAGAATTTTTTGGGGGGGTGTCATTTGTGGTATACACATGCCACGTGAGAGAAATAACCTATTACAATTTTGTGGAAAAAAAATGAAAAAGACCAAGTTAGACTTACCGGTAACTTGTTTTCCAGAAGTCTTTCAGGACAGCACCTGAGAGATAGCGACTCCACCCTCCTCGTTAGGAAACACCTTCTTCCTCCAGACTTTAAAGGGAGGCGCCTCCCTACCACACATCAGTTGTAGAAGAGAACCTCCGGCCCCGGCTGGAACACATAAACACATACGTTAGTCACAGTGTAGCATAATATAATACCATAGGGCGGGATGCTTGCTGTCCTGAAAGACTTCTGGAAAACAAGTTACCGGTAAGTCTAACTTGGTCTTTCCCAAGGCGTCTTTCAGGACAGCACCTGAGAGGATAACAGAGACTTACCCCTTAGGGCGGGACAACAGCTTGCAGGACCTTTCTGCCAAACGCCTGATCGCTGGCAGAAGTGAGATCCAGTCTATAATGTTTCACAAATGTGTGAAAACTCGACCATGTCGCCGCCTTGCAGATCTGCTCAGGGGTGGCACCAGCTCTCTCTGCCCACGTAGACGCCAGAGCTCTGGTTGAGTGTGCACAAATTCCTGCTGGAGGAGATAACCCTGCCTGGGAATATGCCTCCGAGATAGCTAATTTCAGCCATCTAGCTAAAGTAACTTTAGAAGCCTGAAAACCCTTTTTTCTTCCTGAGAAGAGTACAAATAGTGAATCTGAACGCCTGAAGGACTCCGTCCTTTCTAAATAACTCAGCAGAGTCCTCCTGACGTCCAAAGTATGGAAAGAAGTCTCCTTATTCCCTTTGGGGTTAACACAAAACGTTGGCAGTACTATGTCCTGTATACGGTTCTGAACTGAAGCTACCTTCGGTAAGAATTTTGCATCTGTTCTAAGAATAACTATCAGAAAAAATGGAAAGATATGGTTCTTTAATTGACAGAGCATTTAGCTCACTGATCCTGCGTGCAGAGACAATGGCAATCAGAAACACGGTTTTTAATGTGAGAAACCTAAGGGAAGCCTCCACAAGAGGCTCAAAAGGCCCTTTTGTTAGAGACTGTAGGACTACCGACAAATCCCATCTAGGAAAAACCTTAACAGGAGCTGGCCTAGATCTTTTAAGAGCTCTAAAGAATCTGATCACCAGCGGATCTGAGGCCACAGATTTTTCTAAGAAAACTGTCAGGGCTGCTACCTGCACCCTCAGGGTACTAACTGCCAGTCCCTTGTCTGCTCCATCCTGTAAAAACTCCAAGATGGAGACAAGGCTCCCTGTCACCTGGTCGGTTGACAAACACCAAGTTTTATAATGCTTCCAGACCTTAGAATAAATGGCCCTCGTAACCCTTTTCCTACTTGCTAAAAGGGTCGAGATCAAACGGTTGGAAAACCCCTTGCTCCTAAGGAGCTGCCTTTCAGAAACCAGGCCGTGAGGGCCAGACTGGCCACTCCTGGATGGTTCACTGGGCCCTGCAACAACAGATCGTGTCTGAGGGGCAGACGCCAACAAGGCTTGATTGCCAGGCCTAGAACTGTCGAAAACCAGGCCCTTTTTGGCCAAAAGGGCGTGATTAGAATAACTGGCACCCTCTCCCTCTGAATTTTTCTCAAAATTAACGGGATTAACTGAAATGGGGGGAAAGCATAGCAAAGACGAAATTCCCATGGATAAGCTAGCGCATCCGTGCCCAGCGAGCCATCGCGACTGTCCAGGGAAAAGAACTGGGGAACCTGGGCGTTCACCCTTGAGGCGAACAGGTCCACCTCTGGAAAACCCCATTTTCCGGCAATCATTGTGAATACCTCCGGGTTTAGAGACCATTCCGCTTCCCGAATAGCGTTTCTGCTTAGGAAGTCCGCTACCCTGTTTAGATCCCCTTTTAGGTGGACTGCTGATAGGGATAACAAATGTCTTTCGCCCACCGAAGAATCTCCATGGCCAGTACCTGAAGCGACCTGCTTCTTGTACCCCCCTGTCTGTTTAAATAAGCCACTGCCGTGGCATTGTCTGTTAGGACCTGGACGTGATGGGACTGAAGCTCCTGAACAAACAACTCCAGAGCTAAGGCAATCGCCTTGAGCTCCCTCCAGTTTGAGGACCTTATTGTCTCCTCTTTGGCCCAGGACCCCTGAGCGAAACGTGTTCCTAGATGGGCTCCCCACCCCCAGGAACTGGCGTCCGTTGTTAGTCTTTTCCCGACTGGAAAAGCCCAGACTAACCCTTCCGATAAGACCTCCTGTCTTTTCCACCACCATAGGGACCTTTTTACCTGGGTTGACACTCTCACCTCTGCCTCTAGGGATGCCACTGTGTGATCCCAAGATTTTAGAAGGAAAGCCTGCAGACACCTGAAATGCATTCTTGCCCACTGGACTGCTGGCATTGCTGAAGTCAGAACCCCCAAAGCTGACATAACCTGTCTTACCGTCAGATTTTGGCTGGTCTGTAATAAAGACACTGCACCGGAAATCCTGTCCTTTTTGTCTAAGGGAAGGAAGATTTTTTGCTCCACCGAATTTATTAGAAAACCTAAAAACCGAATCTCCTGAGATGGGTTTAGGGACGACTTTTGGAGGTTCAAAATCCAACCCAACGCCTCCAGATGGCTGCGAGCTTTGCCTAGATTGGTCTGCAATTCCTCGCTGGATGGGGCGAAAAACAGCAGATCGTCTAAATAAGGAATAACTGCGATTCCCTGAAGACGCAGTGGCGCTAAAGCTTCTGCCATTATTTTGGTAAAAATTCGGGGAGATGATGACAGGCCGAAGGGTAGGGCCCTGAACTGGAGATGATGAACCATACCCCCCAACCTCACCGCCAGCCTGAGAAACTTCTGAGACTGGGGAGAGATCGGAACATGTAGGTATGCGTCTTTTAAATCTACTGACGCCATAAAACATCCTGGCGTCAACAGATTTCTGACCGAAAAAATTGAGTCCATTTTGAACTTCCTGTACCTTATGGACTCGTTTAAAGGTTTTAGGTTGAGAATCAACCGAAACTTCCCTGTCGGTTTCTTTACTAGGAAAACATGGGAATAAAACCCCTCCTGCTGTTCTTGCAGGGGTACCTGTACTACTACGCCCTGTTGCATCAGTTCCTCTAGAGAGGACTTCATGGCCAGGGCCCTTACTGGATCCCGCGGGGTGTTGGTAATCAGGAACCTTTTTGGGGGGTCGTTGACAAACTCGAGTGAGTAACCCTGCGCGAGAGTGGTCAGGATAAACTGATTTGAAGTTATCCCTGACCACTGCGGAAGAAATTCTTGTAGTCTTCCGCCCACCCGCAGAGACGAGTCATTGCGATTTTTCGGCCTGTGTAGGAGGACGGAAGAGAATTCCGCCTCTACCCTTCGGCTTCGGGGCGGACCAACTTTTCCTTCTCCCCTGCAACTTGCTGTCCTGATCCTGAGTTTTTTGAGGTCGAAAAAGACGTTTTGGTACCTGCTTTTTCTTTTTGACCGGAAAGGATCTCTTTTTATCGGCTGTCCTGTCAAGAATATTATCGAGGTCAGAGCCGAAGAGCAAGTCTCCTGAAAAGGGTAACCCACACAGCTTATTCTTTGAAGCCGAGTCACCCGGCCAGGTTTTAAGCCATAAGGCTCTTCTTGCAGCATTAGTTAGAGCTGCTGACCTGGCCGATATCTTAATTGCCTCAGCTGAGGCATCTGCAACATAGGCCACTGCCGTAATCAGGGTAGGAAAAGAATCTAAGATTTCCTGTTTAGGGGAATCTGCAGCTATATGTGACTTTAACTGGTTAATCCAGTATTCTAAATTTCTGGCTACACACGTTGTGGCCATTGCTGGTTTTAAATTGCTCATAACTGATTGCCATGATCTCTTGAGCAAAAGATCCATGCGTTTGTCCATCGGATCTTTCAAAACTCCCATATCCTCAAAGGACAGATCTGTGGACCTTGAAACCTGGGAAAAGGCGGCATCCAGTCTGGGCACCTTGTTCCATACTGCTGCAGGGTCCTCCTCGAAAGGAAAACGCCTTTTGTGGGCTTTGGAGAAAAAGGGCTTTTTCTCTGGATCCTGCCATTCTTTCCTAATGGCCTCAGAGATAACCGGATGAACTGGGAATGTTCGGCCCTTAGGCTCATCCAACCCAGCATACATGCGGTCATGGAGTGATAATTCCTTTTTCTCCTCACTTAAACCAAGCGTAGCATGAATGGCTTTAAGGAGCCCATCGACCTCTTCAAGGGACAGTTTGAATTTAGAGGGGGCTACCTCAGAATCCTCCAACTCCTCTTCCGAATCTTTAACGGAAAGAGCAGTGGACTGCTTTTCCCTATCTGAAGGGTCTTCAGGCAGAGATTCTAACACCGGGATTGAGAGAGACCCCTGGGAAGTCTCTGAAGTGGAAGGCTGACTAGCAGCCGGGTTTGCTAGTGAGTCACGAAAATTCTGGATCGTGGCGTACAGCTCCTTCTTTACAGAGGCCACCAGATCCTCACATACAGAGGCAGATTCCTCCTTAACTAAAGAAGTAATGCAGGGACTGCATAAGGTTTTCTTCCAATTTTCTCCCAGCTTGGCCCTGCAAGAAGGACATCTTTTCTTTGGGTCAGAGCTCTTAGCCTATGAAGAAAAAGACAAAAAAGGAAAAAAAAACAGGGAACCCTTAGTGAGACCCAGTCTCAGCTTTGATAGGGATCACCACACAGGTGCACTGAGAAGAAACCAGTCAGCTTCTAGTGCCCAGACAGGCCCCTTGCCACCAGGGGGGAAAAAAAGGAGAGAGCGAGACCAAACGCCAGGAAATAGAAAAAGAAAGGCAGACTTTAACTGCTGCCTCTTACCTGGGCTTTGCTGGTGCCTGTGCCTGTCCCCACCGCTGCAGACGCTGAATCTTCCATAACAGCTGTGCAGAGATCCACTTGTGGCTAAACGCCGCCTCCGGAGTCACGCCGTGCAGCTGCACCGGACCGGAAGCGGAAATAGGCACCAGCACCTGTCCTCCCTCCTCCCCCCTGCGTCCACGCCGGAAACGACGTTTCAGCTGACCCGATGACCCGCTCTGTCACTTCCGGCGCGACCGCCGAAAAAACCATGGCGGCGGCACACGCACGCCGCCGCGCCTACGAACGTGCGGGCCACCGAGTCTTCGGCTCTCTCCGAGCACAAGAGGGGAAGAGGAGCCCGCTTGCTACCGCTGACGAGGCGTGGGTAGGTCGGGAGGACAGCGGGTCTCTAAAGGAGGAAAAAAAGGGAAAGAAGCCTAGTCCCTCAGGAACACCTAAGAGAAACAGACTCCCTCCCAAAAGGTGTTCCCTCCGGGCCGGAGGAAACACAAAAACTGATGTGTGGTAGGGAGGCGCCTCCCTTTAAAGTCTGGAGGAAGAAGGTGTTTCCTAACGAGGAGGGTGGAGTCGCTATCTCTCAGGTGCTGTCCTGAAAGACGCCTTGGGAAATCTTAATTTTGCAAAGAATTGTGGGAAAAAAATGACAACATCAAAAAGCTCACTATGCCTCTTACTAAATACCTTGGAATGTCTACTTTCCAAAAAGGGGTCATTTGGGGGGTATTTGTACTTTCCTGGCTTGTTCGGGTCACAAGAAGCGAGATAGGCCACCAGTACATCAGATGTGATCAATTTTGTGCGATTCACACCACAGCTTGTAGACTCTCTAACTTTCACAAAGACCAAATATCCACTAATTTGGGTTATTTTTACCAAAGATATGTCGCAGTATAAATTGTGGCCAAAAGTTATGAAGAAAAATTAATAATTTGCATAATTTTGTCACAGAAACAAAGAAATATGCGTTTTTTTTTTCAAAATTTTCGGTCTTTTTTCATTTATAGCGCAAAAAATAAAAACCCCAGAGGTGATCAAATACCACCAAAAGAAAGCTCTATTTGTGGGAAAAAAAAGGACAAAAAATTCATTTGGGTACAGTGTTGCATGACTGAGTAATTGTCAAAGTGTGAGAGCACCGAAAGCTGAAAATTGGTCTGGGCAGGAAGGGTGTTTAAGTCCCCAGTAAGCAAGTGGTTAATGAGGTACACTCTGGGAAAGAAGGATTGTGTTGGTTGTTCATTGCCCTAGTCCAATTTGCTGCAGAAAGAAGTCCTTGTGTGTATAAAGAACCTTGAAGAATCTCAAAATTTCTGGCAGCAGAATCTTTGAATGAGCATCTTCTAAAGGTACAGGAAGACATTTAACCACTTCAGCCCCAGAAATATTTACCCCTTTATTAACCAGGCCATTTTTTGCTATACAGCACTGCATCACTTTAACTTACAATTGCGCGGTCATGGGACGTTGTACCCAAACAAAAATGTATATCATTTTTTCCCCACAAATAGAGCTTTCTTTTGGTGGTGTTTGATCACCTTTGCGGTTTTAATTTGTGCTATAATACATATCCAAAAAAAAAAAAAAATCAGTTTAGGCCAATATGTATTCTTCCATATATGTTTGGTTAATCACTTAACGACCGCCGCATGCCATTGTACGTCATCACAATGGCATGTACAGGCACAAGCACGTACATGTACGTGCTTGCTTTCCAGCGGGTGGGGGGTCCGATCGGACCCCCCTCCCGCTGGATGCGGAGCAACCTGGGATGAGGGAATGGCCGTTGGTTTCTGGCCATCCCCTCTCGATCACTCCTGGCGAATGAGAAGCTTCCTCCCACTGTGTATTGTATACACAGGCAGGGAGGAAGTGATGTCATTCTCCTCAGGGCGGTCTTTTTGACCAGACTACGAGGAGAAGACTAAAAGTAAGTGCACCAAACACTACACTGACACTAACTAACACACAGGCACACAAGCCTCCCCCCCCCCCCCCACCCCGATTGCCCCCCCTCCCTCCCAGTCACAGTGTCACTGATTCCAGTGATCATTTATTTACTGATCACTGCATTCAGTGTCAGTTGTAAAAGTAAAAAAAAGTGTCAGGGCAGTTAGTGTTAGGTCCAGGGTAGCCCCCTACCCCCCAATAAAAGGTTTAACCCCCTGATTGCCCTTAGAGTTAACCCTTTCACCCCCTTTTGCCAGTGTCACTAAGCGATCATTTTTCTGATCGCTGCATTAGTGTCACTAGTGTCGCTAGGTAGCTAGTTATTTTTTTTTAGGTTCACCGCCAGGTTTTTATAGCGCTAGGTACCCCCATATACTACCCAATGATGGTTTTAACCCCCTGATTGCCCCTAGTTAACCCTGTCACCAGCGATCACTGTATAAGTGTCACTGGTGACGCTGGTTAGCCAGTTAGTTATTTTGATTCCCCGTCAGGTTTTTATATAGCGCCAGGGACCCCCATATACTACCTAATAAAAATGTAAACCCTCTGATTGCCTCTAGTTAACCCTTTCACCAGTGATCACCATATAAGTGTTACGGGTGACTCTGGTTAGTTAGTTTGCTTTTTATAGCATCAGGGCACCCACCATTTATTACCCAATAGGTTTAACTTCCTGATCACCTGGTGGGTGATATCAATTAGGTTTTAGGGTCAGGGTCTGAGTCGCCCCAGGCAGCGCTAGGCTAGTACCAGTACCGCTAACACCCACGCGCAAAGCATACACCTCCCGTAGTGGTATAGAATCTGAACAGATCAATATCTGATCAGATCTATACTAGCGTCCCCAGCAGTTTAGGGTTCCAAAAAAATGCATTGTTAGCGGGATCAGCCATGATACCTGCTAGCACCTGCGTTTTGCCCCTCCGCCCAGCCCACCCAAGTGCAGTATCGATCGATCGCTGTCACTTACAAAACACTAAACACATAACTGCAGCGTTCACACAGTCAGGCCTGATCCCTGCGATCGCTAACAGTTTTTTTTGGTAGCGTTTTATATTTAAATCCGGAAGGCAGTGCTTGGTTTTCGGGGTCCCGTACGTGGCTAGGCCCCCAAAAAGTCCCCCACATGTAGTATCCCCGTACTCGGGAGAAGCAGCAGAATTTATTTTGGGGTGTAATTTGACTATGCCCATAGCATGTGTGAGCAATATATCATTTAGTGACAACTTTGTGGGAAAAAAAAAATATATAAATATATAAATATATATAAGCATAACAGCCTTTTTGAAAAATTTCAATCAGGCTTTCGTTTTGCTCATAGTACGGAGACCGCTCTTGTTCGGGTTACAAATGATCTTCTTATGTCATCTGATGCCGGTTCTCCGTCTTTACTTATTATGTTGGATTTGTCAGCTGCGTTCGACACTGTCGATCATGGCATTCTTTTAGATAGTCTTCGTGATAATGTTGGACTAAAAAATTTAGCCTTCAGTTGGTTCGAGTCATATCTTACAGATAGGATTGAACAAACTACATTGGGTCATTTTAAATCTAAACCGCATATGGTTACCTGCGGAGTTCCCCAAGGGTCAGTGCTTGGCCCGATTTTATTTATTCTATATCTTACTCCCTTGGGCCATATTATAAATCGTTATAATATTTCTTTCCATTGTTATGCTGATGATACACAGCTTTATGTAAAAGCTGCAGCTGAAACTCCTTCAGTGCAGTCACCCCTATCAGTCCTTACCGCCTGTCTGGAGGAGATAAAGGAGTGGATGGAACAACATTTCTTGCAACTAAATAGCTCCAAAACTGAGTTTATTATGATTGGAACATCTAACCAGATTAAATCATCGCTGATAACAAGTATTGCCTTTTCAGGCTCTAAAATTCCAGTTTCGTCTGTTGTCACTAATCTTGGTGTAAAAATGGATTCCCAACTCACTTTTGAAGCTCATATAAATCAAGTATGCAAGACTTCTTTCTACCACCTTCGTAATATCTCTAAACTTCGTCCTATCCTTTCTTTTTCCGATGCTGAAAGATTGATTCATGCCTTTGTCTCCTCCAGGCTGGATTATTGCAACGCACTTCTCATTGGGATTCCGAGAAAGAGCATGCAGAGGTTGCAATACGTTCAAAACTCTGCAGCGAGGATCCTAATGAGAGTGCGGAAGCATGAGCATATCACTCCAATTTTAAAATCTCTTCATTGGCTGCCGGTCTCTACAAGGATTGAGTATAAGGTCTCTCTTCTTGTGCATCAATGCATACATGGACAAGCTCCACCTTATCTTAAGGAACTTCTTAGATTGCAAAATCTACCGCGTTCTCTTCGCTCAACTAATTTGAATTGTTTAGAGGTTCCAAAAACGAGGTTGAAAACCATGGGAGATAGGGCCTTTTGTGCTGCTGCCCCACGTCTGTGGAATGCTTTGCCTGATAGTCTGAGGGTTTCTCAGTCTACTGAAAATTTTAAAAAGGGGTTGAAGACTTTTCTTTTTAGCAAATGTTTTGTAAATTAAGCGGTTTGTTTGTTTTTATTGTAATTATGTAGCACTTTGAGGTCTTTTGATGGAAAGTGCATTATAAATAAAATTTATTATTATTATTATTATTATATATATATATATATATTGTAATATTCCTGCAACTTGTGGCAAAATATAAAATATTTCAGGGACTCAACATGCCTCTCAGTAAATAGCTTGGGGTGTCTACTTTCCAAAATGAGGTCATTTGGGGGGGGGGGTTTGTGTTATTTTGGCATTTTATGGCCTTCGAAACTGATAGGTAGTGAGGAGTGAAATCAAAAATTTGCACCCTTAGAAATCCTGAAGGCAGTGATTGGTTTTCGGGGTGCCGTACGCAGCTAGACTCCCAAAAAGTCCCATATATGTGGTATCCCCGTACTCAGGAGAAGCAGCAGAATATATATTTTGGGGTGCAATTCCACATATAACTATGGCATGTGTGAGCAATATATCATTTAGTGACAAGTTTTTGTAATTTTTTTTTTTTTTTGTGTCATTATTCAATCACTTGGGACAAAAAAATAAAATAAAAATATTCAGTGGGCTCAACATGCTCCTCAGCAATTTCCTTGGGGGTGTCTACTTTCCAAAATGGGGTCATTGGGGGGTAGGTGGTTGTACTGCCCTGCCATTTCAGCGCCTCAAGAAATGAGATAGGCAGTCATAAATTAAAAGCTGTGTAAATTACAGAAAACATACTCTAGTTTGTAGAAGCTATAACTTTTGCGCAAACCAATAAATATACGCTTGACATTTTGTTTACTAAAGACATATGGCTGAATAAATTTTTCCCTAAATGTATGACTAAAATTGAGTTTATTCGATTTTTCTTATAACAAAAAGTAGAAAATATATTTTTCTCAAAATTTTCGGTCTTTTTCCATTTATATCGCAAAAAATAAAAAAATCGCAGAGGCAATCAAATACCATCAAAAGAAAGCTCTATTTGTGGGAGGAAAAGGACGCAAATTTCGTTTGGGTACAACATTGCATGACAGCGCAATTACCAGTTAAAGCAGTGCGAAATTGTAAAAAGACCTCTGGTCCTTAGGCTGAAAATTGGTCCGGGGCTAAAGTGGTTAAAAAAAAATCCCAATAAGCGTATATTGATTGGCTTGAGCAAAAGTTATAGCGTCTACAATGTAGGGGATAGATTTAGGGACTTTTTTTTTACTGGTAATGTCAGTGGTTTTTAGTCGGACTGCCACATTGTGGTGGACAAATAGGACCATAAGTGATACTTTTTGGGGAGGAGCGACACCAATACAGTGATCAGTTGCAGAGCATTGGCAGGGTATTGCAGAGCATTGGTAGGGCATTGCAGAGTATTGGTAGTGTATTGCTGGGTATTGCATTGCAGAGTACTGCATTGCAGGGAATTGCAGAGTATTGGCAGGGTATTGAGGGGATGGCTGTGACTGCATTTGTCACAGAGCAGCGCTGTGGGCACTACAGATGCAGCCCACAGCGCTGCTTCCATCCGATTTCTCCCCTCCACTGTACAGATCTGTACACGGAGGTGAGAGGAACCAGCGTCATTAGGACAAGTTTACATGTGATCGCTCAGTCATTGGATGGAGCGATCACATTGTAAACGCCGACGGGTACACCAAGAAGGCCGCCGCTTCGGAAGTAGGCCGAAGCCACGGCCTTTCCTAAGGCCGAGACCGCGGAGCGCTCAGCGGATCACGGCTTGTGCCGATCAGAACGGGGTGACCCACTCGGATCACGAATCTGTGACGTTCCGTCACACCCCTAATTCTAACTTATCTAGTGTCAGTGGTCAGAGATTTGGACACATCATGACCACGAAAAAATTAATCATCTAATGAAAACAAAAATACTAAAGATATTACCAGAGACTGACGGGACCACTGCTCCTAATATTGAGTGCGCTCTTTTGTCGAACGGACCCAGGTCTGTCAATGGTCAAAAGCAACAAACTAGGGTGCCATCACTATTTCTTGAACTAAATGTCACAGGAAAATAGAGAGACTGGGTTACACAGAAGGATGCATTACTGCTGTAACATTTTCGGTAGCTCTTGGCCACTAAATGACCACTACCCACAGGTCAGGAAAGCACCCAATGCAGTACTTTTAGTGGAGATATAAGGAGACACTAGGGACTGGGACCGGGTACACCAGAGTTGTACCACTGCTCTAAAAAACTGAGAGGACTCTGACAGTACCCAAAGTTTTGGAAAGCACCTTAAAAGCAGAGATCAGGGACCTTGGGTCTAAGATATACTGTAATGGGACCGAACCATGACCAGAAATTGTTTCCAGGGCTTTTTCAAGGATTAGCTGATGCAAATAGCTGCTGTGTAGAGACCCACTATAGCATCTTATTAACCACCTCCCACCCTGGCCACTGCACATATACAGCCAAGTGGGCACTTCCTCCTGAGTGGACGTTCAGGAACGTTCCTCAGAAGGAGGGGGATCGCGCACGTGGGTGTCCGCCCAATGGCACGATCCCGATGCACTTGTGTCACCCAGAAACAGCGCATCTCCAATCGGCAGGAGGGCTCTGTGATTGGCCCTCCTGATCACATGACGGCCGTGACCAATCACAGCCTTCATGTCATGTAAATAAAGAGCTGGTTGCTAGGTGATAGTTGTCAGTGAGGAGAGGAGAGCAGATCATTGCAGCCAGCCGGTGATCATCAAGTATGAGCTGATTTTACAGCTTTTTACACTTTTCACCGGCCCCGTGTCCCCACACATGTAAACACACAATGTCCCCCACATATGTAACAGTAAAATCATATGTCCCAGTAATCATCTGCAAACACATATGTCCGTGATCATCTGTGTATACATGTCCGTGATCACACAAACCAATTATACACAGACGTAGCAGAATAAATTTTTGCTTAAATTTATGACAAAATTAGATTTTATTGGATTTCTTTGAAAACAGAATGTAGAAAATATTTTTTCAAAATTTCCGTTTGTTTTCGCTTATATTGCAAAAAAATAAAAAAACTGATTTGTGAATAAATACCACGAAAAAAGAAAGCTCACACAAAGCGATAAAAATTTCATTTGGGTACAGTGTTGCATGACTGCGCAATTCTTATTGAAAGTGCAAGAGCGCTGAAAGCTGAAAATTGGCCTGGGAAGGAAGGGGGTGAAAGTGCCCAGTACTGAAGTGGTTAAAATTCTTGGCGATAACCCATCATGTATTGAAAATGTCCTGAGAATATAACTGAGCTTCATTAATTTGATTGATAACAGATTATATTGTACACTTGTATAATTTACCTTTGAATACATAATAAAATATTTTGACAAGGAAAATGTCCTGAGAAGAAAGAAAAAAAAATGTCCCCTGCGGAGGTGAGGCAAAAGCATACAACCTCCACTGAGGCATGACTGTTAGGCCCCTTTCACACGGGATGGATCCATGATGATCCGTCCCGTGAACATCCGCTTGCTCAGCAGGGATCACTCTGTTGATCCCCGCGGAGACGGCGGATGACAGGGCAGTCCCTGCACACTGTCAGATCTCCGCTCTCCCCTATGGTGGGATCGGATGAACACGGACGGTCTTGTCCGTGCACATCCGATCCGCTCTACAGACGGATAGAAAAATAGAATTTTACTTAGTCTGCAGAATCCCCATAGGGATGCATATATTTCTGCATTTCATCCGACAACGGATGGCTGAAATATGGACATACGGTCCGAACATGTGAAAGGGGCCTTAAGGGCAGAGTTAGAGTAGATGGGCCTTCAGGTCTTCTGTGTTCAGTGTTCACCCCCTGAAGGAAGTGTCCTGTCTCAGTGGACAAGAAATACTGCACCAAAACTTTTTTTTTTTTTTTTGCAACCGTGCATGAACACACCATTTTTCAAATGACTCACCCTTGAAAGTTTCCAGGTACAGTGATTTTGCGGTTTACAAGTGCCTTCATGACACGACTAACCATCTCATACAGACAACCAGACATGTTCTTCTTCAACTTTCCTTCAAAACGCTTCTCAACCTCCTCCCTGGAGGCCAAAAAAAAAAAAAAAAAAAAATTAGTGACAACTGTTACTCTCAATTTACTAGTCTTCTCCACAATATTTTAGAACAGTGATTAGAAAATATCTTGCACAACGACCCCACTGACATGTCACAGGTCAGATCTTAAAGTGATCAGCTCAAAATTAACAAGGTAAAATATTGCAGCTTACCCAACATTAGCTGCGATGGCTGCATTTGTTTTGTTTTGTTGCATGCAGCCCATCACATGTAATGATTGGTAAGCTGCAATATAATACGTGTTTGTTTTGCAATACTGCATTAAATAAATCAAACCCATTACTTGGCTGTCCACAATTTATCTCTTCGATTTAATACAAATTTTATATGAGTTATTTGTGGAACGTTTTCATGTTCATTGGTGTCGTAAAAATCCAAACCTACAGAGATTGGTTTCTGACAGATTACATTCAAGTCCCACCCTGCTTTAAATAAAACAAAATCAAATCAAGCACAAGACGATTTGTTAAATATAAAAGTTGTTGAACATATTAGATACTGTACTGTTGGTAAAATAAGATAAAGGGGTTGCAAAGTCAGAAGACATTCTATGCATTAAGATTAAAAGCCTTCTGTGTGCAGTAACCCCTCCGTCCCATCTCTGCCCACGAGTGTCCAGGACCCTCCCTGCAGATTGGCTGAGACACAGCAATAGCTCCCGCTGCTGTCAAAGTCAGTTTATTAGGAGAAAGAGGGGAGGGGGAAGGGCCAAACCACAGCTCCGTGTCTGAATAGACACACAGAGCTGTGACTCGGGTGCCCCCATAGCAGGGGGGGGGGGGGGGGGGGCAGGAGCACAGAAGAGGCACCTAAGAGGAGGATGCTTACACTGTTCAGTTTTCATGCATGTAAAATCTGCTCTGGTGATGCCCCTGCCCTCTCTGCTCACAAAGCCATCACTGCCTGTGTAGAGTGAGTCAATATATCCTCCTGAGCTTCTAACCCTGAGGACATGTACACTTCTTTAATAGCCTGCTTCAACCACCTTTCTAGGATACTTTTGGAAGCTTTATGCCCCTTTGTGACTTCATTCCAATAAGACAGAGAAGATGACTATGAGATTTTTTGTAACTTACAAATACTTTAGGAGGCACCTTCTGACTTCCAGAGTATGGAAGGCATGGGGACAAAGTAGGGAGTATGATCTATGTGCGGTGAAAACCAAAGACACCTTAGTTAGGAAGGCTGGATCTGTCCTCAGCACTATCCTGTCCAGGAGACATATTTTAAAGCAGTGGCCATCAACCCTGTCCTCAGGGCCCACTAACAGGCCAGGTTTTATGAATTACCTTGGGGAGATGCAGACTAGAATACTGCAATCGCTGAGCAGCAAATTATTTCCCTTGTGATGTATTTCAGTTATCTTGCAAACCTGGCCTGTTAGTGGGCCCTGAGGACAGGGTTGATGACCACTGTTATAAAGGGCTCCTTGATTGATAATGCCTGTATTTCACTGATTCTACGTGCAGATGTCACTGCAACCATGAGAATTGTTTTAGGGGTCAGGAATCTTAAAGACCAAGGCGTCTGTTCCGCATGCCAGTGGATCCTTCGGCCTTAAAGTTGTCGACCTTGTTGTTGAATCTGGACGCGAACAGATCCACGTCCGGAACACCCCATCTTTGACATATCGACAGATGTCGGGGAAAAGGGACCATTCTCCCGGAAACAATTTTTGGTGACTCAAGTAGTCTGCCTGCCAAATTTCTATCCCTAGAATGAAAAATCGCTGATAGGCAAAGAATGTTGCTTTCTGCCCAAGATAGAACATGATTCACCTCTTTTTGGGATGCATGACTTCTCGTGTCCCCTTGGTGATTGATGTAGGCCACAGCCATGGCATTGTCGGATTGAATCCTGACAGGACAATTTCGTAATCTGAGCATATAGGCCTCTAGGGCCAGACAAACTGCCCAAATTTCTAGAATATTGATAGGCAAGGTCCTTTCTGACTTGGACCCCCTACTCCTGGACAGAGGTCTCTTACAAGACTGCTCCCTAGCCTAGAATGCTGGCATCTGTTGTTACCACTTTCCAGGATACTGGTAGAAAGGATTTCCCCCTGTTGAAGGTTGCTGGATATCAACCACCAATTGAGGCTCTGACGCAGCTTGGGGAATAAGAGCATTGGAAATTCCAAAGCCTGGACCTTATTGTTCCAAAGCAACAGAATACTGTTTTGCAGCAGTCTTGAATGAAACTGCGCATAAGGAACAGCCTCGAAGGAGGCAACCATCTTTCCTAACAATTTCATGCAAAGCCGAATGGAAGAATTTCTTTGTTTTGACAAGCCGAATCAGTTCCTTTATGGGACTGATCCTTCACTGGGGTAAGAATACCTTCTTTTGAACGGTATCCATGATCAGCCCCAAGTACTGCAATCTCTTTGATGGTTTTAAGGAGGATTTTTCTAGGTTGAGAATCCAGCCTAGGAATTCTAGGTACCTCACGGCTGAGACTAAACTTTGGTTTAGACAGGTGACTGACTGATCTACTAAGAGCAGATCGTCTAGGTAGGCTAGAAATGTTATCACATGAGCCCTTAGCCTGGCTAAAGGAGGGGCCAGGATCTTTGTGAACACTCGAGGTGTGGTGGCTAGACTGAAAGGCAGAGCCACAAACGGAAGATGATGATTTTCTACCTCGAAGCATAGAAATTTCTGATGAGCCGGAAAAATTGGCACAAAAATCACCAAAAACTCTCCTCCTTGTAGAATGGAGAAAACCGATCGGATTGGCTCCATGCGGAAGGAACGGATATTTCAAGTGACGGTTTAGATCCTTGATATATAAAATGGGTCTTACGAGAGTGCTCATGTGTGGGACTTCTAGAAAGCCATGCTAGCCGGGAGCTCCACACCGCTCCAGTCCTCCAAGGCGCCTAAATCCGGCTATCACTAGTGGACCCCGTCAGTGAGACCCCTACCGACCTCCGGATAACCCAGGGCACCCGCCTGTATGTCAGGACCACTTCCTAAAAGGGACGTTAACCGGCAACTGAACTTCGGCCTCGTCTCCCCTGAGCCTTCCAAGATGGCAGCCACAATGAATCCATTTGGAGACACCACTAATAAACCCAGCACAGCAGACCCTCCTTTAAATGCTCCTTTTTTTGTGAGCAACATCCAGAACCCCTTCTCTTCTCCTGCCTCAGAGTCACTCCTGGGCAGAATGCAGGCAGGCAATCTATATTCTTCCCCGATTAACACAATCAGCAGCATGCCCGATTCATTACAGGCCTCTCCCATACAGCCTAACTATCCCCTGAAATGGCGCAGCTATTAAACAACTTTTCTGACATGCTGGCTGCTGCACAAAATGCGATACAGATCACATCCTCAATCAAAGCAGACATTCAGAGCCTGGGGGCCAGAATGGATGCAATTGAGCAAGCAGTTGATGATTCTACCGCACAAACGAATCAGAATACCTCTTGCATCCAGACATTGCAGGACCAACTTGAAACTGCTCAAACCAAAATAGAAGATTTGGAGAATAGAAGCAGACGTTACAACTTCTGTATCAGAGGCATTCCTGAATACAATATTGATGTTCATGACACTGTCAAAGCCTTAATAAAAGAAATCATCCCGGATCATAGGCTAGAATTAGACTGAGCACACAGAGTTCTGCAACCTCCTCGCCAAGATGGCCTCCCTCGGGATATCGTGGTCAATCCTCATTTCTATGGGGTCAAAGATGAGATTATGAAGAGATCTCGCAATAAAGATAACATTTCCTTGCATGGAAATATAATTCAAATCTTTGCGGATATCTCCCCTGCACAATTCAGAAAAGGAGATCCCCAAGACCTCTGCTTGACATTCTCTCTCAGAAGATCATCAAATACAGATGGGCTTTCCCCTTCCGCCTGCAATTCCAGTACAAAGAGAAATCCTACAACATCACAAATTTTCAAAACGGCAAACGCTTACTTCTCCAACTAGGGTTCATCACCCGGGAAATCATCCCTCACCAGATGGAGACCCGCCCAAGCTAATCCAAGAGGCCCCCGACGAATAGCCCTCTTACCCCACTGTGGGTGAAACAGCTAAAGAGACACTGCGACTCCATTCCACCAAGATAAGCACCTTGACCCGCCGTCCCTTAAGGGCTTGATCCCAACCATTCACTTCTGCCGGATTCCTTGATGGGGTTGAGACTCCTCCTACACCCACCTAGTCCCAACCAAAATATATATATTTTTTTTTCTTCAGGAGCCAAGATCGAAAAGACTGCCACACCTCCCTCTCCTCAAATATTCTACCCATCCCTTCCCACTCCCCAACTCATCCCTACCCCTTCCCTCTCCCCCTACTCTCCACAGCACTGTTGCCTTTCTATGGTTTAAATGTTACTTTCCCGGTCTCAGCTGAGGAGACTGGGGTTTAATTAATTTGTTCTATTGTTTTGCTGGACCGGCAAATGCTTATTGTCTTCTGGGGCCTCCCCGTTTCTATTTGCGTATGGTGCCTTGCGGCCGGAGCGGGACCACTTGCCACTCCACCTGTTGTGACCTTGAGGGTTTCCTCTCTCATGGTGACACACCGGGAATGCAACCCCTTTTAGGGTTGCCCTCTAACCGATCCCTACATGCTATAGGGCTTTGGAGCAGGTCTTGGCCGCCCAACCCTGTTGACAGACAGTCCAGGATATTTCTTATTTTGGACTTGTTCTCTCTCTACCTCCTTTTCCTATTTCTTCCTCTCTGGCCTTCCTTCTTCCCCCCTAGGTTTTTATTTCTTCACTCCTCCAGGTGCCTTCAAGGAGAGCTTACCGAATTACCTCTACTAGGATACGGAGCTCGCTTCATCTACCTCTGCTCGATGCTCCTCTCCTCACAGATCAGGTGAGAAATGCTAGCATCTATTTGCATTTACACCATGGCTGACAAAAATCCCATCCACCCGTCCCTCAAAATAGCACCCCACAATACTCAGGGCCTGAATTCTCCAATGAAAAGGCGTAAAGCCTTCCATAGTTGTCACTCTAAGAAGCTAGACATCATTCTAATCCAAGAAACCCATTTCCCGAAAAGCTTTAACCCTACCTTTCAACACCAAAATTACCCCACCTTCTTTCTAGCTAATGCGGATGACAAAAAAAAAAAAAAAAAAAAGAAGGAAGTAGCCATCCTCATTTCCAAACACACCCCATTTACTCTTTCCCAGATTGTCAGGGACAGCGAGGGGAGATGCCTTCTAGTTAAAGGATTTATAAATGGGACACTTTTCTCCCTCATATACTATGCCACAAATAAATGCCAGACCTCCTTTTTCCCCTCTATGTTAACCCCTCTCTCTCTCTCCTCATCTTGAAGGTAAAGTGGTCATGGGAGGCGATTCTAATGTCGCCTTTGATCATATGCTAGATAAATCGTCTCAAACAAAATCCACCTAAAAAGACCGCCCCCCCCCCCCCCCCCCAAACAGAGCCTCAGCATTGCACGGCTCTTTCACTCAATGGGCATGAGAGACTCTTGTAGGGAATTACACCCAACAGCGAAGGACTACACCCATTTTTCTGCACCTCACAGAACGTATGCCTGCATTGACCACATTTTCCTTCACTCGTCAGATATCCGCTTAGCATCTCAGGCCACCATAAACGAAGTCCGCTGGTCGGACCACTCCCTAGTCTCTCAAAATCACAGGTTTCCTAAACCAAGCTAGTACCCCTCAGTGGCGCCTTAGGGAGTCTCCTTTCCAATCCTGTACATTGCTCTATGCTCGAAAAAGATCTAAAGAAATATTTCCACCTCAACTCCCCGGACATATCTCCTAGCACTTTATGGGGGGCTCATAAGACAGTCATGAGGGGTAAACTCATTCAACTATCCTCATGCCTTAAACGCGAAAAGCAAATAGACATAATCAACTTAGAGAAAGACTTTCATTCCATAAGCAAGTCACAAAAACAATCCCTTCCCCACTTCGCTCGCTCGTCTAGATGCAGCTAGGATTGCCCTAAATACGGCCCTCGCTTCTAGTGCTGAAAGGCACTTGAGATGGGCGAGTGGTAGATTCTACCTTAACTCGGATAAGTTCGGCACCCATCTTGCAGCAAAAGTTTCACCAAAATATAGAGCCCACGCCCTACCCAAAATTAAATCTCTATCTGGTTCCCTTACTCAAAATCCTAAACAAATCCTAGAAGCCTTCCACGAGTTCTACACAAAATTGTATTCTGGGCCTAACCTTGGCAGCACAGTCAATCAACTCATTCCTAGATAACATCCCCCTGCCCAAAATCTCAGATTCCCATCGCTCAATCATGGAAGCCCCCTTTTCTGAAGAAGAGGTTAGAGAAGTCATAAAGGAACTTAAAGGCTCAGCCCCTGGCCCAGATGGATTTTCGACACAGTACTACAAGGCCTTCACTGAGGTTCTATCCCCTTACCTGGTCCGGTTGGAGACTCACCCTTAGACTCGGCTTCCAATCTAGCATACATTTCGGTCATCCCTAAACCTGGCAAGGACCAGAGCCAAGTGAGCAACTATAAACCCATTTCCTTAATTAATAACGATTTAAAAATAATGACAAGAATCCTGCCTAACAGACTAGGATCCTTCACAGGGTCCTATGTCCATAAAGATCAAGTAGGCTTTATCCCGGGGAGGCAGGGACCGGACAAGGAGGGCGGTTGATGTAATTTTCCTTAAGTCAAAATGGGATGGCAACCCTTCACAGGAGGACTTCCTCCTATCCATTGATTTGCAAAAAGCCTTCGATAGTTACTTGGCCATACTTAATTAGCATCTTGGAAAGATGGGACTTTGGTGCTCAATTTATAACTCTTCTCGGGGCCCTCTACGCCCAACAAGTCAGACTCCAAGCATACCTCTCAGACTCCTTCCCCATCAGTAAAGGTACTAGACAAGGTTGTCCACTATCTCCCCTCCATTTTGAAATGGGGAATCGAAACACTAGTGATTGCCATTAGAAATCACCTAGACATCCACGGAATCAAATGTGGCCACTCCATACACAAATTCGCCTTATTTGCAGATGACGTCCTTTTCGTCACTTCCCCCCCCCCTCATCCCTTCCCCTAATATCCTTCAACTCCTTCACAAATTTGGGCAGGTATCTGGACTGCACGTTAACATGTCTAAAATCGATCGCTCTCAATATCTCTTCCCCTCAAGCCTTAGTTGACAGATTAAAAGGATTACTTCCCTTTCTCCTGGAGCTCTATGTCCATTACCTATTTAGGCGTTCACCTCACTCCCAATAACTACCAATTATATAAACACAATTAACCCCGCCCCCAGCTAAACTGACAATAGCTCGGTCTTGGAAGTCTCCAAAGGTCACTTTCCTATTAGCCAAACAAAAAATCTCCTGGATCATGTTACAGGAAAAAACCTCAATATCATTCTGGACAAACTTGAAAAATTCTAAAATATTTGGGAACCTTGGGCCCACTACATTGGGGTGCTCCTTTAAACCAAGACCCTAACAGAATAGGTGAATCTTCCAGAAGCGAGCCCCCCCCCCATATCCCTGAGCTTTCCTTGGAATAGGCACCCTTCCCGCCTTAACCCTCTCCTCCTCCCCCCTTCTTTCTCTACTCCTATCTTTCTATCTGTCTATCTCTGTTTACCCCACCCTTCCCAGCGGTGCCTGCCACTGGGAGGGATGAATGTACATGTAACAAAGATCAAGCAAGTTTTTTCATTTATTGCACTATGGATTTGCTCCCTCAACTATTAAAACCCTGATTAATGCACACTGAACTCCTGGATTGATTGAAGGCTGGAGGGCCTTGGGTCCCTGACACAGTCTAAACCCAATGGGGGTGTCGGGAGCCGGGCCCTCTGGAGGGCTTCTGACTTATTTGTTTTTTTGCATTAATCCTCCTTACTGCTAGTGAGTCCCGAACTGATTCCTTCTGGTCTCACAGCAGTTATGCACAAGTGCTGTTTATCCTCAGTATATTGTCCTGGATAAGCGTTATGTATGGTTATATATACCCTTCTTTGACTCCCCTGCAAGGGAGAAACCTTTTTTACAACTAAGCTTTTCATTCAATAAAAAATTTTTAAAACTAAAATGGGTCTTACCTCCCAGTTTGGTTTTGGTACCATGAAGAGGTTTGAATAAAACCCTGATCCCTGCTCTTCTGTGGGAACCTCTGATACCACTTTGTGACAAGAGATGATCCAGAGCCAGAAAGACTTCCTTCTCCCTGGGCCTCTGGGAATGTTTAAAAACTTAAAACAAAAAAAATGGGGAGATGGGAATTCTAGTTTGTAACCTAGAGAAATTGAGGAAGTCACCCATCTCTCCTGATAATGTTTCTGCCAGATCTTTGAAAAGTGTAGAAGCCTTCCCCCCACCCGAGCGGAGGGGGCTTTTAGTATTTTGCTTTGCAGGTTTCCTGCCCCAAGTCCTCTTTTGGCCCTGGGACTGCCCTTGAGGTCTTCCTCTTGAAACTGACGGTGGAGGCCATTGAACTGCCTGGAGGCAGATGCTCGTTTAAACAACTTCTTTACTGGTAAACGCAAACTTTTCCCATTAGAAATTCTTTGGATATACTTATCCAGATCATCTCCAAACAACCGTTCACTATGAACTAGGAAACTGGACAAGAGCTTTTTACATGGCTCTTCGGCTGACCAATTTTTCAACCATAGGACTCTGCGCATATGTACCAGCCCTAGCATAAGCCATGAGGCTTGAATAGAATTTTTCACAGCATCCACTGTGAAACAGTGCCTTTGATATGCCAGCCATCTGTTGGGCCTGCTGTTCAGGAATAGTTTTGAGTACCTCTACAAACTGGTCCTTCATGGACTGAGATACTCTAATCCCCGCAAGAGTCGGCTGAATGACTGAACCTGCAAGAGCAAGTTTCTTCTTAAAAAGAAATTCCAACTTTTTATCTGTTGGAGCCTTCAACATTTGCGCATTGGCTACAGGACAAGGTAGGTTTTTGTTTACAGAGGATATAGTAGCATCAATTGCTGGAATCCCCCCTTTTTTTTTATACAATTCCTCCTCTATAGGATAAAGTATAGAATACTTATTGAGGAAAAAAAAAACACTATCTGGGTGCTCCCACTCAGAATACATAAGCTTTTTCAGACATGAATGGATAGGAAAGGTTTCAGATTGGGGAGGCTTTAATTATCCCAAACCAGAGGTGGGCTCATCAATAGACTGTTACAAGCAGAAAAAAGTCAAGTGGACCAACTTAGTAAGGGAGTGTACCAAGTCTCTCCTATGAGGCCAATCCCTCCATATTAGGATCTTTGGAAGAGGAGTCACCAGTCCTGGAGAGCTGAGAGACATTCCATCACAGACCTACTCCTTCGCAGTTACAGAGTAGCTGCTGGCCCGGTATACTGTGATCCAGACATCAGTAGCCTGGTCATATGTATACCCCGGACAATTGAAGCTCACCGACCACCTCGAACTGGAGGCATGTCATGGCCTGCCAAGCCTTAGCTGTGACCTGCACACGCTCGATGGCCAGACTGGGGAGACTACAAGGATAACTTAACCAGCCTGTCACCCAGCTGGCAGTTGATAGAAGATCTCAGGATCTTTCATCTTGTGGGAAAAAAACATCAAACCTGCATCACAAAAATGGACCAAAGGGCCCGCAGGGTTCCTAGGTCATTCTGCTTCGCTAAGCAAAATAAAACGGAGTTCTGCCTGGGAGCAGGGAGGGTTGTTAGCACAGGGTCCGCCCCCCAGGGCGGGACTAAAGTTCTGTGTATTGTGTTACAATTTTTGCCTAGTTCTCCTAATGGCAGGCTAACAAACCCATTTAGTTACAGAGAGGTGCTGTGTCGGTCGGTGAATATATGCAAGAAATGCTATGCATGTAAAAATACCAAGCACAATGGTTAAAAATGCATACATTTTAAATCTACCAGTAATCAAAAAATATCAAATTAAAGATTTTGTGTCATGCAGAACTGAGGGGGTGGTGTATGTATTACAATGCCCGTGCTCATTACAGTATGTGGAAGAACAAAAGGCCCGATGTGGAAACGCATTTGGGAACACATACAAAATATCAAAAAAGGTTGCCCAAAGCACAGCGTGTCGCGCCACTTTGCTTTAAGTCATGATAATAACCCAGCGCTGCTCAAATTTTGGGCTATTAAAAAATATAAAAATCACACTGGCAGGGTAGAAATAGGGTGAGAGAATTAAGAAACATAGAACATAGATTTTGATTTAAAAACTGTTTTATATCGGATTTTTTATATTTTTTTTATATATATATTTTTTCTATCCCAATATTGTAAGCGCATATTTCCCTTGTCTATTCTGGAGTAGAGGTTGTTTTTTTTGGTTGCAATTTTAACTTTCACCACCGGAGCGAGTTCCCTGGTTAAATGTGTATTATGTAGTCTATGTCAAGCCAGTTATTGTAGGTTTAAAAGGGGTTGTAAAGGTAAATGTTTTTTCACCTTAATGCATTCTATGCATTAAGGTGAAAAAACCACCTCACACCGCCTGCGCCCGAGCCCCTCCTTTTTACTTACCTGACTTCTTGAAAATCCCGTGCTCGCCCCCGCCGTCCTTCACCACTCAGCCTGGCCGCTGATTGGCTGGAGTGGATGGATAGCAGCGCAGCCATTGGCTCTTGCTGCTGTCAATCACATCCACTGACGTGGAGCGCTGGGGGACGGGGCCGTGTTATACAGCGAGCGGCTATAGCCACCAGCTGTATCACGGGAGCACGCCCGCAGATGCTTCTCACCATGCGAGGGAGCTTGCATGACTGAGAAGTACCTGCAGGAGGAAGCAGAGACAGCCGCCGAGGGACCCCAGAAGAGCAGGTTCAGGGCCACTCTGTGCAAAACGAGCTGCTCAGTGGAGGTAAGTATAACATGTTTGTTATTTAAAAAAAATTTTAACTTTACAATCCCTTTAACCTACATTCTTTTTAAAAACTTAACATTTGTTATATTGTCAGGATTTGCAGTGTAATAACATAATATACAGAGTTACATTTTGCGTTTGAAATGAAATGCAGAATGCATAGAATGGTATGATGACGCATTGAACTCCCTGGTCACTATGGCAACCGGCATGCACACTAATTATCGATCAGGTCCGTCACATGAACACCATTGAAAAAGTCATGCATCTAGTGATGAAACTAGTCAGGAGGAGAAGCCCGTGACGTTACCAGTGTTATGCTGTATGCAACTGATCATTTCATATGCGATCTATCCTGCAGGGAAGTGTGAGGGAGGTCCACCCTAACTAAATAGGGATCACTTTGTTATATTATCTGCACAATGGTCTTGTTTGTTCTTCGTTTTTCATGTTATGGACGCCTGCTGAAAGTTGCAAGTTCACGCATGGGAACCAGCAGTGCAATCTCTGAATGAACCATCTGATACTCAGAAGACTCATTAAGGCTTGATTATCTAGTCCTACTTATGTGAATTTATTGGCAGAGACTTTGGTTTGTACACGGTGGAATGTGATATTCTTTTACTTGTGGAAAAGGTTTGCTTTATTGTTACCATTACACAGAAGCAATTTCATATACTTCTTATATTTTGTATGGTTCACTATATGTTCTTAATTATTCACTTAATTTGGTGGTACACTGTACAATATTAGGTTAATATTAGCGCAATTATTAATTTTTAACATTTTAATTTTGTGTACCAGTTCACATATTACAATTGCAGCTATATTATTTAGTTATCTTTTAATATTTATTTCTCACATTTTAATATTGATTCACATCAGCGCTTTAGTATATTTTTTACACTATAACCCACATAGTAACTACTATGGCTCTGTGTCCCGTGATGTACGATAAGAAACTATGTTTTGTCTCCTCTAGCCCCTGGTACATTTTGTCATGTAACCACAGCTGGGCTTCCTCCTCTTGAATTTCCAAAGTGGTATAGACCGCTTTTAGCAAGTCATGCACTTCTAGCGTTAGTTTATATCTAGATGTTCTCATCTCCTCTTCCTCTGAGTCAATTGTTGAGGGGGGATTCTCTCTCACTGACTCACTTTAAATTAGTCTTGAAGTGGTAGGAGGAAGACTGGACTGGGAGCTCTGTTCCTGGCAGGCACTCTGGCCCTGTTTCGTCTTAAGGGAACGTACTGTCCCAAGTGTCTCTACTAATTCCTCTCTCACTGAAGAAAAGAGCTCCTTGCACTCCTGTGTAGACTCTTCCCAAACGAAACCGGCAATGCAGGATCTGCAAAGTGGTTTGGCCCCTCGAGTCCCTTAATGGGTTTTTGCACGAAGGGCATTTTCTTGCCGCAAGTTCTCTGATTTGGCGGTGGCTTTCTGTAAGACAGAAACAACCCCCATACCTCTATTAGCGAGATACTACTGCAATAGAGACAAGAAACAGTGCTCAAAGCATACTCCCCACTGTGCCCCAGAGTTTCCATACATGCTGAATTACTAGCGTTACATGTCATCCTACCAGACAGCTGCAGGCTCTAACCGTCACAAACAAAAACAACCACCCAGCGAAGAAAATCAAAGAGGTGCCTGGCTCGGAACCTGGGCGCGTGCAGCCGCCATTGCTGAAGACGACTGTCTCCTCTATCACAAGTGCTGCAGCAACTGACTATGTGCTCCTTAAGGCCGGGTTCACACTGCTGCGGGGGGAGATCCGGATGTGATTCGCACCGCACTGCAGTGCAAATCACATCCGATCTCCGTAGCGATGCGAGTTCAGCCATACAGATAGTATGGCTGAATTCGCATCGCACCCGCAGCAAACTCGCACGGGACCCTTTTTTTGGTCCGCAACAGAATCGGATCGCATGGGTGTTCACACCATGCGATCCGATTCCTGTGCGAGTCTGCAGATCGCACTGCGATATGCGGACGGATCTGGGGGTGTCATTAACATTTCATTGACACTCCCAGCCATTCGCATAGGGCAGTGTGAACTGGCGGGAGTCATGCGATGCGGGAAAACGCTGCGGATTCGCGGCTTTCCCGCATCGCTGTGGTGTGAACCCAGCCTAAACAAAGCTCCTCTGGCGTCCATCGCTGAGGAGCGGAAGGTGTCCCGCCCCTTCCTCCTGCATTCCAGCAGCCAGAACAATGTGCTGCTAAGCCCCGGCGGAGGTCTAACACCCCCTTGCGGCCCCCCCAAGCACCCGGGACGGACAGCCACCAGTGGGCCCTTACTTCTGTGAGCGGGCGAAGGAACCTCCCTCTCGTGTGGGAGGGAGCTGGGCTGGTCTAATAAGAAAAAAACAAAGGTACTGCCAAAACCACCTCCTTGGAGAGAGCGCAGCCCCTCTGGTTCCCCAGCAGTGCTTCCACCATGGCAAGGGAAACACTAAAACTGATGGCATGGCGGAAGTAGCTGATTTTAAACAGGTAATGTCACACACAGTTTCTTGTTAAGAGGTGGAGCTACGCTCTCTCCAAGGTGCTGTCCTGAGAGGCGAAGGGAGATAATTGCCTCCTCTACCGTATTTCAGAGCGGTTCCATGCAATCATGTCACCAGCCGGCTCTCTCCTCTGCCCGGCTGAAAGATGCAGTGGGTGGTGCCAAGATTCCCCCCCCCCCCCCCACAGCCGGTGTGTGAGGAGGAGAGGAGACAGTCGGCCAGTCACCTGATCGCGGGGAACCGCTCTGGAATACGGTAAAGGAGGTATTTGTGTAATAAAACAGAGATCGGAACTCCAGTTAAGAAATCAGCAGGATTATATAAAAGATTTTAACAGTTATGAGAGCAGCAGGAGTGGAGGGGGTGGCACCGACACGGGCAGACATGCAGGGAGGGGGGGAAAGAACGGAGGAGAGGCAGGATAGCAGTGGCTGAGGAATGCACGGTGTCAGGGCTCAGCAGCCGTGATACACCATGGTCAGTTTACAAAAGGGAAAAGCAGAAACTGGTAGGACCAGCCAGGTATTACAGCTCTCGGTAACCCACAATCAAGAACTAATAAAAACCCTGTATGGGCGCAACCAACTCCAATAAAAGGGAAGAAAAAAAAAAAAAAAAGGAGAAAAAAACAAAAAAAAAACAGCCCACTGTACGATAGCTGAATCAAAATATTCCATATATTATATACATATATGAAATAGCCAATGGATTAAAACCAAGTCATTCAAAACTTATCATTCTATGTTAAAAAGCTCAATGTCCACCATTCATGCCCTCATCCATTGACAGATTGCTGAAGCAAAGGGGTATGAATCATGTCACCGGGGGGCTGGGTCTAGGAAAAGGAAGTGTTATTCCACAGAGAAATGAGTAGCTTTAGAGTACTTACTGTATGTGGTTTATCATTTAAAACAGAATGGATTCATACCATTTGAAGGATAAGCTTTAAGGGTCTGGAAGAGTAAGGCTTATCTTGAGGAAAGTGAAAGACAGAAGATACCAGTAAAGAATAAGGTAAGGGGAAAATGAGAGCAGAGAATACCTAGAGATGTAAACATTTGTAATAGTATTGCTTACTCGCTCATGTTGAGGGTCAAATTAATGTCTTCATCTTTGGAGAAAAGCAGGATTAGAAAGTGATAACGAGTTTGCCCTTGTTTAATGGGAGGGTCCAGACTTATCTGCAGGGAGAAAAATAGATGAATTGGTAGTCATTAAATTTAAATCTGTATGGGGGTGTTAACCAACTACAACAAGCATTGTACAAATACCTGAAAAGTGCTGATGGTGGAGACACCCCTCCCTGCCCTACTTAGCCAACAGGCAGGACACTAGTGAGGCTGTATTGATCTTTTGCATCATGTCTGCTAGAGGTGCACCAAGTGGAAATTGTGATAGTACTATTAGCAGTGTGTTTAAGTTAAAGAGATTGCAGACATGATAAAAGAGATGGTTAGAGACTGCATTCTTCTTTAACTTTCTTGCACTAAAAAGGTGCCAATACAGGCAACAAATAAATTCATATTTAAAATTGATATTAAAAAGTCAAATACAATTATAAATAAAAAGATTTTTTTTTTTTTAATTGTCATTTTCAGCAAAGTGCATCCTGCATTTTCGGTACCAAAATTTCTATTGGGTGTACCTCTAACATGGATTCATAAAGAATCGTTCTTGCCAAACCAAACTATTAACCTTCTATGAGGAGGCAATCTAGATAAAGGAAGGCCGTAGATGTGGTGGATCTGGATTTTGCAAAGGCATCCAATACAGTTCCCCATAAATGTTTACAAACTAAAAGTCTGTCAAGTATGGACCAAAGGGTGAGTACATGGATTGAAAACTGGCTACAGGGAGGAGTTCAGAGGGTAGTGATAAATGGGGAGTACTCTGAATGGTCTGGTGTGGAAAGTGGGTTCCCCCAGGGTTCTGCCCTGGGACCAATCCTATTTAAATTTATTCATTAACAATCTGGAGGATGGGATAAACAGCTCAATCTCAGTATTTGCAGACACTACTAAGCTAAGTAGGGCAATAATTTCTCTGCAGGATATGGAAGCCTTGCAAGAAGATCTGAACAAATTAATGGGATGAGTAACTACATGGCAAATTACGTTAAATGTAGAACAATGTAAAATAATGCATTTGGGTGCCAAAAATAAGATTGCAATCTACTCGTTGTGGGAGAGCCTCTGGGGGAATCTAATATGAAAAAGGGCCTGGGGGTCTTGGCAGATGACAGACTCAGCAATGACATGCAATGCCAGGCTACTGCAAGCAAATCCAGATATTGGCATGCATTAACCTCCTCGCTATAGCAGAATGATGGCTACAATGCGGACCTATATTGCTGGGATGCAATCATATGATGTCCTACCGTGCATGAGCTGCCCAAGTCAATGAGACTCGATCCCGGCCCCTTACCACGTGATCAGCTGTCAGCCAATGACAGCTGATCTCATGATGTAAACAGAAGACCAGTAATCTTTTTCTCCTCACGCTGTCAGCGTGAGGAGAAAAGAAGAAAAAAAAAAAAGCTAATCACCAGCTTCAGTGAAAGGGTCACCGGTCCTCAAGAGAAAGAGCCACAGCCACCTCATCTGTGCCCACCAGTGCCTCATCAGTGTCACCTAGCTAGTAGTGTCACCTACCAGTGCCCCTCACTGGCACCCATCAGTGCCCTCTTAGTATCCAGAGTAACCTTATCAGTGTCCACCAGTGCTGCCTCAGTAGCGTACAGTGAAGGAGAAAAATTATGTTTGCAAAATTTTATAACAAAATATAAAAAAAAAAAAAAAAAAAAAAAAAACTAGGCTTGTTTTCTTTCAAAACATTGTCTTTTTTCAATTTTACCAATAAAAAAAACATCAGTAATTAAATACCACCAAAAGAAAGCTCTATTTGTGAGAAAAAATGATAAAAATTTTAATTGGGTACAGTGCTGCATGAGTTGCCAAAGTGTGACAGAGCTGAAAGCTGAAAATTGGTCTGGGCAGAAAGGGGGTTTAAGCGCCCAGCAAGTGGTTAAAAGGGGGATAACGATAATTTCTCCCACTCTACAAGACTCTGATCTGGCCGAACCTGGAGTATGCCACCTAGTTCTAGACTCCAGTCCTCAGGAAGGATGTGCTGGAAATGGAGAGGGTCAGGAGAAGGGCAACAAAGCTAAGTGACTGGAGAACTGCGTCTTTAAAACTGTGTCTTTATGGTAAGAGCGGTAAGGATGTGGAATTCTCTTTCACAAGCAGTGCTTTCAGCAGGGAGCATAGGGATGAAACTGAGTTTTAAGGCCTGGTTCACATTTATGCATTGTTTTAGTGCATTTTCAGTTTTGCAGAAACATATTACAGTCCATTTAACATGGTTTTCTATGGCAGTAGTGCGTGGTACTTTTTTTTGGTTTTTGGTTCTATAGACTTCACATGGATCAAAAATGTGTAATGAAAAAAAGCAAAATGCACTGTAAGGTAAAGTTAATAATATAACTTAGATTATAAAATCTTCAGTTTTACTCAAATTAGTTGATGCAAACATGAATACACAGAACAAAACCTACTACATCTAATATTTTGCATGACATTCAATTTGTAAGGACAGCACCAAGTCTTCTAGGCATGAAATGAATAAGTTCATCTATCTTTTTCCAGTCTTTAAGAAATACCTCTTTTAGAGCCCGAATGCTGGATGGAGAGTGACGCTCAACTTGTCTTCAGAAATCCCCATAGGTGTTCGATTGGATTCAGATCAAGAGACATACTTGGTCACTGAATCACTTTCACCCTGTTCTTCAGAAATGCAACAGTGGCCTTAGAGCTGTGTTTTGGATCATTGTCATGTTGGAAAAGTGCATGATGACCGAGTGCACGGAATGAGGGTAGCATCTTCTCTTTCAATATAAAGTAGTACATCTGTGAATTCACGATAGCATTGAAATGCACAGAACACCGACACCAGCAGCCCCACAGAATGACACTGCCACAACATATCACAGTAGGCACCGTGCATTTTCTTCACTCCTCATCTTTGCGACAGTTTTGAAGCCATCCGTTCCAAAAACATTTATGTTTGTCTCATCACTCCAGAGTACAGAGTCCCAGTAGTCTTTTTCAGCATGGGCCCTGACAAATTCTAGGAAGGCTTTTTGTGCATCGGCTTTAGGAGAGGCTTCCTTTGTGGACGAAAACCATGCATGCCATTCCTTTGCAGTGTATGCTGTATTGTGTCACGGGAAACAATCACCCCAATTTGGCCTTCTACTTCTTTAGCTAACTGCAGTGAACTTGCATTCCATTTTTCTTCAGAAGACACTCCTGTCGAGGTTAACTTTTGTGGATGGCCTTGGACGTCTGAGATGGTTGCAGTTCCATCTTTGTTTAATTTTTGTATCACTTGTGTTACAGTTTTCTCACTGATAAAGCTTTGCTGATTAACTTGTAGCCTTCACCTTTCTTATGTAAAGAAATACATTTTCTTTCTCAGGCCTTATGACGACATCTCTCTTCTATGTGGTGCCATTGCTGACAGCATGAATTGGGAAGTGGTTCTCGTTGTTAACCACTTGCCTATCAGCTGCCACAGTTATACTGCGGCAAGGAGGCTCGGCTGCGCAAATCGCTGTACCGGTATGGTTGTTTGTGCACTAGCTTCTGTGGGTACCAGCCGCCAGTGCCTTGGCCAGTGGGGGAGCCAATCAGCGGGTCTGGTGGACTCTATGTCCACCAGCCGCCTGTAAAAACATTCCCCGCAGGGACAGAACGAGGATCTGCCAAAGTAAACAAGGCAGATCTCCATTCTGACAGAGGATTAACTGAGATCCTGTCTTTCTGCTAGGCAGGAAGACAGATCTGTGTTACCCCAGGCAGTTAGTAAACACACCCAGGAAACATTTAACTCTTTGATAACCCCCGTTAACCACTTCCCTGCAATCTCATTAGTACAATGTCAGTGCATATTTTTAGCACCGAGTACTGTAAAAATGTCACTGGTTCCTCCCCCCCCCCCCCCCCCAAAAAAAAAAAAAAAGTGTCAAAAAAGTCAGTTAGGCCGGGGCCTAGCAGCACCAATTTAAAAAAATATTATGAACCAATTGTGATGTCTAGAATAGCAGATTGGCTACATAATAAGAGGGAGAAGAGTTGGGCTGAATTAGAAAACACATTAAGTAGAACAGACATGGGGAAAGTGATATGGATACCATCACAACACCGAGATTTGGGAGTGAGCACAAACATTATGACAAAAAACACATTAAAGATTTGGGATAGAGTAGGTAGGAGACATAACTGGGTCATAATTCACCATTAATGTCACTTTTAGACACAAATTTCTTTTTCCCTGGGAAGGAGGAGCACTTATATTTTAAAAGGTGGGCAAAAAAGGAGGAGATATTATTGCAGGATGTGATGGAAGGGAATAGAATATTCACTTATGAGGAAATCACTCGGGAATGGAGACACAAATCACTAGACAAATGGAGATACACCCAAATACAACACTTGGCCCAAGCTTTACCACTGTGAGGAAGAAGCCAACTGAGACCCTTGCAGAAGCTATTGAAGTCCCCTCTAAGCTTAGTAAGAAGAATATCAAAAATATATAAAATATTGGTGTGGGAGGAGGACTATAAATACCCTTCTAACTTAGAAAACTGGGAAAGGGAGATAGGCCCCTTAAGAAACGATGAACACAGGAGCAAAATAATTAGGCTGGCCCACTCAGTAGCTAAGGATACACAAACAATGGAAATGTCCTACAAGCTGCTTTCTACGTGGCATGTGACCCCCACAGAAATTGCATGGGTAT
>NW_027507764.1:526946378-526983878 GCF_037356315.1 Lithobates pipiens
AGCAACAGTGCTGTATCGCAAAAAATTGGCCTGGTCATTTAGGTGGGTAAAATCTTTGGCGCCAACATGGTAAGTAACGCCCTTGTTATAATCAACTGTCTGCTGACACCCGTTAATAATTAGACTTGCCTGTAGTTGAATTCTTGTTAATTAGGATTTTGTTAAAAATTTAGCTTTGCTCTTAAGACTTTCATTGGGGTGTATTCATTTTTTTCAACATGGTCTTGAATGAATGTGTTAGGAAAAATACATTATGTGCAAATTAGCAATCTTGGTTGCAATCAATGGCCCACATTTGTGGAAGTATTTTGTAGTATAGCGTCTCACAGAACATGTCAATTCTGAAAGTAAAAGGTTTTCTGACAAATCTGTTGGGCTGTACTCAACAGCTGCAATCAAAATCATCCAGATACAGATTCACCACACGTTATAAACCCAGAATTGTTGAGCCGTCACACTTTAACCACTTAACCACTTGCCGACCGCCGCACGCCGATGTACGTCGGCAGAATGGCACGGGCAGGCATAAGGGCTTACATGTACGTCCTTGCCTGCCCGCCGGTCGGGGGCCCGATCGGGCCCCCGCCCGGTGCCTGCGGCGGTCGGTATTCGTTCGGGAGCGATCCCGGACGAGGGGACGGCCATTCATTCATGGCCACCCCCTCTCGATCGCTCCCCGGCGAATGAAAATGTCCGGTGACATCACTTCCTCTCCTGTAATGTAAACACAGGAGAGGAAAGTGATGTATTCTCTCCTCCGTGTCGGTAGTTTTCGTTTCCGGCACCGAGGAGAGAGGTTCGGTGAGTTGCACCAACACACCACACATACAGTAGAACATGCCAGGCACACTCACAGCCCCCCTTTACCCCGATCACCCCCCAATTACCCCTGCCCCCCAGTCACAGTGACACCAATTGCTTTTTTTTTTTTTTTTGCATTGGTGTCATTTGTGACTGTAGTAACTGTTAGGGCAGTTAGGGTTAGCCCCCTTTAGTTCTAATGTGCCCCCTAACCCCCCAATAAAGGTTTAACCCCGTGATCACCCCCGTCGCCAGTGTCACTAAGGCTGGGTTCACATTGCAGCGGTTATGAGAACGAATGTGATTCGCACCGCACTGCAGTGCAAATCACATCCGATCTCTGTGCGATTCGAGTTCAGCCATACAGATAGTATGGCTGAATTCGTGTCGCACCCGCCGCAAATTCGCACGGGACCCTTTTTTTGGCCCGCAGCAGAATCGGATCGCATGGGTGTTCACACCATGCGATCCGAGTTTGCAGATCGCACTGCGATATGCGAACTGATCTGGGGGTGTCATTAACATTTCACCGACACTCCCAGCAGTTCGCATAGGGCAGTGTGAACTGCCGCCGGGAAGCATGCGATGCGGGAACCCGCCGCGGATTCATGGCGTTCCCGCATCGCTCCAGTGTGAACCCAGCCTAATAAGCGATAGTTTTTCTGATCGCTGTATTAGTGTCACAGGTGACGCTTGTTAGGCAGGGTAGGTATTTAGGTTCGCCGCAGCTTTTTATAGCGCCAGGGACCCCCATATACTACCGCATAAAGCCCCCTGATTGCCCCCTAGTTAACCCTTTCACCAGTGATCACCATATAACTGTTACAGGTGACGCTGGTTGGTTAGTTATTTTTTTTATAGTTTCAGGGCACCCGCCATTTTATTACCTTTGAGTCTCACTAGTGTACCCCTAAATTTAGGGGTGTCTACTTTCCAAAATGGGGTCATTTGGGGGGGTTTGTGCCATCTTGGCATTTTATGGCCTTCAAAACTGTAACGCCCTTAGAAAGCCTGAAGGCGGTGCTTGGTTTTCGGGGCCCCGTACGCGGCTAGGCTCCCAAAAAGTCCCACATATGTGGTATCCCCGTACTCAGGAGAAGCAGCAGAATTTATTTTGGGGTGTCATTTCACATATGCCCCTAGCATGTGTGAGCAATATATCATTTAGTGACAACTTTGTGTAAAAAAAAATAATAATTATTTTTTTGTCATTATTCAATCGCTTGAGGCAAAAAAATAAAATATTCAATGGGCTCAACATGCCACTTATCAATTTCCTTAGGGGGTCTACTTTCCAAAATGGGGTCATTTGGGGGGGGTTTGTACTGCCCTGCCATTTTAGCACCTCAAGAAATGAAATAGGCAGTCGTAAACTAAAGCTGCGTAAATTCCAGAAAACGTAACCTTAGTTTGTAGATGTGACAACTTTGCGCAAACCAATAAATATACAATTATTGACTTTTTTTTTTAACAAAGACATGTGGCTGAATACATTTTGGCCTAAATGTATGACTAAAATTGAGTTTATTGGATTTTTCTATAACAAAAAGTAGAAAATATTATTTTTTTTTCAAAATTTGCGGTCTTTTTACGTTTATATCGCAAAAAAATAAAAAAATCGCAGAGGCAATCAAATACCATCAAAAGAAAGCTCTATTTGTGGGAAGAAAAGGACGCAAATTTTGTTTGGGTACAACATTGCATGACCGCGCAATTACCAGTTAAAGCAGCGCAGTGCCAAATTGTAAAAAGACCTCTGGTCATTTACCAGCAAAATGGTCCGGTCTGAAGGTGGTTAAGGACCAGGCCTCTTTTTCAGACTTGGTGTTTACATGTTTAAAACAGTTTTTTTTGCTAGAAAATTACTTGGAACCCCCAACATTTTATATTGTTTTTTTTCTAACACCCTAGAAAATAAAATGGCGGTCATTGAAATACTTTTTTTCACACCGTATTTGCGCAGCGGTCTTACAAGCGCACTTTTTTGGAAAAAATGCACTTTTTTGAATAAAAAAAAATAAGACAACAGTAAAATTAGCCCAATTTTTTTTTATATTGTGAAAAAATAATGGTACGCTGAGTAAATTGATACCCAACATGTCACGCTTCAAAATTGCGCCCGCTCGTGGAATGGCGTCAAACTTTTAGCCTCAAAAATCTCCATAAGCGACATTTAAAAATTCTACAGGTTGCATTTTTTGCGTTACAGAGGAGGTCTAGGGCTAGAAATTATTGCTCTACCGATCGCGGCAATACCTCACATGTGTGGTTTGACCACAGTTTTCATATGCGGGCGCTACTCACGTATGCGCTCGCTTCTGTGCGCAAGCTCATCGTGATGGGGTGTTTTTAAAATTTTTATTTTTTTTCTTATTTATTTTAATTGATTTTATTTATTTTTACACTGTTTAAAAAAAAAAAAATGGATCACTTTCATTCCTATTACAAGGAATGTAAACATCCCTTGTAATAGAAAAAAGCATGACAGGTCCTCTTTAAATATGAGATCTGGGGTCAAAAAGTCCTCAGATCTCATATTTGGGCTAAAATGCAAAAAAAAAAAGAAAAAAAAAAAAGAAAAGAAAAGAAAATCTGACATTTAAAAAAAAATATACCTTTAAGAGGTATGGGCGGAAGTGACCTTTTGATGTCGCTTCCGCCCTCCTATGGTATAGAGACGAGTGGGGGCCATCTTAGCCTCAATTATCTCTATGCCCAGCAGATGAAAGGAGCCGATCGCCTCCGCCACTCCCGACGGCTCCGGTAAGCGGCGGAAGGTGCGGGAGGGGGGGTGGCACCTCTCCCGCCGCCGACAGCGGAATCCGCCGCGGAGACCACCGTTACCGTACAGCCGACCGCCGCCTGAAGAGACGGATATCTCGGTTGTGGCAGCAGCTGCTGCCGTTACCAAGATATCCCTCTTCAAAAATAGCACGTACATCGTCGTGCGGCGGTCGGCAAGTGGTTAAATAAAAGTGAAAATCAAATGACTCAAACACCAAAAAGTGGAACAAAGTCCTGTTCAGGCTAAAGTGAAGCCTGAAATCTTCTGTGACACACCTTTTGAACCCATCACTAACAGCCATATCAGCTGCTAACATCATTACATGCACTAGACCTAGCTGCCTCACTTGTATACAATGCAAGCACTTTTCCATTCTAGAAAAAAAAAAGTAACGATTTTACATTGCGAGACTTTGCATTAGCACTACATTGTGACATTGGCTGAGCAAGGCAGAACATTTTAGATGGATCCTGCTGTGCATTCAAGTGGTACTGGGTTGCTTCAGGTGGATCATTTGCAGTTTCCCTGAGATGCATTGGGCAAGACAGACCTCATCAAGTGGGGTCCCATTTTCTGGTACGCAGCTGAAATTACCATTGGTGGTGGATTCACAAGGTGTCAAGGAAGATTTCAAGCTTCACTTTAGCATGAAGTGGACTTTGTTTATTACACTTATTGTTTGAATAATTTGATTTTCACTTTTATTTAAAGAGAAAGCACAAAAATCCTGTCTATTTCTACAAAAAGGCAAATTAAGTTGCATAAAAAAGGCACTGAAAGCATCTTACCACAAAGAACATCTGTCTTTGATCCTTGTGTGGAAGAAGGAAGAGACGTAGAACTGTTGTGTATGGAATTTTATAGTCAAATGTTTTTCCATGCAGGTGAAGGAAGGTGGGGTAGATTCGGATGTCATAACGACCGCGTGGAGTAAGGCATTGCAGTTCTCGGAATATACAAACTGCATCCCCTGTTGCTTGAATCACATCTGCCTTGGGACAGCACATTCTGAGCAAATGCCTAAACAAAAAGTAGAAGGATTAAAGGCTTGTAAAGGTTTTATCCAGCATATCATCTTGTAGATCTGCGCAAACGTCATACCATAGCTGGATTTTTATTTTTTGTTCTTTGATCCGCTAGCTGGCTGTTTAACTGGTTCCCGACCGGCTCACATGCATTTACAGGGGCAGAATGGTTCCCCTGTGCCAGAGCACATGCCCACTGCACGGCAAGGGACCTGATGCATGTGGCCGGCGATCACGCGCATGAGCGCCAGCATGGGAATATGTGTGTGTGTGTGTGTGTAAACACACAAATCCCTGTGCTTGTGAGAAGAGACATGTCGTTTGTTCCTAGTACAAACAGTAGTAGAACAGCAATCTGTCCCCACTCCTACTCAGTCCTATCCTCATACAGTTAGAACACACATTTAACCCCTTGATCGCCCCCTAGTATTAATCCCTTCCCTGCTAGTGTCATTTACACAGGAAATTTGTTTAAAAACATTTTTGGGGATATTATAGCAGAAAATATAGTTGCTTTTCAAAGTTGTCGCTCTTGTGTATAGTGCAAAAAAAAAAAAAAATCAGGAGGTGATCAAATAGTACCAAAAGAATGCTTTTATTTGTGGGGGGAAAAAAGGGACGTACATTTAAATTGGGTACAGCATTGCATGACCGCTCAATTACCAGTTAAATCAACACAGTGCCAAATTGTAAAAAGTGGTCAGAAAGGAGTAAAACCTTCTGGGGCTGAAATGGTTAACCACTTGCCAACCACCAGCATAGCACATTTACTGCTACAGGGCAGCCGTGCAGAATCAAGAATTATACGCACAGGCGCACGATTCTGCACTTCCGGGTTTTGGGCTCAAGTGTGTGCCTCCGGCTCGCTCCTGCTGTGATTTTACACAGCAGGAGCAGATCAGGGGATCCCTCAGACCTGATGTCCACCCACACCCACTGATCTTTAGGCAGACTGCCATTCTAAATACCGAGCCATGCCTTCCACTAGTAAAAGCACTGGACCCACTACACTGAAACATTAGCTAGGCACACAGTTAACCCTTTGATCGCGCCTGATGTTAACCCCTACACTGCAAGTGAAAATATTATATATACACACATACACACACATATAATATTTTTAGCACCGATCAAACTAAGGTCACTGGTCGACCAAAAAAAAAAAAAAAAAGTTTCAAGTGTCAGTAAGGTGTCCGATTTTTCCGCAGCAATATCGCAGTCCACCATAAGTCGCTGATCGTCACCATTAGTAAAAGAAAAAATAAATAAATCCCATAGTTTGTAGACGCTATAACTTTTGCGCAAACCAATCAATATCCACGTACTGGGATTTTTATGTAGCAGAATACATATTCGCCTAAATTGATGTAGATTTGATGTTTTACTTTTTTTTTTTAAAGCCAAAAGTAAAACACGCTTTTTTTCTTCAAAATTGAGAAACATTTATAGCGCAAAACAAAAAAAACGCAGCGGTGATCAAATACCACCAAAAGAAAGGTCTGGGGTGTTAAACCTTTCGGAGGTCAAGTGGTTAAACAATTCTCCCATTTATACATTTGAGGTGGATAAAGGACTCTTCAGAATACATTGATCAGTGCTGCAAGAACAAAACATTTAATGAAATTCTCGTTCTTGAGAAGTTGATCATTAGCTCAACTTTTCACAAATGGGAATGGCCAGAGATGGCAATTCGACTGATTCCTGCTGAACTGGACAAATTTTGATCTATGGCCAACTCGAGTCAAGTTTTAAGATGGCATTTTAAAACTGCTCCATTGTGTTACAGTACAGCAGGCTGTAAACACTAGCAAGCCATTCAAACCTGTGGTATGCTTTAAGAAACACATCAGTCTATTGTTTTGAAAAGTGAAGGTTATCCTATGTTTCATACTGTCTTGTCCAATACTGCCTTGGTAGCAGAGAGATATACTTAAAGTGGTTCTGCACCTTAAAAAAAAAAAATATTAAAAGCCAGCAGCTATAAATGTTGCAGCTGCTGACTTAATAAATTGACACTTACCTGTCCCAGGATCCAACGATTTTGGCGGCAGATGAAGAGCAATCGCTCGTCTCTCTGCTGCCCCCGCTGCCATCCTCTGTCAGGGAATCAGGAAGCGAAGCATAGTGGCTTCACTGCCTGGTTCCCTACTGCGCATGCGCAAGTCGCGCTGCGCATTTCTGCTGGTCTCCGCTGTGTCCTGAGAACTGTGTGTTTCCCAGAACACAACGGGGGGGGTCATCTGCGGTGGTCTTGTCCCGGAAGTGGGTGCAGATACCTGGATTATCATGGATAATACCTGGATCAGATGAGCGGAACTTCCACTTCAGGGTGGAGGACCGCTTTAACTATAACAAAACAAAAAGACCCAGCTGTGCAAGTGCACAACGAGACAGCAGGTAATATAAAGTACTGAACAGATAATTTTTCTAGGTAAATATTTCTCATATCGTCTTCCAGGACAGCCTTTGAGATATAGGGCTCCTCCCTCCGGGACAGGAAACACGTCAAGCCAATCAAATAAAAGGTGTGGTCCTCGAGACCCTCCTCAGTTTTTGTGTTTCCTGCCGGACGGGAAGGAGCACGTTGGAACTGGTAAGGGGAGCTCCTTCTCAGGGGTTGGTCCTGGGGGGGAGCACCTGGTGGACCTGACCCTTAGCACCCCTCGGTCCGTTCGGAGGGAGGAGTGGGTAGCTATCAGTCCCCGCTGCCATTTAAACGTTCGGAGAGAACGGGACCCCGATGGGCGGCAATCTCCCCCCTCTGTAGCGCTAACTGCTCGTACCTGTCGGTCGGAAGGCGGGCGAGAGACGTTCGTTTCACCGGCTGGCGTTCGGGTACTGTGAGCGGTGCGTTCGTAAGTAACGCACGGCGTCGGGGCGGAGTCTTTGCGTTCCGGCATCCGGAAGTGGGAGAGACGCACTTCCGCCGGATTCGCGTCATCAGGGGGCGCCGCAGGGCCTGTTTCAGTCCTTTGGGCGCGGCGGTGTGACTACAGGGTTGCCTGGAGCGGTGTGAAGGCTCAGAGAGACTGAGTGAGACACAGGAACCATGGAGAGAACAGTTGTGCAGGTGGACTCCGGTTCAACAGGCTCCAGTACCTCTCAGGTAAGCTTGGTGAGGGCAGACCAGGACTTACACTGGGGGGTGGAGGGGTCACTCTGACCTTAGTACCTTCCCGGGGTGGAGAACCTGCTGGTGAAGGGGGGCACTTCCTAGGCAGACCCTAGAAGCACAGTGGTGTGGTCAGGGGTGGTATTGTAATGGGACCCTGTTTTTTCGTTGTTTTTTAGGTCAAACAGGACAGAGCCCAGATACCTTTGCCCAGAAGGAAATGTGCCGTGTGCGGGGCTAAGTTAGGCACCGGTTGGGAGAAGCCGCTTTGCCCGGATTGCGTCAGTAGCCTGGTGAAAGAGGACTCGGTGGCAGCTTGTCACAATGTTTTGACGTCCGTGAAGGATGAGATAGCATCCACCTTCCAGTCATTTAAAAGCATGATGGATAGGGTGCAGGGTCCTTCTGTCACTTTACCCAGGGCCGTGAGTATGCCCTCCTTATCCGAACCAAGTCAGGAGGAGGAGGTGGATAGGGAGAGGTTACCTAGGTCATTAGCCTCCTCTAGGACAGAGTCTACTTCTGAGTCAGAGGGGGAGGAAGAGTCCATTAGATCAGCCAGATACAAGCTGTCTTTGGACGATGTGGGTGACCTCCTCAAGGCTATATATGACACTTTAGAGATCAGGGAAGAACAGGTCCAGCTTTCAAAACACGACATGATGTATCAGGGGTCGAGTGTGATGAAAGACAGGGTATTCCCCGTCTATAAATCGCTAGTTGAGGCGATTCTGCTGGAGTGGGAACAACCGGAAAAAAGGCCATTTTTTTCAGGTAGCCTTAGAAGGAGGTTCCCTTTTGAGACGGATGCGGTGCATCCCTGGAACAAGGTTCCCAAATTGGATGCTCCCTTGGCTAAAGTCTCTAAGAAGACAGATTTGGCCTTTGATGATATGGGTTCACTCAGGGATCCTATGGATAAGAGGGGAGATGTGCTGCTTAAGAGGGCCTGGGATGCCTCTTCCATTGGGCTTAAACCAGCCTTAGCAGCTACCTGTGTGGCCAGAAACTTAGAGTGTTGGCTTACACAGTTACAATCGCATATTTCTGCGGGCACTTCTAGGCAACAGCTGTTGAAGTCTTTTCCGCTACTGTTCAAGGCTGTGGGGTTTTTGGCCGATGCCTCTGCAGAATCAGTCAAATTGGCTGCTAGATCTGCTGCACTAGTGAACGCTGCCAGAAGGGCCGTTTGGCTTAAAACCTGGTCAGGGGACGCAGCTTCAAAATTGAAGTTATGTGGATTACCCTTTTCAGGGGACCATTTGTTCGGACCCGGCCTGCAAGAGGCGTTAGAGCGCACGCAGGATAGAAAGAAAGCTTTCCCAGAAAGGAAAAAAAGAGACCTGAGGGGAAACGCCTTTTTCGAGGCCCTAGGCAACAGGAAAGGGAGGTTCGCCCCAAAAAGAATTGGACGGGTCACAAGGGAAGGGGCAGAGGAGGAATCTTATTCAATCCTCCTCAACCCTCCCCTAAAAACCAGTGACTCCTGCGTCCCGGTGGGAGGAAGACTGGGGAAGTTCCTCCCACAATGGGATGCTTCAACCGAAAGTCCGTTCATTCGAGATGTAATAAGGAACGGCTACAGGTTGGAGTTTGGTTCAGTTCCCCTCCCAAATTTTCAAGTAACAAGGTTACCAAGGGACCAAGAGAAGGCAGAGGCTTTGGGTCTTCTTCTGGGGGATCTGGTGGACCAAGAAGTACTGGTGCAGGTGCCTCAGGAGGAGCGAGGCTTGGGGGTTTACTCCCTCGTATTCGTGGTAAAGAAACCTTCGGGAAAGTTCAGGCTAATACTGAATCTCCGCCCCCTGAACAGATTCATAAAATACAAATGGTTCCGGATGGAATCAATCTTCTCGGTAACCAAGTTCCTGTTTCAGGGCTGTCACATGGCCACCGTGGATCTCAGGGATGCATATTTGCATATCCCAATTCATCGGGAAACTCAGAGATTTCTCAGGTTGGCGGTGAGGTTGAACACGGGTGTGTTACACCTCCAGTTTCGAGCTCTCCCCTTCGGGCTTTCAGCCTCACCAAGGATTTTTAGAAAGGTTCTGGCAGAGGCACTGGCCCTATTAAGGCTCAAGGCTATAACAGTGATTCCATATCTGGACGATCTACTATTCATAGCCCAGTCGGCCAACAGCTGCAGAAGGATGTACAGGAGGCCTTGGGTTTCCTGCGCTCACTGGGGTGGCTAATAAACCAGGAAAAATCCCAGTTGACCCCCTCACAGGAGGTCCTGTATTTAGGATACAGGATTTCTTCAGTGGAGATGAGGGTATTTCTTCCTGCGGAGAAGATCAGCAAGCTAGAACAGGCAGTAGCCCAGCTTCAATCAGGTCGGGAAGCCCAGATCAGGGAGGTTATGAGAGTCCTGGGGTTGATGACATCATGCTTTCCAGCGGTGGCCTGGGCAAGGCATCATCAGCGTCCTTTACAGAGACTCATGCTCCGTTATTGGGATGGCAGGCAGCAGAGCCTGGATCAGGTTATGCCCCTATCCTCGGCAGTCAGGAGGTCTCTGTGGTGGTGGCGGGCCCAGGTCAACCTAGACAAGGGGCTTCCCTGGTCCCCACAAGCTACGGTGGTGGTCACAACCGATGCCAGTGCGCTGGGTTGGGGTGCCCACCTAGAAGGAATCTTAGCCCAAGGTACCTGGTCGAACCTAGAGACAGGTCGTTCCTCAAACCAGAAGGAGCTTCTGGCGGTTTGGAAGGCTATAGAAACCTTCCAGTCCCAGTTACAGGGCAGGGACCTGCAAGTTTGTTCAGACAATGTGGCAGCAGTAGCCTACCTGAACAAGCAAGGGGGAACCAGAAGCCCCGCGCTGCAGGTAATTGCGGACAGAATCTTCTGCTGGGCAGAGAAGAACTTGTCCTCAATATCAGCCATTCACCTGAAGGGAACTCAGAATTTGCTGGCCGACTTTCTCAGTCGCCAGAAGATAGGTCAGGACGAGTGGTCCCTCAACAAGGAAGTGTTCGAGGAGATTGTGTCATGCTGGGGAAGGCCAGAAATAGACCTATTTGCAACAGAAGGCAACAGGAAGGTGACGCAATTTTTTTCGGTTCACCCACAGGATCGGGCCAGGGGGATAGACGCCCTTGCCAATCCATGGCTGTTCGGCCTGTGTTATGCCTTTCCTCCTGTAAGGATGGTGGCGGAGGTCCTGCAGAAGTTCCGATCGGAAGCTACGGACCTCATTTTAGTGGCTCCTTTTTGGCCAAGGAGACCCTGGTTTGCCAGCATAAAGAGATTGGCGGTTCATCCTCCGCTGTTTCTACCAGTCAGGGAGGATTTACTTTCCCAGGGGCCGATCCTGTATCCTCAGATAGAGAGGCTCAAGCTTGCGACCTGGTATCTGAAGAACAGATCTTAAGATCACAGGGTTTCTCAGAAAGAGTGGTTAAGACCTTGTTAGAATGCCGTAAACCAGTTACTAGGGCAATTTACGCCAAGGTAGGAAAGAGGTTTAATTCCTGGTTGCGAGAACAAGGGATTGCAAGTCCTGGGGTCCCGGCAGTCCTAGACTTTCTACAAGCATGGGTAGAGCTGGGCCTATCAGCACTCTAAAGGTACAGGTGGCGGCCTTAAGTGTTTTCCTTCAGTCCTCCCTTCAGCAGAATCCATTTGTCAGGAACTACTTCAAGGCTTTATCTAGATCCAGGCCTGTGAGAATGAAGACCTGTCCTACTTGGGATTTGGCCTTGGTTCTTAGGGCTTTGACCCAAGATCCATTTGAACCATTAGAGGGAGCATCACTTAAGTGGATGGTACTAAAGACTGTATTTTTGATAGTGATCACGTCAGCTAGAAGGGTCAGTGATCTGCAAGCGCTCTCGGTCAGAGAGCCATTTCTGTTAATTTTAGAGGACAGGGTAGTACTTAAGACTGACCCTAGTTTTCTTCCTAAAGTTGTGTCCACTTTTCATAGGACACAGGATATTATTTTACCAACATTTTTCTCAACCTCAGGCGAGGACGAGGCGAGATCTTTAAGTTTGTTAGACGTCAGGAGAAGTCTATTAATTTTTTTAGAAGCCACTAGGGTCTTCAGGAAGTCAGACTCACTTTTTAATTTTTCGGGCGCCCGCAAGGGCTGCAAGGCGTCCAAATCGTCTATCGCCAGGTGGATACGAATGGCGATAGTTAAAGCCTATGAGTTAGAGGGGAAGCAGGCACACTTAGTTAAGGCACACTCTACAAGGGCGGTTTCCGCATCGTGGGCAGAGAGGAAAGCAGCAACGTGGTCCAGCTACTCAACGTTTGCAAGACATTACCGTCTGGATTTATGGTCTGATAAAGAGCAGACTTTTGGACGTAAGGTCCTCCAAGCAGTGGTCCCGCCCTGAGAAGGTGAGCTCCTTGCTTATCTCAAAGGCTGTCCTGGAAGACGATATGAGAAAACCGGAGTTAGACTTACCGGTAACTCTTTTTCTAGGAGTCTTCCAGGACAGCCTGGTTTCCCACCCAAAGTTGTTTAAGTTGGACTAAGTAGTGAGGATGTGTACTAACGTGATTGTTAGTGTGTTATGTCTTTCAGAGCCTTCCGGCGGTTCTTGGAGTAAAACTGGGAGGGCCTGGAGGGCCACACCTTTTATTTGATTGGCTTGACGTGTTTCCTGTCCTGGAGGGAGGAGCCCTATATCTCAAAGGCTGTCCTGGAAGACTTCTAGAAAAAGAGTTACCGGTAAGTCTAACTCCGGTTTTCTAAAAGGTGCTATTGACATCAAATGTTCACCAATTGCCGTTAACAACCCATGCAAACCATACAAAGAAAGCAAAACAAATATGTTCAGTAATTAAGTGGTGTGTAACAAAATGGAATGACACAGGGAAGTCATGTTGGTTTTCCACCAATCAGCTAGTACCATCGTTAAGCTGCCAATAAAAATTAGGAATAACTGTCTGGCTACAATCTGGCTAAGTTCTTTAAAGACTCTCTAGTATAAGCCATCCAGTCCTAGTGATTAGTTTGTATTAAATTTTTCAAGTCAAATTTTTGACACTGGCTTCTCTTAGGCACAAGGGTACATTCTGTGACTTGTTATTCAATTTTTTTACACATAACTTAACCAGTTGCCGACCGCCGCACGACGATGTACGTCGACAGAATGGCACGGGCAGGCATATGGGCGTGCATGTACGTCCCTGCCTTCACGCGGGAGGGGGGCCCGATCGGGGGACCCCCCCCCCCCCGGTGCCAGCGGCGGTCGGAATCCGTTCAGGAGCGATCTAGGATGAGGGGGCGGCCATTCGTTCATGGCCACCCCCTCGCGATCGCTCCTGACGAATGGAAGTGCAGCGTGACATCACTTCCTCTCCTGTAATGTAAACACGGGCAGAGGAAGTGATGTAATCTCTCCTCCATGTCGGTATTTTTCGTTCCGGCACCGAGGAGAGAGGATCGGTGAGTTGCACCAACACTACACAATACAGTAGAACATGGCAGGCACACTCTCACCCCCCCTTCACCCCCCCAATCACCCCTGCACCCCCAGTCACAGTGACACCAATTGCATTTTTTTTTTTTTTTGCATTGGTGTCATTTGTGACTGTAATAACTGTTAGGGCAGTTAGGGTTAGCCCCCTTTAGTTCTAGGGTACCCCCCTAACCCCCCCAATAAAGGTTTAACCCCGTGATCACCCCCCGTCGCCAGTGTCACTAAGGCTGGGTTCACATTGCAGCGGTTTATGAGAACGGATGTGATTCGCACCGCACTGCAGTGCAAATCACATCCGATCTCTGTGCGATTCGAGTTCAGCCATACAGATAGTATGGCTGAATTCGCATCGCACCCGCCGCAAACTTGCACGGGACCCTTTTTTTGGTCCGCAGCAGAATCGTATCGCATGGGTGTTCACACCATGCGATCCGATTCCTGTCCGAGTTTGCAGATCGCACTGCGATATGCGAACTGATCTGGGGGTGTCATTAACATTTCACTGACATTCCCAGCAGTTCGCATAGGGCAGTGTGATGCGGGAACCCGCCGCGGATTCATGGCGTTCCCGCATCGCTCCAGTGTGAACCCAGCCTAATAAGCGATCGTTTTTCTGATTGCTATATTAGTGTCACAGGTGACGCTAGTTAGGCAGGTATTTAGGTTCGCCTCAGCTTTTTATAGCGCCAGGGACCCCCATATACTACCGCATAAAGCCCCCTGATTGCCCCCTAGTTAACCCTTTCACCAGTGATCACAATATAACTGTTACAGGTGACGCTGGTTGGTTAGTTATTTTTTTTATAGTTTCAGGGCACCCGCCATTTATTACCTAATAAAGGTTTAACCCCCTGATCCCCCGGCGGGTGATATAAGTTTGAGGGTCAGATAAGGTCTGCGTCGCCCCAGGCAGCGTCAGGTTAGTGCCAGTACTGCTAACACCCACGCACAAAGCATACACCTCCCTTAGTAATATAGTATCTGATCAGATCTATATTAGCGTCACCAGCAGTTTAAGTTTCCTAAAACGTATTGTTGGCGGGATCAGCCCAGATACCTGCTAGCACCTGCGTTTAGCCCCTCCGCCAAGCCCAGCCCAGCCCAGCCCACCCAAGTGCAGTATCGATCGATCACTGTCACTTACAAAACACAACACACATAACTGCAGTGTTCGCAGAGTCAGGCCTGATCCCTGCGATCGCTAACAGTTTTTTTTGTAGCGTTTTGATACAGTCGCTGACAGCCTAGGTGCTTTTTTACCTTTGAGTCTCACTAGTGTACCCCTAAATTTAGGGGTGTCTACTTTCCAAAATGGGGTCATTTTGGGGGGGGGGGGGGGGGGTTGTGCCATCTTGGCATTTTATGGCCTTCAAAACTAATAGTTAGTGAGGAGTGAAGTCAAAAATTTACGCCCTTAGAAAGCCTGAAGGCGGTGCTTGGTTTTCGGGGCCCCGTACGCGGCTAGGCTCCCAAAAAGTCCCACATATACGTGGTATCCCCGTACTCAGGAGAAGCAGCAGAATTTATTTTGGGGTGTCATTTCACATATGCCCATAGCATGTGTGAGCAATATATCATTTAGTGACAACTTTGTGAAAAAAAATAAAAATAAAATGAATAAAAGTTTGTAATATTCCCGCAACTTGTGGCAAAATATAGAATATTCCATGGACTTAACATGCCTCTCAGCAAATAGCTTGGGGTGTCTACTTTCTATAATGGGGTCATTTGTGGGTGTTTTGTGCCATCTTGGCATTTTATGGCCTTCAAAACTGTGATAGGTAGTGAGGAGTAAGATTACAAATGTATGCCCTTAGAAATCCTTAAGGCGGTGCTTGGTTTTCGGGGCCCCGTACTAGGCTAGGCTAGGCTTCCAAAAAGTCAACCACATGTGGTATCCCCGTACTCAGGAGAAGCAGCAGAATGTATTTTGGGGTACAATTCCACATATAACCATGGCATGTGTGAGCAATGTATCATTTAGTGACAACTTTGTGTAAAAAAAAAATAAAAAAAAAAAAAAAAAAAAAAAGACCTCTGGTCATTGACCAGCAAAATGGTCCGGTCTGAAAGTGGTTAATTTCTGAACACATTAGTCTTGGTTACTGTATGTATGGATTGCATGGGTTATCGACATATGGTGAAAATGTCAATAGCACCTTAACGTGTTCAATACTTATTTTGCCTGCTGTAAGTGCATCATATCCAACAGTTAAAAAAAGGTTTTCATACATTCAGCTGGCTGCCTTGCCTAAGTGGTATTGCAAATATATTGGTGAATAAAACTGCAAATAAAAAGTTGGCAAGAGCAGCACCTTCCGTACAGCCTAACAGTTAAAAACCAGCTCCAAAATATCTTTAAGCGATCAGATGACCACTGTCTTCCACTGTGTTATTTTCCAAAACTGTGGGCGTGGTGAAGGGATGCTTAAAAAAATAAAAATAATAAACCTAAATCTTGTTTAGGACAGGACCACAACATTGCTGGGCATGTGAGGAGACAGACTTTCTCCAGTGGGAATGTAGAGCTGCAGGAGGAAGATTCCACGTCACTACGTACATGGCAGCTAGCAGATGTGAAATATTACAGCACTGTAAATTATCCCATAGGCAAAAAATCATCCCATGACTGGTGTAGATAATAAGAGGGATAGGATGAATAAGCAGTCCCTAAACCGGAAGGGTTTCTGGTGACGCCTGTCTATTGTCTACTCCCAGTGATCCTCATAGCACCAAACTGGCTCAAGTGGATGTGGTGCTCTAACCTGAAAAAACGTATCTACAGATCTACTATAAGACCGAATCTCATATCCTAAGGTCCAAATTACCAGCCTGTTTCACAGTGACTGACTGACAGCATGGCCTTTAAAGACCAAGTCTGATAAACAGGTCTCTATTTGGTAATACCCACACTGTTAAAAGCTAGGAAATCTACCAATGCAGACAGAAGACTTACTTTGCTTGGTGCAAGTAAGAAATTTTCACCAAAGGCAAACAGTCTGTGGGGAGAATCCTAACTTTTCTGAAGTCAGGCCTGAATCCGCATATGGCCTTGAATCACCTACAAGGGTCAAATCTCAGCCCTTGTGATCTTAGTCTAGGCCATAAATTCATTATCTAAGACTACCCTACAGGGTTTTTTTGAGTAGCCCTTCCTGTAAGCAACTCTGGAATCTGATATTAAAACTTCAGACATCTGACTTCAAAAGACCCCGGTTTGAACCCAGCTGGGATATTCCCCTTTCCACCTTTACCCAGGTTGTGATCCTATTTGGAGTCGACTTAGCGAAGTATGCGTTTGAGCATGCAGCTTTGGTTCTGTAAAAAAACAAAAAAACCCTAGCTGATCTTACACAAGGATAAGGTGGCATCAGCCTTTCCCCATAACCGAGAATTTTTCTTCTGTCTCACTCACCTTAAGCACATCAAAAAGAAATTTCCCTACACTGCCTAGATGTGCGGGTTTACCTCTCAGCTACTGCTGGAAAAGAGGATTCTCTGTCACTTATAATTCCCACAAAAGGAAACCAGCTTTGCAATCCACCATTTCTCTGTGGCATAGATGGATCAGGCAACTGCTTTATGCAGAAGATCCTTCAGGCAGTTCTTTGTTGCAGTCACTCCCTTTTTTTATGAGTATTGGTTTTTGAGTAGTGGTATTGGATTGCTAGCTTAGCCCACCAGCCTAGCTAACAAATGAAATCAACCAAGAGGTTTCTGGGTGCTCACTGCTTGTTACGCCCCCTCTCCTGAGCAATCTCAAAGCTCACACAGCACCCCCCCACCCCCCAAGCTGCCAGACAAATCTCTGATATCTAGTTTACACAGGTTCTAGAGCTGCAGCCTGCGATTCAGGGTAACAGAGAATGGAAACTGGTCAGCTTGTGTTGTGAATGACTACAGCTTTAATTAAGCTGGGTGGTAGCCCTTGTGACAAAGGATCCAGACAGTCTAGGTGGTCTCACAAGGAGCTTGCCAGGAGTTGGACGAGATACAAATATCACAACCTCCTAGGCCATTATATATAGAAGGCCATGCAATGAGAATCACCGAAATGCCTCCCATCTCGATCCTGCAGAGCAGCCAAGGAAGAAGCTTCAGAAGGAAAGGCATGGATCTAGTTGAACTGTCACCAGGGTATCTACTGAAAAGGTTCCCTAGGACCTAGAAACAAAACCTTAAACAGGGCTGTGCTTACTAGCAAGCTCAGTCACTCCATGCAATGAGATGGTCCAATCACTGAGATCTGAATATTCAGGTTCTCGCCAGAGCTCCCAGGGGCCTACACAGTCTGATAGTCACTAATGCTTGCCATACACTATAGGGAAAAAAAAAAAAAATCAACCGAAATCTGGACATTTAGACAGTTTGTTAGTTTTTCGGCCAGTTAATGGGCACAAAATTGATAATCTTTGGGGCGTTTTTGAGCCGAAATAACAAAGGGCAAGTTTGAAAATGTGTGCTGAACGAACGATAAATTGAAAGGTTAATGTGTTTCCCGTCCAAATTGTCTGCACAAAAAAAAAAAAAAAAAAAAAAAAAAGGAATCATTTATGTCCACTGAACGATTTATCGGTCATTACATGATGGCGTCATCGTTTGTGCTCACGGCCGAATGTTCGTTTTTCAAAAATGGGTTTGGCCGATTTTTTATTATAGTTTATGGCCAGCATAAGCAAAGTAAACTATTCTTTCAGAAGAAGGTTGTTCAAAATTCCACTACTGAACCAGGAAAATTAACAGGTTCAAGCATTACCCAAGATGCAGTGGAAAGAACCAAGAAAAAAAAAAAAAAGGAACAGAAAATAAAAGTTGCATACTCCCAGCAAAAAAATAAATAAAATAAATAAATAAATAAAAATCAGGTAGTGAAGAAGCATTTGGACGAAGGGAACACGCAATATGCATTTCAGAGCTCCCCAAAGACTAAGGTCTAAGGAAAAGCAATGACCGATCTGGCAGATGCCATGCAGGATTTTAGTGTGCCATGGAAGGTCATGAGACCCACTAGTTCCTGTACAGGTCAGACGCTTCCCTTAGCCATGATCCCAGGGGAGAGAAGCTGTTAGAGCAGTGTGAAGGTCCACCAATCCAGTGGAGACAAACCGAATTTTCAACCTGTGGCCTTTGGACATTCAGATGTTTTTTTGTTTCAAGTATTTGTATTCAGAGATCAAACATTGGACGAGTGAGAAAGAAACAGTAAAATCTGCCCATGAACCAACAGCATGGGAGATGATAAAAGTTATCTTGTGACCAAAGCACCTTAGACCAGGGGTTGACAAATTTGCTTGGAATCTAGGAGCCAGCTAAAAAAGTTAGGAGCCGGGTCCGTGACGGCGATCTGGACCTGTCCCTGGCCTGACATGGAGACGAGTGAGGGTAAGATAGCCGCCGCCCCCCCACCTGTCTCCAAGTCATTGCCCATAGCTCTTAGAGGGACATTTTATTTGTTTTATTTTTTTCAAATGACGATTTTTTTTTAAATTGCATTTTAGTGTAAATATGAGATGTGAGGTCTCTCTGACCCCAGATCTCTTATATAAGAGGACCTGTCATGCTTTTTTCTATTACAAGGGATTTTTACATTCCTTGTAATAGGAATAAAAGCGACACACATTTTTTTGTAAAAGAACAGTGAAAAAAGTAAAAATTATTATTTTTTTTTTTTTTAAATGCGCCCTGTCCCGCCAAGCTTGCGTGCAGAAGCGAACGCATATATGAAAGCGATGTTCAAACCACACATGTGAGGTATCGCTGCGATCAGTAGAGTAAGAGCAATAATTCTAGCCCCAGACCTCCTCTGTAACTCAAAACGTGCAACCTGTAGAATTTTTTAAATGTCGCCTTTGGAGAGTTTAAAGGGTAAAAGTTTGTCGCCATTCCATGAGCGGGCACAATTTTGAAGCATGACATGTTGGGTATCAAATTTACTCGGCGTAACATTATCTTTCACAATATAAAAAAAAATTGGGCTGACTTTACTGTTGCCTTATTTTTTTTTTATTAAATAAATTATTTTTCCCCCAAAAAAGTGCGCTTGTAAGTCCGCTGTGCAAATATGGTGTGACAGACATTATTGCAACGACCACCATTTTACTCTCTAGGGCAGGGCTCGACAAAAACCGGGCGCCAGGTCGCATTGGCGACTAGAAATAGCGACCTCGCGCCTGGGGCAGCACAGCTGGGGGTATCCTGTCTCTGTGGACCCCCCCCAGCGTGATCGCGTCGGGCCGTTCCGCCGGCGGCCGAAAATTTAGGCCGCGGCTTTGAGGCCTTCTGCGGTCCTATGATTCCTTATGGAATCTGGCGCCCTCTTGTGGTCGCTGTTGGTATGACAAACCAGCAATGCTAATTTCCTCTGCAAAGTTTCCTCTGCCTGTTTTATATTACCTGCCTCTTCTGCCCTTTATTAAGAACCCCCTAAACATTATATATATTTTTTATTCTAACACCCTAGAGAATAAAATGGTGGTTGTTGCAATACTGTCTGTCACACCGTATTTGTGCAGCAGACTTACAAGCGCACTTTTGTTGGGAAAAATAATTTAGTTAATAAAAAAATAAGACAACAGTAAAGTTAGCCCAATTTATTTTTTATATTGTGAAAGATAATGTTACGCCGAGTAAATTGATACCCAACATGTCACGCTTCAAAATTGCACCCGCTCATGGAATGGCGACAAACTTTTACCCTTTAAAATCTCCATAGGCGACGTTTAAAAAAATTCTACAGGTTGCACGTTTTGAGTTACAGAGGAGGTCTGGGGCTAGAATTATTGCTCTCACTCTACCGATCACGGCGCTACCTCCTATGTGTGGTTCGAACACCGATTTTATATGCGAGCAGGACAGGGCGCGTTTAAAAATTATTATTTTTTCTGCTTATTTTAACTTTTTTTTTTTTCCACTGTTCTTTTAAAAAAAATGTTGTGTCACTTTTATTCTTATTACAAGGAATGTAAAAATCCCTTGTAATAGAAAAAGCATGACAGGTCCTCTTAAATATGAGATCTGGGGTCAGAGAGACCTCGGATCTCATATTTACACTAAAATGCAATTGAAAAAAAAATTGTCATTTGGAAAAAAAAAATAAAAAATAAAAAAATAAAAAAAATGTCCCTCTAAGAGCTATGGGCAATGACTTGGAGACGGGGGGCGGCGACGGCGCTGCTATCTTCCCCTCACTCGTCTCCATGTCAGGCCAGGGACAGGTCCGGATCGCCGTCACGGACCTGGCTCCTAACTTTTTAAGCTGGAGCCTAGATTCCAAGCAAATTTGTCAACCCCTGCTCTAGGGTGTTAGAATTAAAAAAAAAAAAAAAAAAAAAAAAAGTGTGCGAGATATATATATATATATAATGTGTGTTGTGTTTAGGTGTTCCAAGTAAATGGAAGGAGATATCTCCATTAGCATTGCTGGTTGTAATTCCAACGGCCACCACAAGAGGGCGCCAGATTCCTGAAGGAATAGGATCACAGAAGGCCTCAAAGCCGGGGGCTCAATTACTGGCCTCCGGCGGCGCGGCCCAACGCAATCACGCCGGGGAGGTCCACGGAGACAGGATACCCCCAGCTGTGCTGCCCCAGGCGCCAGGTCGCTAATTCTAGTCGCCAATGCGACCTGGCGCCCGGGTTTTGTCGAGCCCTGCCTTAGACCATCATACAAACAATACGAAAGAGACCATATCTACAAGGAGTACTCGAGGACCCACTACAGAGCAGGAGGGGTTACTGACCGTTTTGTGACTAGGTTAACTTGGGGCACAATCAGTGAAACTGGAGGCGATAAAAGCCATCCCACTACTAGATCACCATTGACTGCAAACTATACTAGTGACGCAAATCCAACAAGGGTCACTCACAGACCAACAGGAGTAAACAGCTGAGCATTACACAAGGGCACTATAAGGCAATGTACAAATGGCATACAAGTGAGACAGAACCAACAAGGGCCAGAACAATCGCAGAGTGGTAGGGTTTAACGGTCATGCAAGAATAGGTCAGCACAGGCTGCTGTACTGCTGTACAGTATACAGAGAAATCATGAAGGAGGGTTACTCACAGACCACTGCAGAGCCGGAGGGACTAATGGCCACCTAGTCCCAGTTCATTATTGGCACTCATACAAAAACCATATACAGTGAAACATTATCAACAAGGGTTGCCCTTGCCCTTCCACTAAGTTGCAGTCCACGCAACAAGTGTTTTGGCGCTAAAAATGCAATGTGTTGCAGAATTCGGGGGGGGGGGGTAGTATAGTAAAGCACAAGGGGGTTTTCCAGAATAGGAAACCTTAGGTACTCATCAATGGTTGTCCCAGTGTTAGGTGCGCAAGGGTAACCTGAATAATATTTACCCTCCCAATGGGCATACCCCCTAAAGGTCTTCAGGGACAGGACTCCACCAGCAAATTGACCATGGCCCTGGACCTGTATAGCACTCTGCGACTACTCAACTATGTGCTAAGGTGAGAGCTAAACATCCAGGACCTGAAGCAACCTTAGAGACACAAAGTTTCAGCACCAAGCTGGAAGTTGCAAACATGTGTAGCAGCTAGCGGTCTTATGAAAAAAAAAAAAAAACTGAAAAAAGGAAAGGAAAGTTTCTCAGAGCAGGGAGAAAAATAGGATTTTTATAAAAGCTTACCGGTAAAATCATTTTCTTGGAGTACATCATGGAATACAGAGCCTATGTAATAAGGGTTATGGGCCACCTTCAGGTGTTGACACTGGTATACCCAATACAGGAAATTCACTCCCTTATATAACCCTTCCTCCTTCCAGGAGTACCTCAGTTTTTGTATCAAAGCAACCCCAAAAAGAGGTGAGACCTCTGTGTCCCATGATGTACTCCAAGAAAGGGATTTTACAGGCAAGTGGTTATAAAAATCCTATTTTCTTTATCGTGCAACATGGGACACAGAGCCTAATAACTTAATGGGACGTCCCATAGCAATGCTATTTTAGGGGAGGAAGAGACAACCCGTAGGGCATCCCCAGACCTGAGGACATACTGCTGCCTGCAGCACACTGCGCCCAAAGGTGATATCCTCATACTTTCTTGCATCCACCTGATAAAATTTTGTAAATGTATGTACTGAAGACCAAGTTGCAGCCTTGTAGATCTGAGCTATGGAGGCCTGGTGACACTGCCCAAGAAGCACTAACCGACCTGAGAGTCCACCTTAACTTGAAAGGGGTGAATCTTACCCCTTAAATAATACGTTTGAATTTCTTGTCGAATCCACTTAGCGATAGTGGATTTTGACGCTGCCTGTCATTTATTAGAACCCTCTGACAGAATAAATAAGACAGTCTTACGAATCTGAGCAGTTGCCTTTAAATAGATTTTCACTGCTCTTACCACATCAAGACAATGTAGTGACTTTTCTTCCCTGGAACATGGTTTTGGAAAACGATGGCAGGACAGTATCTTGGTTCAGATGGAAATCTGAGACTACTTTTGGTAAAAGAAACCAGGACGAGGGCGTAACACCACCCTGTCCTTATCACAAATCTAATATGGCTCTTTACAAGAAAGAGCAGCCAATTACGAAACCCTCCTTTCTGAGGATATAGCAACTAAAAATACTAGCTTTCTTGTCAGAAGGACTAAGGGAATATGCTGTATCGGTTCAAATGCCTGTTTTTATAGCACTGACATAACTAAGGTCATGTCTCAAGGGCTCAAAAGGTTATTTAACTGGCAGATTAATCTGCATCACCACTTGCATAAAACTCCGGACTAAAGAATGCGTAGCAAGCGGTCTTTGAAATAAAACCAATAAAGCTGAGACTTGGCCCTTAAAAGTAAGCCAACTTCATTTCTACGCCCAATTGTAAAAAGGCAAGAATTCTGCCTATGATACATCTCTGAGGGTACCAACCCTTGGATTCACACCAGGAAACATAAGCCTTTCAGACTATAATATATAGTATAGCTGGCTTCCTTGCATTAAATCAAAGTAGAGATAACTGACCTGGAATCCCACGTTTCTTCAGAATATGGGTTTCAATAGCCAGGGCGTTAAATCTAGCACTTGTAAAGTAGGATGGAATATTGGCCCCTGCGAGAGCAGGTCTGGCCTTAGTGGAAGGAACCATGGGTCTTACACTGCCCATCATTATGATTTCTGCGTACCATGACCTTCTGGGCCATGCTACCAGAATCAGCTCTTTCCAGCTTGACCCTGCAAAGAAGTTTTGGCAGAAACTGAATAGGGGGGGGGAATATATAGATCAGTGGGAACTGATCCGGCCGGGTCATCAACACATCTGTTCTGCACATATGTGGATCCCTTGACCTGGACACAAAGTTGACCAACTTCATGTTGAATCTGGACGCTAGAAGATCTACGTCCGGGGTCCTCAATCTATGGCAAACAGTCTGAAAAACATCAGGGTGAAGAGACCATTCCCCTGGGAATAACTGCTGGCAAATTAAGTAATCTGCCTGCCAAGTCTAATCCCGGAATGAAGACTGTTGATGGGCAGAAAGGAATATTCCATGCCCAATTTAGAATATGGATCACCTCTCTCTGCGCTGAGAGAGTCTTGGTGCCCCCTTGGTGATTGACCGATACTTTCCAGGTATCTGGTTGTAATGCATACACTTTGCTCTAAGCAAGCCATTGTCTGGTCTATTAACAACAGATCGTCTAGGTATACCAAGACTATTATGCCTTGTGCCCTTAACCTGGCTAGAGGTGGGGCCAGTATTTTTGTGAATACCCAGGGTGCCATAGCATTCCCGTTTATCTTTTGATCTCAGAAAACAAGACTCTGAAACTCCCGAAATTCTAGTTTGTATCCTAGAGACACAGTGGAGAGGACCCATCTGTCATGAATTTCCCTTTGCCAGAGTTCTGAGTATTGCAGAAGTCTTCTCCTCACTGGTGTGAGGGGACGCCTCTTCATGATGAGGCTTTAGTATTCTGCTTTGCAGATTTCCAGCCCCAGGTCTTTTGAGCCTGGACATGACCCTGAGGTTTTCCTCTAAAGTCTGAGGGTGGAGGCCATCGCCACTGCCTAGAGGCAGATGCCTCTGGCGCAGGAGAAAAAGTCAGTTTAAATGAAAGACATTTATACTACAAATCGTTTGGATGTATTTATCCAAGTCATCCCCAAATAGTCGCTCCCCATGAAAAGGAAAACTAGTCAAAAGCCTTTTGCAAGGTGCTTCGGCTGACCATTTTTTTAACCACAGGGTCCTACGCACGTGTATCAGCACAAACGCAAGGCGGGACGCCTAGTGAATAGAGTCTTGCATGGCGTCTATGGCAAAACATAGGGCCTTTGGTAGTTTGGCCAACTCACGGGCCTGTTGAGCAGGGACCTCTTTAAGGTCCTCTTTGAACTGGTCCTTTAGGGACTGACAGATGCCTATTTCAGCGACTGCAGGCTGAGTAACGGCCCCTGCCAAGGAAAGAGGACTTTAACATGAATTCCTACTTTTTATCTGTTGGATCTTTGAGCATTTGAACATTGTCTACTAGACAAGTTACATTTTTATTCACACTGGAAATCACAGCAACAACTGTTGGTACCTTCCAACATTTGGTGAGTTTCTCCTCCATGTTATAGAGAACCGAGAATCTCTTTGGTGGAAGAAAATGCTTATCCGGGTATCTCATTCAGCATAAATAAGCTTTTCTAATAATGCATGGACCGGAAACGCATGAAAAGGCTGTAAAGATTTTAAAGAACCCAATGAAGAAACTGAACTTTCAGCTGACTCTGTTAGGGGTAGCATGGAAGTGTAACAAACCTTCTCCGTAAGAGTTTCTACCAGCAATTTCTCAGATTGCAAAGCTGAAAAAGATTAATCGACTGTTTCCTCCGCAGATGAATAATCGGCTTGTTTCTCCTCGTGATCGCCTGAGGGTAGTACCTCATCCTGTGCCTACCGTTTCCTTGGTGAGGGGTACACTTCCTATCCGTTTGGATGGAGGTTGCGATTAAAGCCGCTAATCTTCCTTCTAGGTCCTGGAGGGCAGAGGAAAATCCATCTTCAGTCACATACAGGGGCTGAAGTGAGAAGCAGTTGCACCACCAATTGGTTCCAATGACTCACCCTGGCTTGCCATATCTGGTATCTCCAGAGAGGATGACAGTGTGGAGGCATGACTAGTTTCCAGCGCCTTGGGGGTGGAACTTTTGGTACCCTTGTGGTAACCCTGAAAGCCATAGCGCTAAGCACAAAAGCAGAGGCATTCTAGTAAAAATGTACTATTTGCTGAGCAATAGTATAGAAATAATAATGGAACTATAAAAGATCAGTCTGATGCTGAACAACAATGTATTTGCCTGTACTGGAAATGCCTGTATACATCCCTTATGTGCCCCTGTGCTCCTGTATAACAAACTCTTCACTCCAGCTGCTCTGATACCCTTTGTCATAAGAGCGTCTTCTTTATAAGAGACTTCAGGTGTAAGCCTAATTGACGTACCATCGTGTGCGCCACGTGGATGCAGAGTCCCACACACTGCACTGCCTGCCTTAGGCCATGCCCCTTCCAGCAACCCCACCCTCCTCTTTTCAAAATAAACCTCAGCTCGTTAGTGGACGGCATGGCATTTGGGGTTTGTAATACAGACCCGAAGGATAGGAGGCTGCAGCCGCCATCTGGCACTCTTGGCAGGTCTCGTTTACATACGGCGCAACAAGGCTTTATCTAAAGGCAGGTAAACATAAAAATGTCATTATATATTACAAAAAAAAAAAAAAATGCTGGACGGGGGCTGGGGGGGTTCTGGGTTGTTTCCTTAGAAGTTGAGGCTTAATATTCTTATAAGAGTGAATCAGCATAAGCGCTGTCACACTTTGCCAACTACTCAGTCATGTCACCCTACTCAACTGACACTTGTGTCTTTCTTAGACAGATAGGATGTATTATAGAGCCTTGTGGCACTGTACATATTAAAATGCTGTAGCCCCAGCCCCTTAGTTTTCCCAGGGGGAGAGGAACACCTTGTTCACTAACAAACTCCCTCCTGGCTACTGGGACACACGCTGTTGTAGCTGGACACAGAGCTGCTGAAAAAAAAGTTGTGTATCTTTACTCCCTCTAGAGGAGATTTTAAGGCATTACAATGTTCAGTTCCTAAGCTTTTTCCCTTACCCTTTTCCTCTCTGCAGGATACTGCTGAAACCAGACAGATCTAAATTCAACCCATCACGGCGGGCAGCGTTAGTAAACCTTCAAAGACTGGGTCCCTATAATAGGGGTTCCACTCCTTTGGCCCTGTATAGAACCCCTCAGGTGCAGCTTTAGGTAATGTAGCATGACCAAAAAGAGTCCTGGTTCCTGGGGTCCAGCCCTCAAAAGAGGGGCTTACAGGTAAAACCTTGTTCTTCTGTGCAGGGCCCGGGTACCATCCTGTGGCCTCAGTGGCTTGGATGGCTCAGGTCAATGGAGGAATTTAAATCCAGCATGGATACCTTGTGTTCAACACCTTAGATAGCGGTGAAAAAAACTGAGGTACTCCTGGAAGGAGGGGTTATATAGGGGAGCGAACTTCCTGTATTAGTTATACCAGTGTCAACACCTGACGGAGGCCCATAATCCATTAAGTTATTACTTAGGCTCTGTGTCCCATGATATACCTTCAACTATTCTCATAAGAACAGAAGCAAAAACAGAAGGCATGTAGGAAGTAAGAGGTGTTATACTAAGCTGTACCCTAAAGCATTGTATGCCAGTGTGCAATTCTGAAGATGGTAATATAACCTACTGGCTACTGTTACTATTCTGTGATATACAATTAAGAAATAGATTTTACATGCTTTGACATGGACAAGCACTACAAATCCAACCATGGATACATGCAATATGGTCAGTATGGGCTCAGTGCTGGAGTGCCGGTTAACAGCTCTCTTTTCAGCCCACAAACACAGAGTAGGAAGAAAGGACTACTGATAACCCGCAAGTCTGTTTACTTGTGATCAGTTGTGATTGGACGCAGCTGAACATATTGTAAAGGATCGCTGTGATTGGCCCTTTACCCAGATCTATGATCAGCTGTGTTTGAAGGACACAGCAGTCACAGAGTGCCGAATGCACGCTGCAGGGGGGCATGATTCTGCGAGGACATCTATGGACACCCTCCTAAAACTAGACAACCATGCTGTAGCTAGCTTTTAGCTATAGCTTGATCGGCAAGCGGTTAAAGAAATTGGGCTATTTAAAATTGAAAAACTCACAAAAGAATGCAATGTTTGTAGCACATTTTGATTAAGATAAAATTTCCTATTTTTTATATACATTTTTCTCCTAGCTATTATATATACATTTATTTTTTCCTTCACTGGGCACCTCCTAAAGATTCCAGAAAAAATTAGGCAAGCATTATAGACTTCGGAAGACGACTAGCCTCTCTCTTCCTACCATCTTTAAAGACTACACCACCAGTCTTAAAGCGGATGTAAACTTGAAAGACTTTAATGAAGACTTCAACCTAGTACAGTAGAGGATGTTAAGTCATCTGTGCCCAATCTTGCCACAAAGAGTTAATTCAGCTCTGCGCAAACCTCTTATCTTTTCTTGCCAAGGTATAAAAAATAAAAAACAAAACGCACAGATAAAAAAGTGTCACCACTTCCCCCACTGCTGTAAATGACATCCGATTTCTTTATCTCATGGACAAGCAGGAGAGCAAAGAGTCTACTATTCCAGCTTCACATCCCTCCGTCTTTCTTCTCAACACTCCCAGGATTGGCTGCTCCACACCTTAGCATGATTTGGCATGGTGAAGTCATGTGGTGCCTTTCCCGAGTTTTGACTGGATGTTGCTCATTATTGGGCATGATCCATGAGGTCATCAGAAGATCAGCCTGAGGAGGATTTAGATGGTGCAGTCAGCTCCCAAGACACCAGCAGAAAAAGTAGGAGAGAGTAGAGGTGGACGGGGAATCTTGTGACATCACGACTCTGCCAAAACACCAGCAAAGAGACCCGCCCACTGATTGTGGAGATTTGGGGGCTCCTACTGCAGAAGGGGGTTACAGAGGAAAGGTAAGGGTACAGGCAGGAATCTTGTATATGTGCACAGATTGATATTGCGCCCTTAGTTTATACCGGATGAGTGGTGAGTTTACATCCATTAAGACAGACCTGGCATGAAAAGGTAAAATCTCACAAGATTTCAGGGGCCAAGATCTCACATACCGCATATGTGTAGGTACTATTTTTTAGAACTCAGAGCTCTGACTGGTTTCCAACAGGTTTTACACAGCTTAGTCCATTTACTCCCCAAAGAAATGTTTCCAAAGTTATATTATCTGGATAATTTAGTGCTCATGTTCTACAGAAGTTTACCTCTACAGGGTCACCACCATCATCCTGCGTTGGAGGAACATAAAAGCGGATCTCCATGAGACCGACCTCAGTGTCATCATTCTGGTGAAATTCTAAAGTCACCTCATTCTTCCCGGTGGTGCACTGAGACACATTACTGAGAGGCAGTTCAAAAGCTGGCTGTTCCCCAATATCAAAGGCGAGGAGCTGTCCTGTAAAACATGAAACAAAATAAGAGCATGAGATCTGCCACATTGCAATTAGTACAATTATTCTGTTGAGAATGTATAGATTTAAAAAGGTCTTACCACTGTTTGTGCGGAACATAAATAACCAATCAAAAAGCACAGAAAATACACAATATTGAAGCTTACCAGTCATTTATTTATTTATTTTTTTAAATAACAAACATGTCATACCGGCTCTGTACAAGGGTTTTACACAGAGCGGCCCCAATACCCCTTTTCTGGGGTCTCCAGTGGCGCTTCTCCCTCATACGGTGCCCCCCACGAAGAGCCGAAATCCATGGGAGCACACTTGCAGGCACGCTCGAGTCCTTCTGCTGCGTCTATTGATACAGACAGCTGTGATATACATACTGTAGCTTCTGACTTAACATTAGGACACTCGCCTGTCCTGGAAACCAGTGAGTTCATGTTTTCATCAGCAGTCGGGTGCTGCCGCTGCCATGGGAACTGGGCAGTGTAGCCTTTCGGCTTTGCAGATGGATCCCTACTGAGCCTGTGCAAAGTGTTCCCACTGGCATGGCAAAAGGGGAGGGAGGAGGGGAACAGAGCTGTGACTTTGCCACAGCTTGGTCCCCCCCTCCTGAAAGGTGACAAATGTGGCACTGGAAGGGGGGGGAATCAGATAGAATTCATCAAGGTGAAAAACCACAAGACTTTACAACTTCTTTAAAATACGACTGCTCATTTTACACACACATGTGTATATTATATATACATACATATACACATATACACACACACATACGGAGTTCTCTATGAAGTCAGCCATGGTTTTCACACAGGCTGGACCTCAAACATATCTGCCTTTGTTCATCCCCCATTAAATATTGGATTGATAGGTCAAGTGGTTTACACAGGAAAAAAAAAAAAGGATACGATTGGTGATGCTTTTAGGCTCAAGTAACAGACGCATTTCTGGCAAGGTTAGCATCATTTTTGTGCATGCTGAAAACATTCTCAGCCTGAAAAGTGAAAATGAAAGAAAGCCACCGCCACGTTTCAGGGCTGGAAATCTGGAGAAGGAGCACTTTAAGGAGGGGGATATGATTACAATGTACAAATATATAAAAGGTGACTCCAGTGACTGCGATAAACTGTTTACTGCAAGATCCCTGAACAGGATTCGCAGGCACAAATTGGGGTTAGAAGACAGGATACCTTAGATTGCAGAAAGGGTTCCTTACTGTTAGAGCAGTTAAAACCTCCCTCCAGAAAGTGGTATTAGATGAGAATGTCAAAAAAAAAAAAAAAAAAAAAATTATATATATATATATATATATATATATATATATATATATATATACACATACATACATACATACATATATACACACACATTTTCTTTAAAGCACGTTACACTGCACAGTACTTGTGCTGTGCGATTTGGCCCCCTGTGTTACCTGTAACACCTGGTTGATCCTGCCAGTTTCTGCATCATGGCTGCTGAGCCCCGACACTGGTTTGTTTACGTGTCTCTGTCATTCGCAGCCTGCTATCTGCAGCTCTCCTCTCTGCACCTGTGTTGTCCTCCCCCCCTCCCTTGTCTGCCAGTCAGCTCTGTGTGTGAGCTGCCCCTCCCCTTCTATATCCGTTCCGAGCAGCTCACACATTATTGCCAGCCCCACTGCTAGGATTACATGATGTATATACGCCATTTTCGAAAATTATTCTTAAAAAATACAATTTTTCTTATCCCTAATCAGTGGTCACATTACCGTCCGGCGCAGTCTTCCTCTGACGTTTGTATTACAGAGGGAGGTCACGCGTCCGCCCGGGAGACGTCAGAGGGAGAGATCAGCCCCTCCCTCTGTAATAAATACATCAAAGGAAGACCGCACAGGGCAGTCGCATGATTTCTGATCAGGGACAAGAAAAATTGTATTTATAGGAAGAATTTTAGAAAATGACACAGACACAGACACACACACACACAGACACACACACACACACACTTTAATCCTAGCAGAGGGGCTGGCAGTGGCTGTATGCACTGCCTTAACAACCCATTTGAAAGTGGCAAAATGACACAGGAAGTCTTTAACCATTGGAGTTATACTGCTGCCTATAGGATTGGACAATATCAAAACACTGTATAGCATAGCCTCTCCTCCTACCAGCATTTCATAAAACTCAGAGGGGTGAAACCCGCATCCCTCAATGGGCTTGAAGAAAAATATTGGACTGTGAATAGAAAAAAATACTATTTTCTTTTCCAAGGACAAAAGGAAGCCTTTTAATAGTCTGGATGTCCAAAAGCAGGCCAACGAAAAACAATTGCCAACAGACCCACAGAAACTGGACTGCCTGCAGCTCAAAGTACCATTTAAAAAAGGACCTTAATGGGGGCGTGGCCTGGACAGTGATGGAGTAGGTCGCATGTGAAGACTGCTCCGCTCCCGGTCTATCCTGCACAGCTATCCTGTGTTTCGGTAACAGCCTGAAACTAGAGGGGATTGGTGGATTGAGACCCCGTCTACTGTCCTGACATGTCTCCTACGAAAAAGCACGGCGTGGCGGTGGCCTCCTTGGATAAGTACCGCAGGCAGGATAGGGAATCTGCTCAAGATGGCGCCTCCTTGTCCTCCACTTCTCAACCAGCGGCAAATGACACCGACAAGGTACTGGAAGCTATTTCCGCCTGCCAGTTCACCCTTACCACCAAAATTGAGGCGATCCGAGTCGACATATCCCTCATTAGACAGGATATGTCTAAACTTAAGGACCGGGTGAATTAGACGGAAGACAGGATCGGTCGGGCGGAGGATGTGCTACACCCACTTCAGCATTCCCACGAAGAGGTGAGGCGCCAACTCCATCTTCTTGCCCAAAAACAAGATGATCTCGAAAATAGATCACGCAGGTCGAACATTCGTTTCATAGGCTTGCCAGAGGGTGCGGAGGGCTCTGATCCACCTACTTTTATTGAGAGCCTCCTGACTAAAACTTACGGACGGGAAGCCTTCTCTACCAGCTTTATAGTGGAGAGAGCACATCGTATGCCTGCGAGGCGCCCGCCGGAAGGCGCACCGCCTCGCACACTCATTGCCAAGTTACTCAACTACCGGGACAGAGACGCCATTTTGAGACTGAGCAGGGAAAAGGGCAACATCCCCTATCAGGCAAGTCACATTATGGCTTTCCCGGACTTCTCCGCAGAAGTCCAGAAACAACGAGCTCAAGAGGCGACTGCGTACTCACCACCTCAAATACGCGATGATGTACCCAGCAAGACTTAAAGTCCTGGGAGAGGACCGAGCGCACTTTTTTGATGACCCGACGCAGGCAGTGGAATGGCTGGAGAGGAGGGAGGCTGACAGGAATCGCCGGGCCTAGCGGACAGTTTGCCATACTGTTTCGTGGTGGTACGTTGTTCTACCCTATGTCACTACTTCTGGGATTTCCTTCCCATGACTGTGTCATTGCCGTTGGGAGTACGGCTTAACCGACTGTTGAATGAGCTACACTAATTGCTCTCGTACCCTGACCTGCTGATGCCTGCGGACCTGTTTGGCTTTACCCACCGCTATATACAGTCTTACCTTGTGTGCCAGGTCGCATTGTATAAACTGAGACTGTCCCAGTTCATTCGGATATTCTGAAGTCTGCTCACTTTCCTTTCCCCTGGGACTGTTTGTGTGAGCCTGGCGGTCCCGGTGCGGTGTCTCCTTGCCTCCTAACGGCCAGCAGGCCTTGTGTTATAAATGTACCTCATTCAGATGCAGGCTCTCCCTCTCTTCTTTTACTTATTTTTGTTCCCTTTCTCCTTCTCCCATCTTTCCCTCTTGTTTTAACCTCCTTATAGACATAGCTGACAACCGTGCTCCGTTTGGAATGTTCTTTCCCCTCCTTCTGTATTATTTTATTTTCTTTTTACATAGATACCAGGGGCGGAGGCCGTGTCCCATGTTCTACGGCTTCGTCCGGCGGCCTACTCTCTGAACCTTATGCAGCGAGTGACCGCCCCGTGTATAGTTCCATGCCTAGTCTGTCCCCCTGCGCACTCGAATAATCCAGGCGAGGGGAGGAGGTTGCGCTGGATGCCTTCGATGCAGGGGGGTACGGGCAACGGTTTGGCGAGTTGGGGATGTATGCTCCAACCCAGTTGGGGGGGCTGAGAGCTGGGTGGGGGGAGGGGGGTTGTGTTTGGGGTTTGTGTTTATGTTTATTTTTTGGTTGATTTTTGCATATATGGTACAGAGCAATGTGTTCCTGTATTCACGAATGGGCTGGTGGTTGGTAGGGGGAGGGAGTGGAGGGGAGGGGACCCCGTTTTGGGGATTGATCTGCCCCGACAGCCACCTAGACTAAACGCTACTATCTTATGGCTCCGATCAAATTTTTGCCGTGGAACGTCCGGGGTATCAGGGATAAGCTTAAACTTACGGCCATTTTTACTTGCCTTAAATCTTACAGAGCTGATGTTATAGTGCTTGTGGAAACTCATGTTACGGGCCGGGTCCAGCTGGCACTTAGGAGGCCGTGGGTTGGCTGGGCGTACCATGCGACCCACACTTCCTATTCCCGGGCGTGTCCTTGCTCATAGCGAAAACTTTACAATTTCAGTTGATTGACTTGAGGACAGATCCCCAGGGCCGGTTTGTTTTCCTACACTGTACTATACAAGGCAGACGTTATTTACTTCTGGCTCTATACATACCACCTCCCTACTCTGCCAATATGGTGTCTGAGGGACTCTCATATATGGCTCAGCACCCGAATGTCCCTGCCATATGGCTTGGGGATTTTAATGTTGCCCTTAATCCGCACAGACTGCCGAGTGGTTCCGCGCCTCCGGCCCAGACAGAATCTAGATTATGCCGCACCCTTAGGGAGTTTTCGCTGACTGATGTATGGCGACACAGGTACCCCACACGACTCAGGCGTTCTCATGCTTCTCGGCCACGCACTCTACCATGTCCCGCATAGATTACATTTTGGCGTCCAGTGTTCTCCTTCCTTATTTGGAAGACGCGGGGTTCTATGCAAGATCCCTGTCGGATCACGCCCCCTGCTGGGCTACCTTTACGCTGGCACAGCAGGCTGGACCTCGGGTCTGGCGCCTCAATCCCTTCTGGCTAAAGGCGCTGGGGGAACAGGATGACCTGTCGGAAGAATGGAATAATTTCTTTGCGATTAATAGGGGAACGGCAACGGGTGGCAGTGTCTGGGAAGCATTTAAGACTCATGCACGTTCCACTCTGATCAGGCGCATTAACAATTTGAAAAGCTCCTCTAAACTTATACTTAATCAGGCAGAAGAGCGTTTGGAGGTTGTCACCCGGGAGTTTGTCCTACACCTTAGTGCAGAGAACGCCTCGGCTCTCAGGCTCCAAACTCGCGTCTTAGATCAATTACACTTTGAATAGGCTAGGAGAAAACATTTCTTTACGCGACAACGGATATTTGAACAGGGTGAGAGAGCGGGTAAACTGTTGGCGTATCTCGCTCACCAAGATGCGAGGCCGCCGGTAGTGGTATCGCTGCTAGATGAGAGGGGAACTATTGTCTCTGACCCGGAGAGCATTGCTGAGATGTTCAGGTCCTACTACGCTGATCTCGACACCTCTCGTGTGGAGGTCACGCCAAAAGAGACCCGGGACTTTCTACAGGCGGTTCTTTTTCCCCCAACTTTCGGTGGCCCAGATCGCAGATCTGGAGGCTCCGATCACACTTGAGGAAATTGAGCTGGCGCTCTCGTCCTTGGCAACGTCCAAGGCGCCTGGGCACGATGGTTTGCCGTTGGACTTCTATGCGGCTTACTCTGAGGTATTGGCCCCTGAGCTCCTAAATCTATATACTTACCTTTTTGAATCAGAATCCCTCCCAGACACCCTACGACAAGGGACAATTATAGTCATTCCCAAACCAGGTTCTCACTGCTGCAAGCGGACATAAAAATTTTAGCATCCCGATTGTGCCCCCATATCTTGTCCCTTATCCACCCTGACCAAACGGGTTTCATGCCCGGTAAAAATACGGCGATGAATATCCGCAGGCTTCACATAAACTTACAGGCTTCCCACGACAATGGGGGTACTAGGGCTGTGGTGGCACTAGACGCGGCTAAGGCATTTGACTCCGTGGAGTGGGGGTATTTGTGGGAATGCCTTGACCGGTTTGGGCCAAATTTTTTGAAATGGGTCAAGATCCTTTATTTCTCCCCGGAGGCGCGTGTGGCGGTAAACGGTTGCCTGTCTGGTCCTCTTCCTTTGGGACGGGGGACCAGACAGGGATGTCCACTATCCCCGCTTCTATATGCCCTGGCGGTGGAACCGGTGGCTATCTCCCTCAGATCTAATACCCTTGTCAGGGGCCTTCGTGCGGGGACCATAACGGAGACGGTGAGCATGTACGCTGGCGATATGCTCCTATATCTGGAAGATGAGGGGCCCTCGTTACGTGCTGCCCTTAGTACCATTGAGGAATTTGGTAAACACTCGGGCCTTACTATTAATTGGGCGAAATCGTTATTTCTCCCCATTGATCTATCTCCGCCGGAACCTGACGCGGCCTCGCTCCCATTGTGCAGGGTGTCTTCCATCCAATATCTGGGAGTCCAGATCACCAGAGAACCCTCTGATTACATAGTCCAAAACATTGAACCCCTGATTTTATATTTGAAAACTAAAACTCAGTCCTGGGCCAGACTTCCCCTCGGAGTAATGGGAAGAATAAACTTAACCAAAATGATTCTTCTGTCCAAGTTCCTATACAAATTCTGGCAGGCGCCCGCTCTTATCCCCCTTAAATGTTTTAAAACCATAGATACTATCCTCAATTCCTTTATCTGGGGCTCCGGCAGGCATAAATTGGCTTGGAACACACTTAAGAATCCTACCAACATGGGGGGAGCTGCACTCCCAGACTTCCATGCATATTACATTGCTACCCAGCTCTCCCACTTTCACCTACACAAAACGGACACTTCCAGATACCAAGCACTGCTATGTGGCATGCCTCATAGCCACACCCACTCCCCCCTTCAGGTCCTATTTAGGGGGAGGGGGCCCGACAGGAGGGTGCAGAAACATGCCCCATTGCTGCTTCAACATAGGCGGATTTGGGGAATCGCGCAAAGGATGTTGGGGGCGGATTGGGTCCACTCCCATACCCCCCTGTGGTTTAATTCCCAGTTGAGAGAGCTTAGGGGGTTGCCGGGTGCGGGTCTCTGGGCCTCCAGGGGGGTGGTGTACCTGTACCAGGTCGTCACCCCGTTGGGGGTACGTAGCTTTCAGGCGCTGCGGGGCGAGTTTGAGGTCCCCCAGTCTATGGCCTTTCATTTTGCTCAGTTATCCCATGCCCTCCGGGCTCAATTCGTGGGGGGGGATTCCCGGATCCCCAGGAACTGTCAGTAGTGGGTGTAATAATTGGGGAGGAGCCCACGAAATTAATTTCCACCCTCTATGACTACCTTAGGAGACGAACTGTAGCCAGACTTGCGGAGGTAGCGAGATATAGGTGGGAGGAAGACGTGGGTCCGCTTGAGAGTGAGGCATGGGAGGAGATCTTAGATGGGGTCAAGCTAGTTTCCCCCCAAGATAACTGACAGACTGACTCGACTGTATATCATACATAAATCCTACCTTACCCCGGCCAGAATTCGCAAATACAAACCCTCCCTGGAACCGGGGTGTCCGCACTGTGGGTGTCTCCCGTGCTCCTATCATTTGGTGTGGTCGTGCCCGGATGTTCAGGCCTTTTGGCTACAGGGGGTTCAATTTCTCCACGATCATATGGGCTCCCCCCTTCAGGTGGACCCCAGAGCTTGTCTTTTAGGCCTGGAGCTGGACGCCCCGGCAGACCCCTCGAGTGCTGCTTATACTCAAGAGACCTTATTTAGTGCTCGGAAATTGATTGCCCGGCTGTGGATGCGGCCGGAAACCCCAACGCTCAGGGATTGGGTGGCGGAGGTTAACCTAACTTTGCCATTGAAGAAAGTTATCTATGCACATAGAGGTTGCCCAACCAAATTCAATAAGGGATCGTTGGCTCAATGACCCGGACACTTGTGTAGGTTAGCTATACTGTAATGTCCTGATTTTCCCGGATGCACTGTACCACTGTATAGTTGGGGCTCTTCCTTTTTTTTTGTTTTTCTTTCCGTAACACAATCTTGGTGATTTTATATATTTAATGATATGGTGCTAATAGACCTGGCCTGAGTGTTTTTCTCTTCTTAGCTATGGAGCTACTCCTGACTGTTATTACTCTGTTGCTGTATGTACCAAAACTGTAACTTGTTCTTGTACCATATACCAATAAACTAGTTTAAAAAAAAAAAAAAAAAAAAGGGACCTTAATGCCTTAAGCTGGGCACTCTGTGAGACAGAAACAACCACCTGGTAGAACTTAGATTGTTTTAATAGAAGACCAGATGACAGTCTCACAAATCTGGGAAACTGTTGCTTGATGCTGAAAAACCCAAAAAGCGCTCACAGATCTAAGGTGAGCTTTTATAGGGAAACTGATTCTCGAGATCATAAACGTTTGAATGGTGGTCTGTTTGAGCAACCAAGATTTGCTGGATAGAGAAGCAGGGGGTAATTTTAATTCCAGGGACCTTCCGAAATAACATGGTCGACTCCATCTACAAATGTCTTGGTCGAAGAGTGAAAAGGCCAAATGGTCTTTGATACAGAACGTAAAGAACAGAGCCCTGACCCTTAAATGGTGCCAAGAGCCACATGCTGGTACAGACTCAACTACAGGAGGATAGGATTCACCACACTTAGAAGCTCTTAGGAGTGAAAGCCCCTAGACCCACCCCAAGTGAAACAAGAATTGCAA